>NW_005370423.1:1864972-1932511 GCF_000412655.1 Myotis brandtii
ATGGATGCATGGATGGATGGATGCATGGATGGATGCATGGATGCATGGATGGATGCATGGATGGATGCATGAGCAGATGAGTGGACAGTTCCACCACGCCTACATCAGTTCAGTGTCGCCTGTTCTGTTCCTGACTCTGATGCAGAGGTAATGATGGGGGATTGAGAGATTAGGGAACTCCTGACCCCAGCAGATGGTCCACTCCTGTCCTGTCTCAGGAGCAATCGGCTCACTGAGTCCCAGGCAGAGGGCCTTCGTGGAGCCTCGAGGACCCCAGTCTGGTTCATTAATGCCACTGTGGTTCAAAGACAGCCAACACTCCCGCCGCTGCCCCCGATCGGGCTGCATGAAGACCAGGAATGCGGCCCCTTCCTGTGGTTTGCCCCAGCGCGGTGTGTTGTGTGGCTAATTTCTGGTCTGGCCAGTGAAAACCTCCAGGAGCCTTCCTCCAGGTCTTTAATTATGAACTGTAGGGGACACCACAAAATAAATACTTAAAATGTCTAGACAACCAGTCATCAGAGCAGGATAATTAACTTCAAACACGCTAAATTGTTGGAGGAGTCGTTATTCACCTTCTGTCGTTCCTTTCTGTATCCTTCTCCGGCCAATATGTTTGGAGCAACGTGGCTGGGGGACCAGTGGGAACCTTCCCCTGACACAAAGCAGCCTCCCTCCCCAGCTCTTAAACGACAAGTCGCCAAATGACCAGAGAACATACAAGAAAGGCACATGAACGGAGACCATTAGTTTTTTTCCAAGGAAGGAGCGGTGGGGAGGGAAGGGATCTCCCCAGGTTTTAATTACATCAAAACACAAAACAGCACTAAGGCCGTTTGGGGGGGGAGAAGAATTACCGTTTTATTTCGTTCGTCTATTTTATGTCTATCTGTCTTAATATTTTATTACTGAAAAAAAAATTGAATCGCGCCACACTGATGCTTGATTCATGCTCAGTAGACTCGCCTCCTGACATCTAAAATGTGATTAGGCTGCCGTTGAACTTGGGGTGTGCCTCCCCGTCCCCGTTCTCACCTCCCACAGACTTCCTCCAGGGAAGCGCTCTTAGCAGGGAGCAGACATTCATTTTGTCACGATCCCAAAGCAAAACACTCCCTGAAGGAGAGATGGGTTTCATGACGAGGACCGCAGGCGTGTCGCCGACTCCTGCCCCCACGCTAGAGGGGGCCTCGGGGGCCTCGTGGTTAATCACGTCCAAAGCCTGAACCCCAGCAGCCTGGCTCTGGGCAGCAAGTGGCTCCTGAAAGGACCAGCCGAGTGCGTGCACAGCTGGTCTTGGCTCTGAGGCGGAGGACGCTGCTCAACGAGTCCACAGCTCGCTTCCTTCCACGCACCCCTTCGCCCCTCCTCCCGCAGATCCTCTTTCATTAGACACCAGGTCATCGTAAGAATCCTCACTGTTGGAATCCAACGTCATTTCCCTTGAAATGAAAGCAATGCCACACCCACGGATATCGAATGAATATTTTATATCCCATGCAGAATGACCGTAGTTAATTGTTACGGCTCTCATTAAAGGTGATATCCGATGGCATGCATGCACTTTTTAAAAAAACAGAACCTTGTGCAAGCCACTGAGTAGATGTGAGAATCTTCAATAACGAAATTACATCAATAGCACGTGCTGTGAAGTAGGATTGATGGTCAACTGGGGGCCCCCCCTCCTCGTGTTCTACCACAAAAGCACCCCCGCTTCTGAGGACGGCGCCGGGAGTGTCGATGAGAGAAGAGACGGGTCCCACCAAGGCCTGCCTCTCCCCGAAGAAAGGACAACGTCTTGGCAAGACTACAAAGTGCCCCTAGCCTCGGAGCCCTGCGCTAGAGGGACCGATGGGAATGAGGGGAGCAGCCCTGCCCCAATGGAGGCCAGAGGAGCTCATGGGAGAAGGGGACTTGGGGGTCTACAGTGTTTTTAAGAAGGTCCCTGGCAGGTTGCCATCACCAGTGAAGAGCCATCATCTTGAGAACAAAGCACAAGCCAGCAGCCAGGCTGTGCTCAGCCGTACATGTAGGTGTGGCGAGTACATTGTGTGTGCGTCCCAGATCCTCACAGCCCAGGCCCTCAAGAGTCTTCGTCAAAGCTAGGAACTCCCGTCAAAGAGCAGAGGAGAGCCCGGCCGGCGTGGCTCAGTGGTTGAGTGTCGACCTATGAACCTGGAGATCATGGTTCGATTCCCGGTCAGGGCACATGCCCGGGTTGCGGGCTCCATCCCCAGTAAGGGCGTGCAGGAGGCAGCCGGTCCATGGTTCTCTCTCATCATTGATGTTTCTGTCTCTCCTCTCCCTTCCTCTCGGAAATCAATAATTCTTTAAAAAAAAAAAAAAAAAAAAAAAACAGAGAAAAATAAACCAAAATAAGAGGAGAGAAAGAAGAGAGACACTGGATTTCAAGATCAATGGTGTGAATCAAAACCAAAACGATAAAGAATTATATCAGAGGGAGAAGGAAGGGGACCCAGTGTGTGTTTTTGGCCGACTTTTTCCCATTTGATGGCTATTGTAACCCTATGAGAGGAGCGATGAGGGAACGGAGGCTCAGAGACAGTGAGCGGCCCTGCTCCTTCGGTCCCCGACCCCAGGCTCCTGCCCCGATGGGGCGCACCGCCTGTCACAGGAGAAAGCGTGGTGAACGCAGGGCGAGGACGCGTTGTGCTTCGGATTCAATACATGACGTGGCTCCCCGATTCCAGCTTCTGGGTCTGAGGAGGGAACGCCTCCTTGGCAGGGGCAGGGCAGCTAAACCAGTCTGGACGAACCCTTCAGGAAAGAGGGGGTGATGGGCAGTGGGGATCGAGGCTCAGGGTGGGAGGCGGGAGAGCCGGTGGAGCTCCTGAGCTGGGGGCCATCCACGGGACGGCCACTCGGACTCCACGTGCCGACGGCAGGAGCCCCCGCTCGCTGGGCGTAGCCGTCCCTCACGGGCACCCGGTTGGTTCTGCACGGATGGTTTTCAGGATGAATCTCATGGGCTTCGTGAGGAATGATAACGTCGCTCTGGGAGCGGGGCAGCCGAGGTTGCAGGGAGTTAAGCAGCCTCCGCTCCTGGGCTCCCTACTGCGGGGTCAGCATTGGAACCCAGGGCCAGCCCATTTGGAAGAGGTTTTTGTCCTTCACCACAATGCGTAGGGTCGCACTAGAGCAACACGGCCGAAGCTTCTGGAAGAAAGACCCTTTGATCCAGCCAAGCAGGTGGACGGACGTCGCCCGGGGGGCCTCGTTTGTTAACCTGCAACTGGCCTCATAAACGTTGATGGATACAAGCTCATGAATTTTCATTGTCTTGGTTCTGGGACGGCGAGGGAGAAGGAGTTCTGGAGAGGACTAGAGTCATGTTCTTCTCGCCTCCAAACTGATGTCAAGGCCCTGGCTCAAGGCCCACCTGTGAGGGGCCTGCGACTCTACCCCCCACCACACTCGGCCGGTGCCGATCTAAACTGGAGTAGAGATGAGAGTTCCTAGTCGGCTAGGCCTCCACACACTAGACCCGTGGTTCTCAACCTTGGCTGCACATCAGAATCACCTGGGAATCTTTTTAAAATCCCGATTTCTGGGCCTCATCCTCCAGAAATTGTTTCTTTGTTATGGGGTGGGGCCACAACGTTAGTAACAAAGAAACAGAATTTCCGGAGGATGAGGCCCAGAAATCAGGATTTTAAAAAGATCCCCAGGTGAGTCTAATGTGCAGCCAAGGTTGAGAACCACTGCTCTAGACGGTAAAAACCACAGGCAGCGCTGGGGAGGGCGAGACAAACCCGACTCGGTTCCTGGAGGAAGGACTGACGGATAAAAATGGACCTTTAGGTTTCACAGCGTGACGTTTCTGCAAGGTGTGCAGCATCGGGACTGACTCCAGGTGTGCACGGCGCGGTGGTCACTGCCGCCGAGGTCATGAACATGCCCACCACCTCCCATAGTCAGGAACGTTGTTGTCTGGTGGGGGCGGTTCCTGGAGGAAGGACTAACGGATAAAAATGTGCCTTTAGGTTTCACAGCGTGACGTTTCCGCAAGGTGTGCAGCATCGGGACTGACTCCAGGTGGTCACTGCCGCCGAGGTCATGAACATGCCCGCCACCTCCCATAGTCAGGAACGTTGTTGTCTGGTGGGGAGAGCACTTAAGATTCACCCTCTGGGCAGATTTCAAGTGGACAGCACAGTGTTCTGAACCGCAGTCACGGGCGGTACACACGGTCCCCCGAACCTGCTCATCTCAGATCTGAATTCCCTCCTGACCAACCTCTCCCCATTGCCCCAGCTCAGGCCGCCACTGTTCTCTCTGATTCTATGAAGTTGAGTTTTTTAGGTCCTGCGCATAAGTGAAATCATATGGTATGTGTCTCCCTGGTGGTGTGTTTTATTTTTAAGTAATTTTATTTTTTATTTTGCAATTGCAGTTGACATACAATATTGTATTAGTTTCAGGTGCGCAACATAGCGGTTGGACGTTGATATACCTTACGAAGTGTCCCCCCGATCAGTCTCACACCTGACACCAAACCTCGTTACTACAATATTGTGACTGTATTCCCTGTGCTGTACTTTCCATCCCCGTGGCTACTCGTAACTGCCAATCTGCACGTCTTAATCCCGTCACCGTTTTCACCCAGTCCCCCAAGCCCCCTCCCATCTGGCAGCCATCAGGCTGTTCTCTATAGCTATGAATCTGTTTCTGTTCTTTGTTTTCTTAGGCTCCATCTAGAAGTGAAATAAGCGAATTGCTAAAAACATCCCCCGGTGATAGTATATCTTGGCCATATCAGATTGCTGTCAAAACTATAAGTGCTGACTCCCAGGTGTTGTATCGATTGAGTTGTGTGCGCGTACCAAGCAGTCCACAGACTCGTATGGGCTGGGGCACCTCCCGGCACTTTGAGTTCCGGCTCTTGGCCAAGGAACATGGGCGCCCTTACAGATCCCGCCAGGGGCCCGGCTGCCCTCTGGGCCCGGGCGGCTGCACGCGCTTCCGTCTACCTTCCTGGGTAATCAGCGCTTAGAAACCGGAGCCTCGGGAACAGACAGTACCGTCCCTTTCAGCCTCCCCTGCAGGAAGGGACATCCTGTCCGAGTCCCCGATTCCAGAACGTGAAAGGGATCGGGTTCTGGGCCTCGCTGAGAAACGACACCGAGGTCTAGATGAATGCGTAGCCGCCGGTGTGTCGCCCTCCTCATGCCCCGCGCTTCTGTTCTGCTCTGGTCTCCAGGCACGAGGGTGCTCTTTGGGGAACAGTGACACCGTTTGGATCTTCTGACCGTGATTGGCACGCTGTCGCAGGCAATGGGCGGTGCCCTCTAGAGCCACCCTTCTTCCTGCTCCCTAACAGAACCCCAGTGATGGCCCCACTCTCCGGGGCAACATTGACCAACCCCTGAAGCACCCACCTTCCCATTCAGGGCCAGCTTCTTCAGGGAAATGGAGCTGCAGTCCCAGATATGGGCAGGAGCAGTGATTGGCTTAAATTGGTCATGTGACACTCCCCAGCCAATGCCATGGAAAGGTCTCTCTCTCTTTCTGAAAAAGATGCATAAGCAACAGTCTTATTTTCCACATAAGAATGTTGATGTAGCCCGGCCGGCGGGCTCAGTGAAGGTCACAGTTCGCTTTGGGTCAGGGCACATGCCTGGGTCGCAGGCTCCATCCCCAGTAGGGGGCGTGTAGGAGGCAACTGATCCATCATGGATGTTTCTATCTCTCTCCCTCTTCCTTCTTCTCTGAAATCAATAAAAAAAAAAATTTTAAAGAATGTTGATGTAAGCAGGTGTGAGTTATAGTAGCCGCCATCATGTATCCATGAGAGAACCTGAAGTCCAAGCCACCACACTGAAGAGAGCAGATCTGAAAAAGAAAAGAAAATGCCCTGATGATGTTCTTCATCCACGGTATTAGCCACCCCAGACTTGCCCTCTTCACTGCCTCCATGACCTGCTGTAAAGAAATCCTGGATTCTCTGAGCTGATCTAATTCAGGACTTGTCTGTTACTCACAGCCTGAGCCATACACCTGTTGTTGCTGTTGCTTGGAATAGGGGAGGGCCGTGTGTAGTGTGAATCTGCGCCATCATCTTAACTTTAACCCACTCTTACTCCTGGTGAACATTAGGGTGACTCATGTTTCTTTCAAGCATAAGAAATAACTAAAAAATGATTTAAAAATATTTGCAGACTAGAGGCCTGGTGCACAAAATTCGTGCACTGGTGGGGGGGTTCCCTCAGCCCGGCCTGCGCCCTCTCACAGTCCAGGAACCCTCAGGGAGTGGGCCTAAGCCGGCAGTCAGACATCCTTAATGTTGCCGCGGAGGGGGGAGAGTTTCCTGCCACCACCGCTGTGCTCGCCAGCCGTGAGCTTGGCTTCTGGCTGAATGGCACTCCCCCCATTGGAGCGCACTGACCACCAGGGGCAGCTTCTGCTTTGAGCGTCTGCCCCCTGGTGGTCGCCCTCTCGCAATCCAGGAACCCTCAGGGAGTGGGCCTAAGCCAGCAGTCAGATATCCTTAATGTTGCTGCAGAGGCGGGAGAGGTTCCTGCCACCACCGCTGTGCTCGCCAGCCGTGAGCTTGGCTTCTGGCTGAATGGCACTCCCCCCATTGGAGCGCACTGACCACCAGGGGCAGCTTCTGCTTTGAGCGTCTGCCCCCTGGTGGTCAGTGTGTGTTATAGTGACCAGTCATTCTGCCGTTGGGTCGGTTTGCACATTAGCCTTTTATTATATAGGATACTTTGAAAAAGTTGCTGAATGAGTTGATAAGCATATTTTCTAGCTCCTCTGTTGATTTTGATGGTAAGTGGGAATTTCTGAAGTGGCCTGCATTCTTATCAACACTTATTCAGTTAAATGCCAGACCCCACAATAGGACCCACGGGGGTTTTTAAGAAGATAAAAACAGGGCCTTTTCCTTCCGAAACCCAACAGCATACAATAGAGTGATCTGTCCCCATGAGGAAGACATATGACAAATTACGCAGGGGATCCGAAAAAAAGATTGGGGATTATGTAAACATTCGCAACGAATGTTTCTTTATGTTTGTTTGGTTCCCAAATTCTCTTCTCATCAAAGGTAAACCCTGCCCTTGCGCATACTCAGAAACTGTCTGCATGCCAAACTAAGGCACAAGAGATCATTGAAGATATTCTCGATGTAATTATACAAATTGCAAAATTATTTCCAACTACACTCAACGTCTCTAGTCAGCAGGTCTCTGAGTGCAAGCGAAGCAGTTACCAGATTTGAAGAAATATTCCTTAGGGTGGTGTGTTCATTAAATGTGTAACTTTGTCAGGTTGCTGCTGCGTTATGGGTGTGTGTTTTTTACAACCGAGTGGTGAGAAAAGTACCTTTGCAATAGTTACTCACTGACAACCTATCAAGTGGAAATTGTGCGTGTGCTCAAAGCTTTACACGTTTCTCTGACTGATGGTTGGCTCCTTAGACGGCGGGAGGCCTGTGTGAAGCGTGCCTGCGGGCCACGGATGTTAAAAGGTGATGGGAAAGTGCCACCAGGAGTCACGTGTAGCTCCCTCCATCAGTGCTTCAGCTGATGCAGCTGGGTAACTAGCAGGTTCTTCACAGTCAGGTGCCCGTGTGGAGAAGAAATACCTGGGGGCCGACCCATCCTATGGTTGTTTGTGAAAATAACAGCCACAGTCCCACCCTAGCCAGTGTTGCTCAGTGGATAGAGCACCAGCCTGTGAACTGAAGGGTCCTGGATTCGATTCCGGTCAAGGGCACAGGCCCGGGTTGTGGACTCGATCCCCAGGGGGGGGCGTGCAGGAGGCAGCCGAACAATGATTCTCTCTCATCATTGATGTTTTTCTCTCTCTCCCTCTCCCTTCCTCTCTGAAATCAGTAAAATATATTTTTTTTAAAAATGAAGGGAGAAAGGGAGGGGTGGAGGGATGGAGGAAGGGATGAGGGGAGGGAAGGGAAGGGAAGGGAAGGACAACAGCTTGTAAGAGGCAATGCTGAAACTCAAACCCACAGGTGCCCATTCTGGAGTTTTCACTCTTAACCATTCAGCAACACTTTTGAAGTTGGCCCAAATGCTGGTCCCGGGCAGAACTAGTCCTGCCCACTTCCTGGTCCAGGAGGGAGACGGGGCGGCGCCCCAGCCCTCGGTGGGGCGTGGGGACGGGACTCCTGCTGGCCCAGGCTCCTCAGCTTCACTGATACTGTTTCTCTCAGACCAGCTCGGGGCCAGTCCCACCCCGGCTGCTGGCAGGGCCGCCCGGTTCCCTCCGGGGGAAGAAGACAGCCTCCCGCTGGCGGGGCTGCGCGGGGAGCATCCCTGGGACAGAAGCATCTGTTGCTGCTCCCATTGTTCCCCGAGAGCTCACTCATTGTCCTCTCCACGCTGGGCTGCAGCCTCGCCAGCAGGAAATTAGGGCCCTTTTCAGCAGGCGCTGTCCCTCGCAGCTGTCAGCTGAACGGCCGGAGGAATGGCTGATGGGGAAGGGAGGGCGGCGGTCTGTCGTGCATCCTGATCCGAACAGGGAAGGCACGCTAGCACGGCCCGTGCGGAGCAGGGCGCCCCCAGACAGACAGCACCCCAGAGGCCCCAGCCAGGCCAGCAGCAGCTCTTTTTGACCATTCCACTGGGCCGCATGGCACGCGTGCTGGTTTGGGGTGCACCAGGACAACTCAGGGGCTCACATGCAGGCAGCACGATTGAGAGAAGGTAACAGGACAGGCTGGGGAGTCAGCATGAGCTGGGTTCAACTCCCAGCATAGACACGGATCAGCTGTGACCTTGAGCTCATCCCCATCACTGGCCTACCTTACCCGGCAGCTGGGAGGAGGAGTCCGCCCATAAAGCCTAGCAGAGGCGTGGTGCTCGGTAAATGCAATGACTGGGATTCCTCTTCTTACTGTCGCTGCTGCTGTTACCCCCGAGTATCGATCACATGCAAGGAGACAGCCCGCTTACTAGAACAGGTGTCCTAAGGAAGGAGGCGCGAGGAGGGGGCAGGGACCCCAATACCTCAGGGACTGTCTGGTTCCCCAACATGAGGATCCCCATTGTGAATGTGTAAGAATGAGTAATTTCTGGTTCCTATCCACACACATGCACATACACACGCACACACATGCATGTGCACACATGCACCGTAACAAGTATCACAGCCATGTTCTTCCATCGAAGTCACAGAAAGAAGGTGTGTGTGTTGCCTCTATGGGAGTCTTTAGGGTCTGGCCCCCAAACACCCCAAGGCAAGCCCCTCCCGGAGAGGAGCATATGAAGGTAACTCAGGGCCTCTACAGATGAACCGATGGCTAATCGCCTCGTTGCAGACCCTGCAGGGGAGAGGGGGTGAGGGGGGGCCTCAGGCCTGCTCTGTGCTGCCTCCGTGGGCCAGAGGGGAACACGCGGCCTGCAGAGAGGACACCACACACCTGCCACCGATGCTTCTTGAGCTCCCACGTGGTGCTCAGGACCGTATCTGGTGCCAGTAACAGAGCAGAGGTCAAAACAGGAAAATGTCTCCCTGCGTCCTAGAGCATCAAGTCCAGTAAAGAAAACAGGTGTCGTTGCGTATCCCCACAGACACATCCTTTCAGACGGCGGTGACCCCGCTCCGACGTTAACGGGCAGGATGTTAACCGAAGTGCAGCTAGAGGCCCCGGTTGGACCTGACGGAGGAGAGGAAAGGCCTCCGAGGGGGGACACGGGTTGTGCGGTCAGAGGAGGATTGATGGGGTGACGGAGAACGGGTTTCAGAGGGAAGAGGGCCCCTGGCGGCAGGGGGAGGCCGCAGGTAGCAGCCAGCTAGTGGCCAGCCGGAGTTCCCTCCTGCGTGCCTCGTGGGCGGAGCAGTGGGCAGGTTGGGGGAGACCTTGTAAGAACCAAAGGGGTTAAATAAAAAGGGAAGGAAAACACCATTTAACCACAGTCAATGAAATTAGACAAAATTACCTGCTCGTCTTTATGAAAAGATCTAATGCTGCCTCTTCCATAAAGGCTCTAGCCGGCTTGCGAGGTACAGTAAAACGAAGGTTATATGGGGCTGCCAGGCGCTGTTAGACCCGCGTGTTTATAGAAGCTTTCCCAGGGCTTCAGACGTTGAGTTGTAAAGCCCTGCGTCTCGGCGAGTGGCTTAGTGAAGACAAACTCAGGTCCCTGCATTCCCCGTGGGGCACAGTCTCAGAAATCTTTATGGCTGTTTACCTGGTTGGGTGGTTTGCCTTAAATAGCCCCTCCCGGCAACACCCGGTGGAGTCCTGAATGCCAGTGGTGTGGTCTCTCTCTGGGTTTGGCTCCACCGCATGTTGGAAGGGAATTGGAAATGACTGTCCTTGCTTAGAATAGTGAGGATAGTTCCTATGGAGAGAGACACAAATTGGACTCTCTCCTGCTTCCGGATTAGAGTCAGACTCGTTGGGGGAAAGAAGAAAATGAGAGCAAGCAGGCTTGACTGGAGGAGATCAGGGCATCGTCGAAGCTATGACTCCCTGTTCAATGAATGTGGCGGAGAATTGTGGCCAGGAAGCCACTTCCCGGGCACAACTGCATTTGCCTGCTTCCCTTGCACCTGGTGGGATCGTGGAATATCAGCAATGGAACAGGAGCGCAAGTTCTGGTGACTCTTTCAGACTGAGGAACTTGAGAAGCAAGAGTGCTTGCGACGCCCCCCCCCCCTTTTTCCTTCTGCTGGCTTCCTGCAGAAGAGCAGTTAGCTGGAAATCACAAGATAGAGTACAGAGCCACAATGTGGAAGGAGGCCGGGCCCTTGAGTCACCACTTGGAGGCGAGCTAACTGGCAATTAGAAAGATACATTTTGGACATTGTGTGAGTGAGAAATACACTTCTATTATGTCTAAGTCCTTATATTTGAGGGAATTTTAAAAGAGCAGCTAGTGTTCTCCCAATGGAGTAACATCCAGCCCTAAGACTGGGGAGTAGTATCTTCTTTTTACATTAATTAATATGCAACAACATGCCCATTAGGAATACTGTTAATTGATTATGGCGTTTTAAATCAGTCTTTATGTGGCCTCAGAATCCTTCTTAATATTGCAGTTATTACCAAATGATTGAGGCTGGCATTCAGAATGATATCTATTTGCTATATCAGCATGACTATAAGCTTCTTGAGATAAGGGTTTAAACAGCCATCACTTAACGGATTGCCAACATAGAGCAGCAACTCAAAAATGTTGAATGGATAAATGATAGCTCTCTACAAAGCAGGTCTTATTCTGATAAGATCCCTCCTTAGGCCAGACAGCTAAAAACCAAGGGGGTGGGTAGGGTTAGGAATTAAAAACAGGGGCGTCCTCGACAATGGGGTGACCTTAGAGAAAGCAAAGGAAGCCTGCTCCCTCCTCTCTCAGGAACCTGGAGGCAGCTCGAGAAATGGCTCCATGCAGTTGGGTCCCCCAGCCAAAGGCCGGCTCCACAAATGAGCATGTGGGCCTGCGGGGGAGGGAGCCTTGATGATGGCCATGGGTGGCACATGCGCCTGCTCTCCCCACCGACTTGGGAAAGGCCCTGAGTCAATTGCCCAGTCCTCTCACCCCCACCCTCGCCAAGCTGGCCGAGGGCCAGGCCTACCTCCAGCACTTAACCCGACAAGGCAGATCTGAGCCTCCGTGGGCCCCCACCTTTTTTCCTCCCTCAAAGAGGATCTGGGTGCCAGCACCATATGTCGAAAGGGCCCAAGCACAATCCTATTACCATTGCAGGAGGCATTAAATAATTACATTAATTTACCTAAATATGGAAAAAAAAAAACAACCTTTACAAATCAGGGACACTTGGCAGATTTTCCGGCTGCACATTTCCCCTTTGGCACAGCCGCCTGTCCGGTGGGGCTCCTGTTGCTACTTGAAGTGTTTCCTTTAATTGTGGGGCACATGGCTTCTCTTGTTCTGTTTAATTTCCTCGAAGCTGGTTCCACATTCTGGCTCACAGACATATTATAGGGGAAAAATGCCCACAAAAGTATGGATTGTGCTGGCGTGTGCCCTAAGGGAGCGTGCACAAAAATAGTAATTCCTTGTACATGAAACCTTCCATGGGGTGGTCTTTCGGTGGATTGCTTTATAAGAAGGCTGAAGGGATGGGGTGGGGTGGGAGGTGAGGGAAGGAGAGGAGTAAAACGGGGGAGAGGCAGGGCTGGGCCGTGGAGTCGGAGGTGGCCATCAGAGTTCCGTGTGTACCGGACAATGAGCTGGACTTCTCTTTGGGGGGCTCTTCGCGGCCACGCCTCCTCTTCGGTCCTTGTTTTCACTGCCAGCTCTGGCTGAGTCGGCATCGCTCACGTGTATGAGTTGCTGTGGAGTTTGAGGGTTCAAGCGAGGCTGATGCACACTCAGCCCCGGCAGGTCAGGAAGCCGCTGCCACCCCCAGGCCCACAGGGGCAAGAAGCGGAAGTCATCAGCGTCCCAGAACCTACAGGTCAGAGCCTTCTGACCAGAGTCAGGGTATTCCAGGAAGGCTGTGGCCCCCCAGGAGGGACACAGGAGGACATACACATATCCACGCCTGGGCAATCGGCCTCAACCTCTCTCCTTCCCCCCTCTCTTCGTGGTCAATGCCTCTGTTATTGTTTTATTCTTGAATTGTGGCCCCCCTCCAAAGGAAAAAAAAAAGGTATATTGAAGTCCTAACCCCTGTACCTCAGACTGTGGCCTTATCCTATATAATAAAAGGCTAATATGCAAATCGACCAAACAGCGGAATGACCGGTTGCTATGATGCACACTGACTACCAGGGGGCAGACACTCAACACAGGAGCCAGAGCCGGGCTCATGGCCGGCGAGCGCAGCAGCGGTGGTGGGAGCCTCTCCCATCTCCGTGGCAATGCTAAGGACTCCTCAGGGGATGTCAGCAGAGAGTGGGCCTAAGCCTGAAGTTGGACATCCCCCAAGAGGTCCCAGACTGCGAGAGGGCACAGACCGGGCTGAGGGACCCCACCCCCACCCCCTAGTGCACGAATGTCATGCACCGGCCCTCTAGTTTGGAAATAAAATGTCAATGACTTTGTATTAAGGCACACATTCTGACATGGAAAGGCATTTTCCAACTGTCCTCTCCAGAACCTAGGGTTTTCCTCCAAACCCCTCGGGACAGAAGGGTGTGGGTGGCAGACGGAGCGATAATAGCATGAGCCAGGCTTAACCAAAGCACGTTACTTTGGTCTCATTTCATCTTTTGGGCTTTCAGGGAGGGTTCCCATTCAATGGGGGGTCCCAGGCAGCACCCTGCAGTGTGTCAGTTGGGTTGAAGCTACGCACTGTGTACCTTTCATGTTCGTGAGTAGCCCTGGGGCAGGGGAAGCAGGCAGAAGGCCTGCTTTGATGAGGAGCAGAAGAAGATGTGAGAATGATGGCAGCAGACGGGCGACTGAGAGCTCATATAAAACAGATCCACGAGGATGAAGAGGCCACGTGCAGAGAGGAAAGACCCGAGACTGGGAGCAGGGAGAGCCCGGTGCTTGGCCCCATTGTGTCACCAGCAGGCAATGCACTTGGGCAGGTCCCCTCTGGGCTGTGGTTTCCTTGTCCTTCAGAGAGGGCTCTACCAAGATCTCTCAGGGCCTCATGGACTCTCCAGTATCCTTCAGGACGTGGGAAACCTTATGTGATGCCTGAAAGAAACTTCCCAAAACACCCACTCTCATCCAGCCTGTGTATCCTCTTCTAACTTCCTCTTCCCTGTGTGTTTTCAGCTCCTTTACTAGACATGACCCAAATATATAGATACTAGAGGCCTGGTGCACGAATTCGTGCATGGGTGGGGTCAGGCCAGGGGGAGGGGCTGTGGGCGGTTGGCCAGCCAGCCCCGCCCCCTGGTCAAACTCCCGGTTGAGGGGACAATTTGCATATTAGCCTTTTATTATATAGGGTAAGTAGCCTGTGGCAGGTACAGTCTCTTATTTAATCATCTCAGCCATCTTATGAACTAGGCTTCATCATTCCACACTCATTCTGTAGCGCAGGACACTGAAGCTCAGAGGGGCAGGCAGTTTGCGCAGGTCACACAGACAGCACACCAGGGCCAGGATTTAAAGTCCTGCCGAGCGTTGGATTTTAGTGACTGTATCCTACAGGCCCAGAGATCGACAAGGCATCTTTGCAGAACTCCAGTTTAACAGATTTTAAGATTTCAGTAGCGATAGGTACAGATGATATGGAGTTCTATATATTTGTATATATATTTACATATAGAAAGCATAAATATTATGTATATATACTTATATGCTTCGTAAATATATATTTCCATATCACATATAGAGATATCTATCCCTCTATATATCTCCATGTGCATGTATATCTCCGTTTCATCTGTACATAGAGATTTCTATCTATCTGTCCATCATCTGTCATAGAATGGACAGGATGTTTGCTATTTTCCTGGGATGGTAGAGCTGGGGGAGGTGGTAACCTGTAGAGTCAGGCCCGTTCATTCCTCATAGAAATGAATCTCAGAGAGAGAGAGTGATGTAACCAAGGTCATATATACAGTTAGTTGATACCTAATTCCCAGCTAAAACCCAAGACTTTCAAGTCAAAATTAGCCACTATTAACACTACCATTGTAGCTTCACGCCACACTGAGCCATGCCCTAGCTGCATTTTCTGAGGTCTTGAAGATGAAAAAAAAAAGGGGGGGAGAGAGAGAGTGAGTGAGAGAGAGAGAGCCTCTGAACTTCTGCTCACCGAATGAACTCATCCATCCGCTTTGCCAGATGTACAGCAGTGGAACAGATCTGACGCACCATCAGTTAATCCTCCATCTTTCTCAGCATCAGCCTCAGGAACAGCGGGAAGACCGCCCCCTCCCCCCCCCCCCCCCCCCCGGGCCTGGGGTGGTGTTACGGATCACAACGGAAGCATATTGTCACCAGATTAATTTTCCGACGCTCCTGCCCCAACCACGAGATCCTGAGACAACGCGTGTCAGATACACTTAATAATTGCATAATTATGACATCTGTTACTCTCCAGCACCTCTTAGAGGAAAATTAACCAAAGAAATAGCAGGTTCAAAGATGTGTTAACACTCTGGTAGCAGATTTAATTGAAATATGACGGGGGAGGATAATGGAGATTAAATTAAGCTCTCAGATAATCATCTGACACACAGATAATTGAGCCAGCCTCTGCCGCGTTGATGGACGCTTCGGAGCGGCTGTGAGGGGCGGCATTCTGAGTAGCTTATCCTTCAGGCAAAATGGAATTCTCCCCCCTTTCTCTCTCTCTCTCTCTCTCTCTCTCTCTCTCTCTCTCTCTCTCTGTCTCTCCCTCTCTCTCTCTCTTGTCATTCAACATTTGTATCCCCCAAATCGATAATGTGCACAGCGGCATAATTGGAAATAAAGGATGATCTGGAATCTGTGGGAAACGGGGCTGAGGCGCAGGGAGGAAAGCGGGGCCCCCTCCGCGCGAGGAGAGTGTGTGTGAGTGGCCCTGGAGGGCGTGCCCCCCCCCCCCCCCGCACTGGGCGTGGCACCCCCTGCCTCTGTCCTCAGTGGAATGAATGTCCCCGTGTGACACAGAAGGGCCCTTAAGGCCAAGAGAATGGAGGAGACACCGACTACGTGCTCTTCCTCCTTCCTCTTCCTCCTTCCCAGGGGGACGTCTCCCCGCTGTGCAGGGTGAGCATGGGAGGCAGTGCCAGGGTCTGGGTGCTGGGGACACCAGGAAGCCTGGAAGGCGCTAGCTCCTGGGGGCTGTGAGTGAGTGGCCTGCGGCCTGCGGGCGGGGGGCATGTGGTGAGCTTCTGGCAGCTGGAAGTGGGAAGCGGAGGTCTGGTGGTTGTCATTGAGGGGTCAGCGTTCAGCAGTCACAGAGGGGCCGGGCCGCGTGGCTCAGTGGTGGAGCGTCGACCTATGAACCAGGAGGTCATGGTTTGATTCCCGGTCAGGGCACAGGCCCAGGTTGTGGGCTCCATCCCCAGTGGGGGGCGTGCAGGGGGCAGCCGATCCATGATTCTCTCTCATCGTGGATGTGTCTGTCTCTCTCTCCCTTTCCCTTCCTCTCTGAAATCAATACAAAATATATATTTTTAAAACAGTCCTAGAGGGGTGGGTGCTCCCATGTCTCCTCTGCCTCCTCAGGCAGCACCGCCCTCTGGAAGGGCTGTGACAAGGGTAGGAAGTAGGTGGTGCCCAGCAGGCCAGCCCCCCCTCTCCCCCACTCCACCAGCACCCCAGCTACTCAGGGTCTCAGTTCTGCATTTCACACCGAGGTGACGAATCTGCTCTGCCCACGTGGAGCCAAGACACATGGTCACACCTCCTCTGAGTCCATCAGGACGCTTCCCCCCATGTCCCTCTTCTCTTCTCTGGCATCACCCCTCTGTGACCGCCCCCAGAACTCCCCAGCCCTGGCCACTGTCCATGCAGTAACATGATTGAGGCACGTCCTTGGGGCTGGAGGGCGCCACTGACCCAAGTCCCCTTGGAAGTGGATGGCCCAGCAGACAACCACCAGGGCCACGCGGAGGCCTAGACCTGGGCAGCCAAGGGTCAAGCACACGGTGCCAGCCGGGATGACCTGGGGCCTGGGCAGAACCTCTCCCTCCATTTGCCACCATGTCCTCTAGTTCCGATCATGACCTTGGCAGTAAGTCCTTCCGTGGACAGTGGAGCCTCACGACCAGGGCATTCCCTCCAGGTTTGGCCAGAGCACCCACCCTCCAAGTGGGCCCAGTGCCCACGCCGTCACCAGGGCCCAGTGCCCTGCATGGCTGGGGTAGGGTCCGGCCTCCAGGGCCCCACAGATGGCAAAGCTTCCTTTTCACGACCCGCCTTCTCTGAACTTCACTGAGGTTTGGACTCTCATGGTCCCTCCCTATGATTAGCCCCAGGTAGGACCCGGGATCCTGAACAATCACCGTCAAGTTTAAACCCGGGGACACCCATGGGGTTCCCCATTTCCCTCTCTTCCCTCCCAGAAGAGACCCATAAGTACCCGTTCCCACTGCTGGGTTTCAGCCGCCAATCTCATCTCCCGAGACTCCAGCGAATCTCGGATGGATGGCCACGTCGGGAAGCTGGGCTGGTTCCTCCCGGCCTGTAATTTCTGTCCCGGCCAGTTAATTTATCGAAGCATCAAAGAACAAGGCATTTCGCAAGAAGGCCACTTCGGGGAGTGTTTTCATCCTCCTTCCGCAGCCAGGTAACATGGCACCAGCAGTCCCTCCCAGAGAGAACATTCCTGACCCTCCGCTGACCTTCCTTTGTATCTGCAGGCTGGGTGGGGGAGGCCCATAAATCAACTGAGCCCACCTCCCTCCATCTAGTCGGTGCCGCCCCTGGCACTGGGTCGCTGGGAGATGCCTAGAGACAGGAGCGGAAAACCTTCATGGGTGACAATGGAGACACGTTTTGCTGCCTGCACTCCCCCCGGCCCCCACCCCAACGACGTCTGCAGCTCCTTTGAGAAGTGGATTGTTTTTGTACTATTGTGTGTCATCGCACTGCACAATCGAGGACGCGTTTCGCTGAGTGTGTCGATCCCTTTTACATATTTGAAAATCATACCTAATTACAATGTCAAGGTTATAGCTCATGTGGCTGGAGTGGACAGGGCCCCGCCTCCTCCCTCAGCCCCTCAAAGTACCACGGAGAATATGTCCTATAATTAGGAGCAATTATAAATTCCAATTAAAAAGGAACCCACACAATTGTGGAGACATTTTTCTTTGATGTTTCTTGCTTTAATTTATGTGCTTGTTGCACCAAATTGTCTCTGCTTCCTCCGATGGCCTTCCAGACCGAACAGGCTCCCCAAATTGCAGGGGGCGCAGCAGACCCCGTCTGAGCCAAGTAGGAAAGTTCATTAAGAAGGGTTATTGCATCTATAACTTCTGGACGTGGTGGTCATTGATTAGAGATTTACCATCATCCCCTGTACCACTCAGATTGGGATTTTTAATTAGGATGTCATTATTACACAGATATACTGAATGCCGAATTGATTTCCGAGACCTTTTGAAATAATAGGCCCACTTCTGCAAAATGAAAATCATAATAGATTATCGACTTCCACGGGAGTTTGGATCCAAGGGCGCCTCCCCAATGTCAACATTTTCAATATTTTGAGTTGCAGGCAAAGAGACCCTCACGATTAGGCTCATGTTAAAGCTGCGCCCATTGCCTCCGCGTTATGGACGCTGATGGCGCCCAATGATTACCCTGGAGTTATAACAGCAGGGACGTCGCTCGTCGCTGACTTGTTTGCATGCCATTAGCCTTTGTCTGTTGTTTTTGTTTAACTTAAGAAAGTGTTCATATTCATACCTGATTCCCAAGATCAGAGGCTCGCCGACCGGCTCCGTTCACGGCGCCCAGACCTGCATTGTCTCGTGGCGCTCCGAGTTCAAAGGAAAAACCCCCAGTTCTGTTTATTAAGTAGGCAGGTCCGGCCCTAACCGGTTTGGCTCAGTGGATGGAGTGTTGGCCTGTGGACTGAAAGGTCCCAGGTTTGATTCCGGTCAAGGGCATGTACCTTGGTTGCAGGCACATCCCCAGTAGGAGGTGTGCAGGAGGCAGCTGATCGATGTTTCTCTCTCATCGATGTTTCTCACTCTCTATCCCTCTCCCTTCCTCTCTGTAAAAAATCAATAAAATATATTTTAAAAAAAGTAGTCAGGTCCGAACAACAGAAATACCTATGTCCTAGCAACTTTGTAGGCATATAAAAATATGTGTAAATCCTCTCTGTAAAATCAATAAAATATATTTTTTTAAAAGTAGTCAGGTCCGAACAACAGAAATACCTATGTCCTAGCAACTTTGTAGGCATATAAAAATATGTGTAAATTGAAAGAAAAAGTATTCTGTTTATTCTGTTCTCTAATACCCACAAGGGCTTTCTCATGAGATGGCTGTGCCTGTGTTTGCATCAGTTCTAAAGCCTTGGCGTCCGCGGAACTAGCACCCCACGTCGATGGTGGGACATAGCGCACGGATAATAGGGGGCCCCTCCTCACAGGACAGATGGCCATCCGTGGTGGGGAGGAAATGTTCGTTTGGAAACCTTGTTCATTTGTGGGTCAGCCAGAGTGAGGGGTTCTGGGACGGAGTCAAAACGGAAGTTGAAGCTCACCTCCCCTTTCTCAGATTGTGTCCCATCCCCCCAGGCAGGCCCTCGGGGCAGCACAGCGCCCCCTCCATCCAGGCGGGGAAACCTTCATGGGATTCACTGCAGGATGTAAAAAGACATCCCTGTGAGCCTCTCTTGCAAGATGATGTCCATTGAAACAGAGACCTTCAAACAAAGTAATAATGGAGGCGGGGGGGGGGGGGGGGGAGAGACAATGATTGTGGAGGAATTTATGGAAGGTGAGGGGACTTTTCAATGCTGATCACATGAAGCGCGAGGCATTTTTAAAAAATAACCCATGGCAGACTTTCTGGAAGAGAATTTGAGGGACCAGGGGCAAGGGAGACTCCCAACAACACTACTGAAGTAACAGGATTCAGCTCTTGCCAGTTGGGCTGAGGGGATAGAGTGTTCCCGGGTTCGATTCCGGTCAAGGGCACGTACCTCGGTTGCAGGCTCCTCCCGGCCGGGGCCCTGGTAGGGACGCATGCAGGAGGCAACCAGTCAATGTGTTTCTCTCACATCGATGTTTCTCTCTGTCTTTCCCTCTCTCTCTTCCTCTCTCTAAAGGATCAATGGAAAAATATCCTCGAGTGAGAATTAACAAAATAAATAAATAAATAGAAACAAAATAATAAAGTAACAAGGTTCAGGCACCTGCCTCCTGGCACCAGTGCCCAGATCAGCCGGGTGAGCAGAATGTAATTCAGCACTTAACGGAGCACCTGTTCTGAGCAAAGCGTTGGGAATAGAAAGTTCTCGAGATCCTCCCATTGCCAGTCAGGGTTGTTGTTGCTGTTGTTGTGGTGAGAGGGTTGGGAGAGAAGTCGCAGTGTGTAAACACCGCAGTTTCTAACCGTAATAACTTAGCTCTCCTCACGGCGGTTCCTGTCTCCCGGAGCCTTCACGCAAGAGGCATTCCCTCTGGGACCAGCTACCGCTGTCCGGAAACGGCATGTCTTGTCCGTTGTGCTCCAGCATCGCGCTCTGGGTAGGGAATGGGCGGGTGGGTGTGAGAAGCAGCCTTCTCTTTGTGTGCAGGCCTCCCGCCCCCCCTCCTCTGGGTCTGAGTTCACCCCGAGAGGTGAGGGCTGCGGAGGGGAGGCTCTGGGCAGGCCTTCAGCCCGGGCTGCTTTCTAGCTTGTTGCCTTCTTCCTCTAACTCTTTACATCTCTCTCTTTGACTCTGAGATTTCTCCTCTCATCTCTGCCTTAGACGACTCTACATCAGCTTACGGTACCATTTTGTCAACATGTTGAGCAATAATAGTTCACGACGGACTCTAAATAATTTAAATATTTGGTTACAGTGAAGACAGCCCCGGCCTGCAAGTCTCTCTGAGCTCCGAAAGGGTTTCCCTCATTAGTTCTAACTTGATTTCCCATAAAATAGGAGGCCATCTGAGTAAAAGGATAGTTGGAAAAACATTTTTAAACAGAACCAGCAAATAAACATGGTCTTTATGAGTTGTAACTGAATCTCCAGCTGATGTCATGCTTCGTGTTTGAACTGCCAGCAGATGCCTGACGTCTATATATCAGGCAGATTTACGGAGACTCCGGGGGAAGAGTTAAGAGGATCCTAAATACGGACAGTGTGCTGGTCTGGGGCAATTCGGAGCCTCTGTTCTCCATAGATTGAAATGTGCGCATTGGGGTAAATTACAGGAATATGCCTTTTTACTAATCCCCTTTTTATGTTTAAAAAGTCTTCAGATCTGGGCCCAGCCAGCGTGGCTCGGTGGTTGAACGTCAACCTATGAACCAGGAGGTCACGGTTCAATACCGGTCAGGGCACATGCCCGAGTTGCAGTTTTGATCCCCAGTGTGGGACATGCAGGAGGCAGCTGATCGATGATTCGCTCTCATCATTGATGTTTCTCTCTCCCTTCCTCTCTGAAATCAGTAAAAATATATTTTTTAAAAAGTCTTCAGATCTGGGAGATGAGTGTATGAGAGCAGAGGGGGAGAGAGAAGGAGAGACAGGAGTGGAAAATGGGCTGATGGGAAGCGGGTGGAGGAAGTCTGGAAGGAGACTTCACATTTACTCATAAACCACACACAGCCTCTCCCTCCCCGGAGCCTCTCGGTGAGTGAGGGCTGTGTTGGCTTCCGGGGTGACCGATGACGCAGCGCCCTCATGGTCTCCTATAAGAAATTCCTGTCGGATCTGCACCCCGAGGGACTGAACTTTCCCAACATAAACCGCTCCTGACAGCAGACGAGTTGGTGGGCTGTTAACCCTGGAAAGTGGTTCTGAAATAACCCCGGCAGATGACTCACTCAGTTCCGACATGCCTTGTCTGTAGACTGGCCTCCCTGTAGGTCTGCTCCCTCTGATGAATGAGTAAGAAGAAGTCACACTAGCTGATGTAGCAACACCCCCCCCAACACACACACACATCTCACACACACACACACACACACCTCACACACACACATACACACACACACATCTCAGGAGTGTCACGCAGGGAAGCTTGGTTTTTTCTGAGGCCCACTGGGTGTTCAGGGAGTGGACTTCTACCCGATGATTTAAGGACCCAAGGCCCTTCCATTGGGGGATTCGCCGTCTGCAAGAACTGGGAGTGCTCCGCTCGATACTCTGCGTCAGCCTGGAAAGTGAAGGAGAGAGAGAGGGGGGAAGTCAGGTTTGATGGCTCACCGGGCAGGCTCCGGCACGTGGCACCCTTCCCTGCAAAGGCTGCTGGGCATTGCAGACGCCTGTCACACACACATACACACACACACATCTCAGGAGTGTCACGCAGGGAAGCTTGGTTTTTTCTGAGGCCCACTGGGTGTTCAGGGAGTGGACTTCTACCCGATGATTTAAGGACCCAAGGCCCTTCCATTGGGGGATTCGCTGTCTGCAAGAACTGGGAGTGCTCTGCTCGATACTCTGCGTCAGCCTGGAAAGTGAAGGAGAGAGAGAGGGGGGAAGTCAGGTTTGATGGCTCACCGGGCAGGCTCCGGCACGTGGCACCCTTCCCTGCAAAGGCTGCTGGGCATTGCAGACGCCTGTTTTTGTGCAGAAGGCACAGCACTGCTCTGTGAACGGCGGCTGGGACTTCCTCGGAGACAAAGGGAATTGAAATAAACCAGCAAAGCAAAACTGGTTGTTTTTCTTAATCCTCACCGGAGAATATTTTTTCCATTGCTTTCTAGGGAGAGTGGAAGGGAGGCAGGAGTGGGGGGGGAGAGAGAGAAACATCCACATGAGGGACACATGGATTGGTTGCCTCCCACATGCGCTCCTACCGGGGCCTGGGGAACCTGCAGCTGTGATACGTGCCCTTGACCGGGAATCTGACCTGAGACCCTTTGGTCTGAGGGCCGATGCTCTAACCACTGAGAACCCTGGCCAGGGCCCAAAATAGCTTTTTCACATTTGCATTTCGTTGTTTGCCCTGGGCTTCGTGTCACTCCATCCTCACCGCAGTCCTGGGAGGGACGCAGGGCAAGTGTTGTCATCCCCTCTTTGAAGGGGGCTCTGAGTGGGGCAAGGACTCGTCAGTGCCCGGGGTCACAGAACTGAGGCGTGACCCAGCTGGAATCGGAACCCAGGTCTCCGAGCATCGACCTAGCAGTTTTTACTCCTGTGCTGGACTCGTTGGGGTAGATGGTTTATGGGGGAGTGGTATCATCTCTTCAAGACTATATGACATTGAGACTCTTCCTCGTTCCATCCAAGTGTTGGTTAAGACTTATTTGTAGGATGTGTGAGGGCTGGGCATCAAATTGTTTCCTTCTCTGCTTTGAGGTTGCCAGTCTGTCAGCGGTCCAGTCTCCATACGCCCTTTCTCTTTAAGAAATTAATGCATCATTTGTTATCGTGTTCCGTTGATGCAACACTATCCATGGTTATGGCCGTGGCCAGGACAATAAGATGGAATGGTGTGACCTCCCATCTGTGGCTCAAAGTGGGTGAAAAACAATTTAGGAAGAACTGAAGTGGCCCGGCTGGCGTGGCTCAGCGGCCGAGCGTCAACCTATGAATCAGGAAGTCACGGTTCGATTCCCGGTCAGGGCACATGAGGGTTGCAGGCTCCATCCCCAGTAGGGGGCGTGCAGGCACAGCTGATCCATGATTCTCTCTCATCATAGATGTCTCTCTCTCTCTCTCCCTCTCCCTTCCTGTCTGAAATCAATATATAGAAAGAACTGAATTGTTTGCGAGGGCTAAGGTTGGAGTCCTTGTGTGCTCGTTTCCACAGCTGGCACCATTGTGAAACCATCTTTTCCTCCATCCTGGACAGAAAGGATGGAGCTCAGTCCCCTTTGCTCTGCATATGCAGCTCCAAAGAGATACTGCCAGGCTCCATGATCATGATCTCAAAGAGGTGTGTGGAAATGTTTTATTAATTCTTACAAAGAAATCCTTTTTTCTTAATTTTTTTTTCATTAACTTTAGACATTTACTTGCAATTACATTTGTTCAGGGAATACAATGACAGAAATTAATAATTCATAGCCTTTGTCAGGGAACATTTGAAAAAAGGACAGTTGTTCAATCAAATGCAACTTTAAATGCACAATCTTTATTTCAGTAAAGACTTAAAAAATAAATAATGGGGACCGTTATTGTACTTCCTGTAAGCCTCCTCTCCTCCAAATCACATCTGTGCTCCGCAGAGTGACAGGAGAGGCTGGGTTGTTCCGAGCACATCACGGAAATAACAGGTTCAGGTCCAAGGTTCTGAAAGGGGAAACGCGACTCAAGCTCGCGATTGATGGCACCGGTGCGCCTGGATCTTTGGGGCACGGGGGTCCGTGTCAGAGCAGCAGACCTGGAGGAAGCTGAGAGGGGCCTGGAAGGTTAGACTTCCTGACAGCCTCACCCCTGACACCTGGGAAATATACGTTCAGAGAGAGAGAGACGGTGAGACTTCCGAGTTCACACGGTGAGCCAGAGGCGCAGACGGGCCTCCAGCGTGGGTCCCCCGACCCTGGGCCAAGCTCTCCCAACAGTGACGCCGTCTCCAAGTCACCTCCCCCCCAGGGCCCGCCTCACAAGTGGCTACCTGGGGGTTTGGGTTTCAGTTGTTCTGGGCAGACCAAGCCTTCCATCCCAGCTGCCTAACAGCTCATCTGTGATTTCTACCGTGAAAGATTGGCTACTTTGGACTACGAAGACTTTTTAAAATTACGTCTCCCTTGTTAGAATGAAGGTACTCACCCCTAGAAGTCAGCCTCAGTGGAAAGGGGGACATGACTGGCAGAAATAGGATGAGAAGGGAAACAGAGGCAAACTCCTCAATGACGTCTAAAGCCAGTGGGCGAGATGGGTGCTCTAGGCCCCTTTTCTCCCTGCGCGCTCTCCCCGATGAGCAGTAAGACCCTGGCTGACAAACCAATGCTGCCCCTTAGTTGTTCCGTCAAAGAGATGACATTGGAGTCTGCCTTAAAAGCGAAGAAAAATCAAACCTTGAGAAACATCCTGGAAATGGTTAGCCCATCTGCAGGAGGGCCCCAGGGAAGGGCAGTTTAGCCGAACGGTTTAGAATTGAATGTGTCTAGGTCTGAAGGTTGACTCAACCAGCTGTAAGTCCTGTGCCTTGAGAACATCACTACGCAGATCTCTGAGTCACACTGTCTGTGTGTGTAAACCTGAGATGTATCAGTTAGCTATTGTGCTGTAACAAACTACCCCTGAAATCAGGGTCTTCAGTGGCAAGTACTTATTCTCAGGTGTCTGAGGGTTAGCTGTGGGGGCTTTGATTCTCACTGCTGTCTGGGGTTAGTAGGGGTGGCTCTGCTACTTGTATGTGTCTGTTACCATCCTCCTGGGACCCACAGCCCAGCCGGTTCTTCCTAAGGTGATGGCAATATCAGTGGCAAATAACACCAGAATGTTCTTGGGCCTCGGTTCAGCAACCTTGGTACTTGAGTTCGGCAAAGAAAGAATTCAGAACCAAGGAACTCAAATTGAAAGTAGGGGTGGCTCTGCTACTTGTATGTGTCTCTTACCATCCTCCTGGGACCCATAGCCCAGCCGGTTCTTCCTAAGGTGGTGGCAATATCAGTGGCAAATAACACCAGAATGTTCTTGGGCCTCGGTTCAGCAACCTCGGTACTTGAGTTCGGCAAAGAAAGAATTCAGAACCAAGGAACTCAAATTGAAGGAGAGAGTTTACTTAAAAAATCACAGAGGTAGGAAAGAAGTGAGCCAGCTGGGCTGCGTGGGCTCAGGAAACAGGTTACAGAGGCGAAAGAAGGGTGCTTGGAGCTTAGGAGAAAGAAACGCAGAGGTAGGAAGAAGAAGGGGGCAAGGCATGGGTGCGAGCAAGAGAGAAAGAGCGGGTGCTGGGCCCTTCCTCTCGAGGGTTTTTATCTGACGTCTCAAGGGGCCATCTCAGCAGGATAGTCATCAGCATTCCAGGTGTGTGCTTTCAGGGCTGTGGTCTCTACTCATTGGTCGGCGCTAAGGTAGGGGGTCGTTAGTCATGGCATCTGGTCCTGAGGTCAGCCATGGCACCGCCCGCCTGGCCTTGCTGCTCTTCTGGGCCTGGAGCTGAAACACAACTGAGGCCGAGATGTCACCTCTGGGACTTCATGCTTCAGGGGTTGGTCGTGCTAGGCTTCTAGGGGGTTGTATGAGGCTCTTCTCCAGCCCCCTTGCTCCTCCTCCGAGGGCTCTGCCCCATGGCGAGTGATATGCCGGGCGAGGTGCCGAGATGCATACCCAGTGATAGGAAAGGTAGGGGGTCTGAACCTCATGACCCATGATATGCTAAGGGAGGAAAGGTCACCCCGGGGGGAGGCCCCCCCACAATTGTTCCTGGCTAAGGACCAGGGGCTTTCCACCCTGGTGAGCGGTCTTACCTGGCCTGTGGCCCCTGCTCTGGGCATGTCTGTCTAACGGCCTCTTCTATCAGCAGAAATGCAGGAGGAGGAGGAAACTCCGACGGCATGTCACCATTCCAAATCAGGACATGGCCACGCACAAGGCAGGGGACGCACTCTGCCCCGAATCAGGCTCTGGCAAGCGTGCGGATGAAGCCAGGCCCCAACATGAAAATTAGGGGTATTCATAGAAACTGTCACTGTGTTGTTCTGAGGGTTCGTTAAGAAAGGGTGTGTAGCCTGGCTAGTGTGGCTCAGTGGTTGAGCGCCGACCTATACACCAGGAGGTCACAGGTTCGATTCCCGGTCAGGGTACATGCCTGGGTTATGCGCTTGATCCCCAGCTGAGGGCATGCAGGAGGCAGCCGATCAATGATGTTTCTCTCTCATCAGTGTCTCTATCTCGCTCTCCCTCTCTTTTCCTCTCTCTCTAAAAATCAAGAAAAACATATTTTAAAAAAAAAAGGAAGGAAGAAAGTGTGAGTGAAGTGCTTATGGCTAGCCACGCCCCTCAGAGTATGGCAGGGCACCCAGAGGTGGGGGTGCCTTGGGCCTCTGTGGGTTAGGGGCTACGGATTTCCCTCTGCGACTTGGGCAGCTGGTAAGGGGGTGTCTCCTGGGGGAGGGGAGATTCGGGGTCTCCTGGACCCACCCACTTCCTGCCTCCCAGGACAGTAGTGACCCCCATCGCGTGCACAAACAGAAGCAAATGGCTTTGATTAGCTGGGACTTTCATCTGCATCCTAATTGAAGTCCTAATGGGACTTCCTTGTTTTGGAAAATCCCATTTTAATGCAGGACACATCACATCAGGCAGCCGAAGCCCCTCTCCCACTGGCTTCCCCGCCCCTCCCACACCAGGCCTTCCTCCACCCCCTTCCCATCAGCCCATCATCTGAACCTGGACTAAGGCATCCGGGCTCCTGGCTGGACCGTTCTCCTCTGCTTTTGGTTCCCCTCGTGAATCACTCGGTCCCGATGCACTTAAAACGGAAGCAAAGGACCGCCCCCCCCCCTCGGTGCCCGGTCCAGATGTCTTTCTCTCTGTCTACATACTGCCAGGCCCCCTGAGATGCCAAGCCCTCTCGCCCTGGTCGAGGCGGCTGCCGCTGAACCGCATTGGA
This sequence comes from Myotis brandtii, assembly GCF_000412655.1. Taxonomy (NCBI): domain Eukaryota; kingdom Metazoa; phylum Chordata; class Mammalia; order Chiroptera; family Vespertilionidae; genus Myotis; species Myotis brandtii. The sequence goes on from NW_005370423.1 coordinate 1,892,010, forward strand.
GCTGAGGAGGCAACCCCGTGGCCATCGGAACAGCCTCACCCGTGGGTACATTGTTGTCTCCAAATGAGCCGGCAGGAAACGGGGTTTCCTAAACTCGGTTTTAAAGCACTTGGAACAGGAAGCCATTCCCCGTGCATGTTAGATCTCTCTAATGACCGACTAACTAGAAACAGGCTATCTTAATACTCTGCCCCGAGCCATTACAAATGGCTCTCCTTCCAGACTTCATTAGAATATTTACTGCGATTTGGGTAGGAGACTTTTGACACTGCCATCATAAAATTGGCAGGGGACCTTTTTTTTTTTTTCTGTCAGTCTGAGAAGAGACTTGGAAGAAGCAGGGAACCCCGTCAGCTCCCCCAGCCCCCGATCTCACATTCATTAGGGGGTCAGGGAAATAGACATCCCTGCGGTAGTCCAAGAAATGGCCTTCCGAAAAAAAAAGCAAGCGAGGCCCCTCTTGTGTCAGCTCCTGCCTCGCTCACATACATGTGCACAAAAGAGAAAGTCCACGCCGTGTGCCAGTCCTCACGCTTTTCATGTTATGTTACCTGACCTTTGCGGCCACATTGTGAACGGCCTGATCGTGATCCCCGCTTCCCCTCTGAGGAAACTGAGGACCGAAGTTACAGAAGTCACACAGCTGGAGGGGGCAGAGCTGGGCCTGGGTCCCTGTCTCCTTGAAACACGATCCCTCTCTTACCTACCTGGACCCATCCTCACAGCGACCCAGCCTCACAGGCAGCTACTACATGCAAAAGACGGTTGGGCTCTTACCTTGTTCTAAATTTCACGCATGGAGTGCCTTCAGAGAGTCATCAGCCACATGGAAACAACCAAAGTGTCCTGCGACAGAGGATGGATGAAGGAGGTGTGGCACAGGGGAATACTACTCCTGCGACAGAGGATGGACGAAGGAGGTGTGGCACAGGGGAATACTACTCCTGCGACAGAGGATGGATGGAGAAAGTGTGGACAATGGGAATACTACTCCTGCGACAGAGGATGGATGGAGAAAGTGTGGACAATGGAATGCTACTCCTGCGACAGAGGATGGATGGAGAAAGTGTGGACAATGGAATGCTACTCCTGCGACAGAGGATGGATGGAGAAAGTGTGGACAATGGAATGCTACTCCTGCGACAGAGGATGGATGAAGGAGGTGTGGCACAGGGGAATACTACTCCTGCGACAGAGGATGGATGGAGAAGGTGTGGACAATGGAATACTACTCCTGCGACAGAGGATGGACGAAGGAGGTGTGGCACAGGGGAATACTACTCCTGCGACAGAGGATGGATGGAGAAGGTGTGGACAATGGAATACTACTCCTGCGACAGAGGATGGATGGAGAAGGTGTGGACAATGGAATACTACTCCTGCGACAGAGGATGGATGGAGAAGGTGTGGACAATGGAATACTACTCCTGCGACAGAGGATGGATGGAGAAAGTGTGGACAATGGAATGCTACTCCTGCGACAGAGGATGGATGGAGAAAGTGTGGACAATGGAATGCTACTCCTGCGACAGAGGATGGATGAAGGAGGTGTGGACAGTGGAATACTACTCAGCCATAAGACAGGAAGGAATAGCGCCATTTGCAACCTCATGGATGGACCGTGAGAACATTATGCTAAGTGAAATAAGTCGGTCAGAAAAATCTAAGAACCATAAGATCTCACTCATGTGGGATATAAAACTGAAACTCATGAACACAAAGAGCCGTGTGGTGATTGCTAGAGAGAAGGGAGGAGGGGGAGGAGGGGGTCCAAATATGAGGTGACAGGAAGAGATCTGACCTTAGGTGGTGGGCACACGGTGCAATATATAGTTCTCGTAACATAGAAACCTACACCTGAAACCTATATGTTCATGTTGACCAGTGTCACGCCAACAAATTTAAAAATAAAATAAATAAAAAGGCCCAGCTGGCGTGGCTCGGTGGTTGCGTGCTGACTTATGAAGCAGGAGGTCACAGTTCGATTCCCAGTCAGGGCGCGTGCCCAGGGTTGCAGACTCAATCGCCAATGTGGGGCATTCAGGAGGCAGCCGATCAATGATTCTCTCTCATCGATGTTTCTCTCTCTCTCTCCCTTCCTGAAATCAATAAAAATATATTAAAAAGGTAAAAAAAAAGTCGTAAACCAGAGGGCCAACAAAACAGATGGTACCTCTCCATCCAGTGCATAGTCAGTACTTGATGCCTGGATGTTGGATGGTGACCACAGCCGTAAGGAGAAATGAAGCCGGGGAATGATAGCAGGGAGGAGGGGAGGGAGAGACGCTGATTTTGACGTCGTGGTCAGGGAAGGTTTCTGGTGTGGAGCATCCCAGAGTGAGGGGGCAGGAAGGACCAGAGCTCCCCGGAGGCTTTTGAGCGTTTCTGGTGCGTAGGTGTGTGTCTGCTGTTCATGGCGCGCAGTCTCTGGTCCTCTGGGGGCTGGGTTGTAAATAACACATGGACATAAAGGCATGTGCACCAGGAACAGAAGTACTGCCTCACCTACAAACATAACATTTATAATCAGCTCGTTGGATGCTTCCTCCGTGTACATGGAGGCCAACCATGTGACCAGGTTACATCAGAAAAGAAGGAATCATTGCTACGGATTGACATGCTAACGCCCCCTCGAATGAATGAAACAAGGAGCCTCAAGTCCCAGGACCCTCGGCCTCTGTAGCCTCCTCTCACGTGAACATAGGCTTGACCCTATGACTGCTCTAGTCGGTGGGACGTGCCACGGGCTGTGGAGTGGGAGGCTTGAGGAGCGTTCGCAGGTATGAGACGTTGGCGTCATGGGAGACAGCCAGGCCCGGACTCCTGGCAGGTGGGACCGCAGGAGGGCGAGGCCGGTCCATCAGGTCTCTCCTGGCTGAGCCCAGCCCCACACGGATCCTCCAGCTTCCCGCAGCCTCCGAGGGAGCCCAGGCAGATGAGCCCGGGAACCAACCGTGGGAATGAACACATCTACCTGTCAAACCTTGGAGTGGTAAAGCCGCGTGTGACACGGCAAGAGGTGACAGTGCAGGTGTCCGGAGACTTCTGTTCCGGGTCTGGGCCCAGCGAGCACTTGGCTCGTGCCGCAGAGCGTCAGGGCTTCCTCGAAGGGCCCAGTCTTGCCAGGAAGTGAAATACCACATGGGAGACACCGCTCTTGCCAGGATTGACATGCTAACGCCCCCTCGAATGAATGAAACAAGGAGCCTCAAGTCCCAGGACCCTCGGCCTCTGTAGCCTCCTCTCACGTGAACATAGGCTTGAGAGACCCTATGACTGCTCTAGTCGGTGGGACGTGCCATGGGCTGTGGAGTGAGAGGCTTGAGGAGCGTTCGCAGGTATGAGACGTTGCCGTCATGGGAGACAGCCAGGCCCGGACTCCTGGCAGGTGGGACCGCAGGAGGGCGAGGCCGGTCCATCAGGTCTCTCCTGGCTGAGCCCAGCCCCACACGGATCCTCCAGCTTCCCGCAGCCTCCGAGGGAGCCCAGGCAGATGAGCCCGGGAACCAACCGTGGGAATGAACACATCTACCTGTCAAACCTTGGAGTGGTAAAGCCGCGTGTGACACGGCAAGAGGTGACAGTGCAGGTGTCCGGAGACTTCTGTTCCGGGTCTGGGCCCAGCGAGCACTTGGCTCGTGCCGCAGAGCGTCGAAGGACCCAGTCCTTGCCAGAAGGTGAAATACCAATGGGAGACACCGCTCTTGGCCAGCGGATGCGTTGATCAAACACACAATCACTGTCCTTAAAGAGCTCATATTAAAAGGCCAAACATACAGACTGGGGCTGGCAGAAGAACAGATGGAGATATATATAAAGAAAAAAGAAACTCTAGAAGCAGATCCTAATAAATGCAAGCAGGCAGTATACCCTAGAAGCAGCAACCCACGTCAGAGGCATATAAGATATAAAGCATGCATGGCACTAGAATAAGTTAGCTACTAGAAAAAAAGCTCACATTCATACTTCACACTGACTATATGGAGACTGGAGTACTTACAACTGGTAGTAGTATGCGCATATGGAGTTTCAGAAATGTTCAGAAATTGTAATAGCTGATAATTAAACTGCTGGTGTCTTAAAAGTAGTCATAAGAAGAGTATTTATACCACGTTAGGTAGCAAATGCTACAAATCAGAGCTTTTGATTATTTATTTACTTATTTATTATTTGAGAGCTGGTTTATCAGCACACCAGAGACAATGAGAAATATATATATACACACACACCACAAATGCATTTAAAATTTGTTTTTGGAAAATCTAGTACGTGAAATGCATTTTTCTAGCCCAGCTCCTTCCCCAGCCGCAGCGAGTCGTTATCGTTGATGATGGACACATTTCCGTGCCTTCATCGGGTTCCGCGGTGGCATGGATGGCACAGGAGTCCTTCCCGGAGTCGTTCAGATAGGCACGCGTGCAGTGTTACCAGCATTTCACCATCATTTGGGAAAAAACATTCCTTGAAAGTTGTTGTTTGTTGGTGTTTTGTTAATTTTTCCCACAAGCATATTCTCTGGGATTTTCATTATTTTTTCTTGTTCCTTGACTTTGAATGATTATTCTTTTTCTACCCTAACCCAGAATCAGGAAGCCGGGCAGGACACTGAGGCGGTGAACAATACCCAGGAAAGAACCGGGTAGACTGGGCTGTCCTGTCCCCCTGCTCTGTGGTTACTGCACCTCATCCACCTGCTTTTCCTCGGCACCCCTGTCTCTAAAATGGGGATAACAACAGTTTCTCCCTCCAGGGAGGAGGAAGTGAACAACAGGAAGTGAGGTGATGCTGGAATCCCGTTTCTTACGGTGGTACCCGGCACAGAGTAGGCACTCAATAAACGGATTGGCCTGGGTGCAAAATGTATCTTTCAAAGTCGTACTGAGATTGTACTTTTTAAAATGTGTTTATTTGTGTGCTTTGAGTTGGAAACCGTGGCTCCAAATCTCTGGTTAAAGGCTGGCTTCTAAACTCGCCTTCCGTTCTAGGGCCTCTCAGGGGCGCTTGTTGTTATAACTCAGTGGGGTTCTGCAGGGCTCCTGACATTAGCTGAGCAATGTGTAAGTTGCGATCTTTATTTTTGACGGGAGGTACTGTGTTGGGGTTGCCCCACAGCTGTTGACACCGGAACCCTACGACCGAGCGTGCTTCCTCTCCCGGGGCAGGCGACTTCAGCTCTCACTGAGTTTGCGGAGGGCTGCTTCGGTCCAGTTCAGTGAGCATTGGCCGCGAAACTCCCATTCCCTTCTTTTCTTCAGGAAGATGGGCTCCCTCCTACTCTGTCCTTTAGATCTCAGAGTCAATGGACAGGCCAAGCAGACACAACCCCAAATCCAGTAGCTCCCGTCGGTGCAGAGCCAGGTTTAAGAAATCCCACGTCCATGCCTTCCGACCCGTGATGCGTGATGCTCCCTCACAGCCGCCCCGCAATGAGCGAGCCACGCAGGAGCTCCGGGCGGTGGGGCTGCAGGGAGGCCCGCACCCTGCACACCGCCCTGCAGCCAGCCGGGAGCTCTCAGCCCCAAGCCCTGTAGTTGTAGATGGACATTTGTTTTTTAGAGGAAAAAGCCTCGTAAACCTTGTGCTCTTTCCCACAACCTCCAGCTCTGCTTCTGCGATCCCGCCAGGCCAGCGCTGGGTCCCCTGCTAACAGCCGAGAAGGCTCACATCTCCTACTTGTCTTCTCTCTCTCGTTAGCCTTTCTTTTAGATGAGTGATGTGAACTTCGGGGGAGGGAAAGGGAAAAGGGTGGATTAATTACAGGGCCCCCTCCCCCCCGCTCTCTTTGCAGGATTCAGATTTTTTTTTTTTTAATTCTCACTGGATATTTTTCCATTGATCTTTAAGAGAGAGGGAAAGACAGAGAGAAGCATCCATGTGAGAGAAACACATCGATTGGTTGCCTCCTGCACGCACCCTGAGCCCAGGTGGGGGAGGAGCCTGTAACCATGGTATGTGCCCTTGACTGGAATTGAACCTGGGACCCTTTGGTCTGCAGGCCAACGCTCTATCCACTGAGCCACACCGGCCAGGGCCAGGATTCAGATCTTTATCCCCTGGTGTGACTCTAGCTGGTTCCCATTTATTTCTACTGGACACACTGTCTAGTCTTCATTTGGCCTTTAGTTTGAGCACAAGAGGCGAACAAGGCACCCTCTAGGGAACCCCGGCCGACCTCAGGTTTCTGCGGGCCTCTCTCTTCGGTCCTTTTAGGAGTTATTTTACAGCAGACTCACCGGCCTCCAAGTCACACACTTCCCCACCCTCAATCGCACCAAGATTTACAACAGAAGGCAGCCCTGCCGATGAGAGAAATACACCAACCACCTTTATTAGTTTATTTTTTTCATTCCATGATGAAAAGGCCACAGTGCCTGATTTGTTCTCAAGCTTGGTGTTGGGGTGCTGGGTGAAAAGTTGAAAGAATTAAGCAAATTTTAAAAAAAAAGACTAATAGAGAGCAGCATGGTGATTGCCAAGGGGAAGGGGGGGTGGAAGGGGGGAGAAGGGGGTCCGTGGTGATGGAAGGAGACCTGACTCTGGGTGGTGAACACACAGTACAGTGTACAGATGATGTGTACAGAGTTGTACCCCTGAAACCCGTATAATCTCACTTACCAATGTCACCCCAATCCATTCGATGAAAATGTTGTAAAAGGAGAGAAACGTGCCCCCTTTGCTGACGACAGGAAACCTCAGGGACCCCGTGCTCAGGCCGTCCACCTGGCAGGAGCCCTCACTCCTCTTCGCCTCGTGCGCTCTGTCTGAAGACATCCCTCCCCGCTCCTGGGGAGCCCTTTGGCCCCGAAAAAAGCTTGCCAGGCCCGAGCCGGTGTGGCTCAGTGGATAGAACGTCAGTCTGCAGACTGAAGGGTCCCAGGTTTGATTCAGGTCAAGGACACATGCCTGGGTTGCAGGCTCGATCCCCAATAGGGGGCGTGCAGGAGGCAGCCGATCCACGATTCTCTCTCATCATTGACGTTTCTCTCTCTCTCTCCCCCTCCCTTCCTCTCTGAAATCATTAAAAATATATTTTTTAAAATGTGTGTGCCAGCATCATCTGCTCTGCACATCTGACTTCTCAGAGCATTGACTGTCACAGGAACATTTGGTTCACTTTGGTCATTGATACCATGCTGTTCCGTACTTATTTCTAATTAATTGTCAGCGTACAGATGCCTCAAAATCAGAGGGCAAGTCAGACTGTTTCTGTTCTTCATATGGTAACTCTCACTCTCCAAGCAATCCCAAACATGTCGTCAATGCCGACACACACTTGTTAAGTGGGATTTCTATCGTGAATGTTTTAATATGTTCTGTGTGTTTTCGTAGAAACATGATAGGTAAAGGGAGGTAGGAGGAAAACCAGGTACTTCTAGAATAATTAATTCCAGCGAAATGCTCGTGTGAACCCTGGATTTAAAGACTTCTCCAATCATTCGGATCGAAAGTGCCTCCTCTGCAAACCTCCGTCCCACCGCGAATGCTTCCCGACCTTCCCTACAGCGTTACTGACAGGAGCGTTTTCCAGTGTGTCACCACAGGCACAGTCACCTCAGAGTTTTTAAGCCCCAAAGAGGAGACAAAGGAATGAAGTGTTCTTGGTGGTCAATTACCATAGACCAGTGATGGCGAACCTTTTGAGCTCGACGTGTCAGCATTTTGAAAAACCCTAACTTAACTCTGGTGCCATGTCACATATAGAAAGTTTTTGATATTTGCAACCATAGTAAAACAAAGACTTATATTTTTGATAGTCCCACCGCGAATGCTTCCCGACCTTTCCTACAGCATTACTGACAGGAGCGTTTTCCAATGTGTCACCACAGGTACAGTCGCCTCAGAGTTTTTAAGCCCCAAAGAGGAGACAAAGGAATGAAGTGTTCTTGGTGGTCGATTACCATAGACATTGCACACGTGTGTTTGAAACACACACAGGGACGCAGTGGGAACCGCGTTTCTGTCACTCGCTCCCAGTTACTTACTTTCCAGGTAATTGGTCCATGGGATGACAGGCCCGGGACCGGGACCGGGAGTGTTTAACAGCCTCACACCGGCCCTCCCCTCCAGCTCAGCCTGCGCCATGTTTCTGTCACTCGCTCCCAGTGACTTACTTTCCAGGTAATTGGTCCGTGGGATGACGGGCCCGGGACCGGGAGTGTTTAACGGCCTCACACCGGCCCTCCCCTCCAGCTCAGCCTGCGCCTGCTCTGTAACCTCTAAAGCCGCCACCGGCAATTGACGGATGCCGCCAATTAGACACAAAGGAGGCGTGATGTCAGGGGCCTTCCAGCCCTTCCTGGGCCACAGCACCGGGCTGCACCGCTGAGGCCGCCCCGAGAGCCTGTGCAGGAGGCAGGCTGCCGGCCGCGGGAGCTCCCCTGAAATCGCTATTCCTGGGTCATGTCAGCAGGAAACGTGTGCCAGACCATCGGGCAATCCCCCCCGCCCCGCGCCCGCACTCCCCCGTCCTCCCTTCTGGTTACTTCAGCAGAGTGAGTGTCATTCCATTAAGGTTTCCACTGGCCATCCGCCCTTTGGCAATGTCTGTGTTGAAAGACACTTTGGCCCTGGCCGGTTTGGCTCAGTCGGCCTGCGGCCTGAAGGGTCCCAGGTTCGATTCCAGTCAAGGGCTCATGCCCAGGTTGTGGGCTCGATCCCCAGTAGAGGGCGTGCAGGAGGCAGCCGATCATAGATTCTCTCTCATCATTGATGTTCCTCTCTCTCCTTCTCCCTTCCTCACTGAAATCAATAAAAAATATATTTAAAACAAATGTGTACTTAAACGCAAAGAGATTTACCATGTAACAAAGGTAAGAATAATATGGAAACATTCTCAGTTATATTATACTAGAGGCCTGATGCACGAAATTCATGCAAGGGGTTCGGCCCCCACCACCACGGTGGCTGCCTCTGCCTCAGCCCCCACCACTGTGGCTTTGTCTGGAAGGTCTTCCAGTCTAATTAGCATATTATACTTTTATTATTATATATAACAAACGATGTAAGTCATATTTCAGAAGAATTACCATAGTACCCGGAGGCTAGTTATGTTATGTCAATTTGCTCCTGTGACTCAGAGCTTATGGCATATAAAAGTTATGTTAATATGTACATCCCTCTGAGAATTACTGTGATTCACCATGATGTTACTGTATACAGTAATATGTGATTCTATAATGATTAATTGAAGATATCAAGAAAGACTACTTATTACCTCTTGATATAAGTTGTGACCAAAGTGACCAGCAGCATTATCACTTCATCATCCCATTACATTTAAAGCCCCTTAGTTGTCCATACTGATGATGATATATATTAAATACTGAATAGAAACCCTGTTCTTGAGAAATGTAAAATTAATTAGGAGATGAAAGATGAGTACTAGTAATTACACAGAACACAAAGGGAATTCTACAAGTGCCTTAAAAGGCAGCATAGGAAAATGGTGGAAAACATGAACATAGGAGTCAGACTACCTGAATTAAAAACTTGATTGCACCATCTACTAGTAGTAGATGGTACTACTGACACCATCTAATTCAGGGAATTTTTTTATTAAAGTTTTTTTTACCTTCATTTCCTGTTCTGTGAAATTTAGATACTTTGGCCCTGGTTTGGTAGCTCAGTTCGTTAGAGCGCTGTCCAGATATGCCAAAGTTGTGGGTTTGATCCCTGGTCAGGGCACATACAAGAATCAACCAATGAATGCATGAATAAGTGCAACAACAAATCTCTCTCTCTCTCTCTCTCTCTCTCTCTCTCTCTCTCTCTCTCCCTAAAATCAATAGATACTTTTAGAATTGTCATAAAAATTTACTGAATTGATATTTGTAAAAAAAGAAAATAACTTTAAAATAATGCCCATAAAATAGAAACAGCATTTTTATTAGACTCTCAGACTGCAAGGAACAAAGGCACACTTGTATTCATTCCAGTGATAAGGGTCTATTATAAAGGAACTAGAGGCCCGATGCACATGCAAGGGGCTGGGCCCTCGCAGCCCTGGCCACCTTGCGGCCTCACGGCCCCGCCCCTCACCCACTGGTCATTCCGAAAGGTCGTTCTGCCGTCCAATCTAATTAGCATATTAGCTCTTTATTATATAGGATGGAGAACATTACAAAAAATAATCTTTGCCACTGGAATATAAATTCCACAAGGGTAAGAGCTCTTCTATTCATTAACAAATCCTCCACTTAGAGTATGCACTTGGCACACAGGCACTTGATAAGTATTTGTGGAATGAGTAGTGAGTGAAGCACTGCAAAGCCAATATTACTGAACATTGGGAAGTCATTGAAAATATGCACTGTAACTCTTACCTGGTCACACCCTCACAGCTGGCATGCACTGCTTCCTACTCTCGGTGGCTCACTATTTCAAGGCTATGGACCTCAAACATACTCTTTCTTTACTTCTTCAACTGCTGAGTGTTCCCTAGCTTTTTCTCTATGCACAAAGGCTTCTCTGGACTTGTCATTTCTCTGCAGTCTTCAGCTTCTGCTCCCATTACCAACTACTAACCTCCTCAGTAGCCCCCCAATCAATGCTCCCCCCCCAAAGCAAGAATTTAATTGGTTCAGCTAGTCATATTCTAATATAGTTTGCTTCTATCTACAGACCCGATCAGGAAGCACGCGTTCGAAGTGCTTTGGCACAAAAACAAGGGCGAGAGACTGCTCTGGGTTTAGCACCGCCAACATAGGGCCGGACTCACCGCACGTGGATGATCCTTCCACCTGGTAATGACCCCCCACCCCACGCAGAATATTAAAACTGTGAATAACAGCCACGTTGAAGATGACGGAAGGCCTGAATTCCAAAATCAGCTTGTGCCTGACAGGACCAACATAGGGCCCGACTCACCGCACGTAGATGATCCTTCCACCTGGTAATGACCCCCCATAAAACTGTGAGTAACAGCCACGTTGAAGATGACAGAAGGCCTGAATTCCAAAATCAGCTTGTGCCTGACAGGCTGGGTCTCCTTAAGCCTCGGTTTGTCCACCTGTAAAATGGGGGTGATAATGGTGGCTTCCTCCACAGAGTGGTGTTCAGGATCAATCCGGGTAATTCATGAAAAACATTTGGCAGAGTGCCGGGCACAGGATATGAACTCAATGAATGCTATTAACTCAGACAGCGGGAACGCTCCAGATGCCTGGAGAGTGGAGTCACATGCAGGCGGCGAGGGGAGAGCTAGCAGGAATGCCTGGCCGTGCTTCCTGTGAAACAGCAGGACATGTTGCCTCCAGGGAGGTTTGAAGTGCAAGGTTCTCGGTAGCTGTTTCACTCCAGGCAGGTGAAAAAGATGCTGACCAGAAGGCAGGGAGCTGTTGAGAGGAGAGGCAATTTGCAGTGAAAAAGAAATGAGAGCGAAGCCAGGAGGAAGCCAGGCAGAGTAGAAATGCTTTGAAACTCAAAAGTTTGAGGGTCATTTGCCATTTCTGTTTATTCTTAACTAGTGGCCTGGTGCATGAAATTTGTGCACACAGTGTGGGAACCCCGTGATCCATTGACCCAAAGAGGCAGGCCCTGCCCACCCCTCCGGGGCTCCTCAATGGATTGCTCCAAAGAGGTAGACTGGAGCCGGGAGAGGCCTGCAGACACCTGGCGCAGGCGCACGGAGGCCCCACCGCGGCCCCATCCCCATTCCCGACACTGCAAGTCCCCGCCCACCCGCGCCTGCTGCGCACGCAGCCTGCTGACCGGTTGTTACTGTGATGGCGTCCTGACCAATTTGCATACTACCCTATTGTTAGTATAGATTATGTGGCCTTGGTCATTTGGTGTATCATCTTCGTGCTCAGTTCCTCATTGGGAAGTGTAACTAAAATCTACTTTGTAGGTTTGTCCCAATGCTCCTATGAAGCAGCATAAAAGGTGTCTAAAGGTGGCACCTGTAGGTACTCTACAACGAGTAGGTATTGTGAGGTGTGCTACTCAAGGAGGGAGCATCAGAATGATGGGGCAAGACGGGCAGGAAGGGTTAGGGTGTGCATTCATAACACTGATGTGTGTGAACAGTGACACCGGCCCGGCCCATCAGGGCGGAGGAATCATTGACAACTTGGGGAGAAAACATCTGGAGGCCCTGGTGGGAAGGAAGGCTGATAATCACAAAATTTCTTGAGAGTGATAGCTTTATGAACATAGCAGCTATTGGAGATTGTGGCAGGGAGTGGCTTGCTGTTAGCCACACTCAGTTCTCGTTCTCTCTCTCTCTCTCTCTCTCTCTCTCTCTCTGTATTTTTGAATAAATATTTCAACACTTACATCATCTTCCTTGATGGAGTTACTTTGAGCTTGGGAGAATATTAACAGTTTTCATTTGCATGAGGATTGGAAATGTCATGTGCCCCGTATTCTCCTACTGCAGGGACCTAAGCTCAAATAACACTTTCAATTCTTAACATACAAGATCCTACTTCATTTTTGACATAAAACTGTGTACAGTTGGCAGGGGAACAGGCCATAGGCCCAGGCTTTTGTTAACTGAACAGTGCTGTGGGTGTTAGATGCAGTTTATTTTTTATTCTTAATCCTTGGAAATACGTTCAAAAAATTTTAAGTAATCTGGTGATTTTTTTCAAAGCTGTCCTTCTAGCTCACTTGAAGACTTTTTGGTTTGGGACACAGGACATGATAAAAATCAAGATAATCACTACTTTCTAGCTCTACTTGGGAAATTTCAAATGGCTTACAGTGCTGTTATCACAGTTGATTTAATATCAGTCTTACGATAATGACAGCATATATATATTATTTCTTTTTTATAGGTGGGACAGGTCAAAGTTTGTGACATTTTTAGAGTCACAGTGAATAATAATATCTATACAGACATTTCTCAGGTTACATCGGACTCAACATACGTCGTTTCGTGGTTACATCGCCATCTCCCATTTATTTATTAAAAAAAAAAGTTCCGTCATTTCGACATATGTACATATGTGCTTTATGTTTTTTATTATTTATTTACCACAAGTAAAGGTCAGGAATTGTTATTTTCCTTTTAATTTTTTTTTTTTTTTACTGTTTCATTTCATTACTGCTGTGTATGTGCTCCATGTGAGTGACATAGGTGCTTATGTAGGTGGGTTCCGACTTACGGCAAAAATCACGTTACGTCGCACCGTAGGGACGAATTTCTGACATAACCCGAGGACCTACTGTATATATAAAATCCTAAGCGACCAGCCAACCATCCAGTAGCTATGACATGCACTGACCACCAGGGGCAGACGCTCAATGCAGGAGCGGAAACCACAGGCATGGAAACATGGAACAGACTGATGAATCTCAGAGGGAAGGGGGGGAAAAACGGGAAGAGATTAACCAAAGATCTTATATGCATACTAGAGGCCTAGGGGACAGATTCGTGCACCAGTGGGTTCCCTTGACCTGGCCTGCGGGGATCGGGCCAAAACCGGCTCTCTGACATCCCCCGAGGGGTCCCAGATTGTGAGAGGGTGCAGGCCAGGCTGAGGGACCCTAATTAAGTAATAATACTTAAGATTCTTTATACCCCTACAGTGTAATAAATTAGGGTTAGCATGCTTCATTTCATTGAATCTTAGCAACTGTTACTTCACCGATGAGAGAAATAAAGCTCAGAGAGGTCAAATGAGTCCCCTGAAGTCACACAGCAAGTCGATGGTGGGGCCATGAACTTCAGCCGTGGCAGGTTCTAGAACAGGGTCTCTTGAGCAGCACCGATGAGCTCCATTGAAAAAGGTACCAAGTCAGCGTTAGCTGCGGAACCAGACCCAGGGGCCTAGGGATCAACTCCAAATGTAAACCCAGAACCTTGCTCTCCGCCTCTTCTTACAGGAGAATCTGAAAAGAGCGTCTCAGTGCTAAGGCAAGGAGGGAGGGGGCTGGTGTCGAACAGGGAGTCCGTGAAAGAAAGGCACGGTTCGCTGGCCAGGCTCTTCCCGTGCACAGGCAATGTTGACTCCCCCCGATCTGTAGTTACAGGGTTATTGCAAACTCAGTATACAGGCTGCTGGCCCTGAAGCCTGCGTGTGCAGCCTTCCGACAGTAACAGGCCAGCACAACAATCGCACGCCTTCAAAACGTGCCCGAGCCGCTTCTTGATTTCCGTGGAAGGAGGTCTTCAAACACCCTAGAGGCGGTTCTTGGCATAGAGGGTTTCCGGAGAAAGACACGGCACATGAGTGCGCAGACAAGAGCTGTCTGACCTTTGGACTCTGTGACCCAAAACACCCATCGTGTTTGTAAACATACCAGTAAATGCAGACAGCACCGTCGAGCCTGCTCAGGGAACTCTGCCGTATTTCATGAGCCTTGGAAACCCTGTCCCCACTCCAAACCGGTGATTGAATGCCGGCTTCCCACTCCAGGATTGGACGCTGCAGGTGGTGTTTTTTCCTCTTTTCCTTTTCTCCGAGCGGACGCCACGCTCCCCGCTAGCTCTTCACTCAGGCTCGCCTCTGATTGAGGTGCATGCTGGATCTATGGCGAGCCTTTCCCAGAGGCAGCAAAGTGCCCCGTCTAGGCTCTCAAAGTCCCTTCGTTTTATTTAAAATTGGAGCCAGAAGGCAACTTAGAGGCAATTGAAATCCAACATCCCCTTTTTCTAAACAGACGGAGACCACAGTCCACAGAGGTTTAACAGCTTGAAAAATCACACATCTCCTTGCACTGGAGCCGTGTCTCCCACTCAGATCTTTTTTTTTTTTTAAATATGTTTTTATTGATTTCAGAGAGGAAGGGAGAGGGAGAGAACAACATTAACGATGAGAGAGAACCATGGATCGGCTGCCTCCTGCACGCCCCACACTGGGGATTGAGCCTGCAACCCGGGCATATTCCCTGACTGAGAATCAAACCCTGACCTCCTGGTTCATTGGTCAATGCTCAACCACTGAGCCACACCGGCCATGCACCTCTCAGATCTTAACGTGCCTCTCCACGCTTGCCCCACCCTGACTGGCCAGCTCCTAACCAGTGTCTCCACGGCACTAGCCCCTGGAAAGAAGGGCTGGGACAGGTCAGGAGGTCAGGTCTCTGAGACCAGTGAGCCAGAGGCAGGACCCGCTGCGGGGGTCGTGTCCGGCCACCAGGTGGACACAGGTCACTGTGGTCAGCAGCTGCGGGTGTCAGGAGGATGTATCAGGTCCCCGGCTCAAGACCAAACAGGTCTCGGCTGGCGTGGGGAGAGGCTCCGGAAACCCAAGCTCACCTCTAAGGAAACGACAGAAGCGGCCCAGGCTGGGCACCGGCCACGGGGCAGGGTCCACCGGGCGCCCCGGGCGGCGGAGGTCTTGCCCCAGAAGACCACAGCCCAGCACGGGGCTGGGAACCCATTCCTGAGCCTCTTCCCCGAAAGCCCCCTTAAGAGCCACTCGAAACAGGACGGAGGGAAGGCCCACGCTTTGGGGTTTGGGGTGGATGTCGTGTTCTCTTTGCAAGGGTTAAAACGCCCACCATCTGACACTTGGGGCAGCGTCGGCTCCAGGCGGGAGGGCCCCTCGGAGGACACGCTAGCCGGCCCAGCACGTCTCAGACACCGAGATTCAACACCACGCTCCCTGCCTCCCCTTCCCAGCGGCCCCCTTGCTCCTGGCAGATTTAATGGTGTGATTTACAGCAGGGAGAGACCTCTGCCGGGGCCAGCAAAGTGACAAACAATAAATAGAGGGGAGCGGCGTGTTAACAGCCCGCCGCACAATCCCTTGTCAGTTACAGCTGGAGAGCGCTACGTTTTAATTTCGTCTTTCATAAAAATCCTGGCGTGTCAGCCTCGTTGGAACACAGGCTCCCAAGTCAAGAGTGTCATCCAAGGATGCAGTTTATCACCCTCTATATTTTCTGTTCTTTTCATTTAATGTCATTCCTATGGCAACAGGCGTCGCCCTGGAAATCATGTTCCCAACAGCTTGTTTGTTGAAAGGGACGGGGGGAGCCTAAAATGTGTGTGGGGCTGGGAAGAGTGTCAGAGTGTGACTCCGGCGGCGTGTCATGAATCATACTCCGCGAGGACGTTGTGTAATCAGACACCGAAGGGGGCGTGAGGTGGGGCGCGATCTGACATCCCCACCCCGCCCCCCGGCTTGTTACAGGTTTGCATGTCATAAGGCTAAACATCCGGGAGGCAAACGTGTGCTTCGTGGGAAGCGGGGGGCACGCAGGTCCCCCATACAGCCCAGTGGACCCCTCTGTGGGGTCGGGTGGACGGGTGGATTGTAACCGACGTTCATACTGAGCGGCCGTGACTGCGGAGCTGATTATAAACCCAGACTCTTCATCTGTCACTTGCTCAGCACATCTTCCCCGAGCGCCCCCTGGGCCCTGGGCTTGGTGCTGAGAAGGCAGGGGTGGATAAAGCAGACCGAATGGCCCCGGCCGGCGTGGCTCAGTGGTAGAGCGTCGACCTATGAACCAGGAGGTCATGGTTTGATTCCCGCTGAGGGCACATGCCCGGGTTGCTGGCTAGATCCCCAGTGGGAGGTGTGCAGGAGGCATGCCCTCATCATGGATGTTTCTCTCGCTCTCCCTCTCCCTTCCTCTCTGAAATCAATAAGAATGTAATTTTTAAAACAATAAAATAAAGTTAACTGAGTCTCTGCTCCCTGCAGGGAGCTGGGTGGGCGCTAGACAAGGGGAAAACAGGGCGGGGCCAGGTCCAGGTCTCTGGGAGCCACGTCTGAGACGGGCGTTCTCGGGGAGGCGAGTTACTGCAGCCTCAATGCCCAGTTCTCACAGGGCCCGACTGCTAAGGTGGTGAGGACGGCAGAGGAGGGCAGGGCATGACGCTGAGCAAAGCTAAGCCTCGCATCCGCTGGATCCCAGGGGAGCTCTGGAGGGCAACAGCCCCAAGGGGGTCCCACCCTGAGTCCCTGCACGGGGCCTGGGCTGTTGAGTCACCAGTGAGTCAGTCTCGGGGACAGCTGCCTTGCGGGGAGGGGGGTGTCCGCCATCCCAGCCTCCCCAGCATCCCTGGCTAGAGGGCCCCTGTTGCCCAGAGGGATCTTGGGAGAAGGTGCCACTGTGGGCTGTGGGCTGTGGCGTGGATGCCCTGCAACCCTGATGGGAATCTGACGTCTCTTCACCAGGCGTTGCTCCCCTACCTGGTATGTCGGGATCACATTTTGCCCAAAATAGAGCCTGGTGCACTTCCTCACGGGGCGGCATCCGACGTGGTGGATGGCCGGTGTGTGGAACCCCATCCCCCAACCCATGGCCCGTGGCCCCTCCCCGTGGGCCTTCCACTTAGCAGTGCAGACTCCCCCAGACCTGCTGCCTCACCATCTGCACCTTCACAAGCCCCCAGCTGAGGCGCAGTCACAGGAAAGCTGGGCCAGCTCGGCTGCAGAATGTGGTTTCCACAGGATACTGTGTCCCGACGTTCAGTAACTCACCTGTTCACGAACATCGGCAGCATCCAAGCAGGGCGTGACCTGGCTGCTGACTTTCTAAGTGTTGAACGTTAGGGCATAATAACAAAAAGACAAAACCAAGTCACAGTCTCCCCACAGTCACCACCGCACAGGGAGCTGCGTAGAGTCCTAGCACAATTAACCAGAGCTCGAAGACCCCACATGCAAAGCTTTAGAGAAGGAACTCGCACACACACGCACACACATGCACACGCACACACCGTTCAAGGAGAAATGAAAGTGAGACTCGGGGACCACTATGGAGTGCTGACCTGGAGCCTGACCCAGCCCTGTCTTTCTCCAAAGCTCATCCTCCTAACACATCCGTTGTGTGGCCGTAGGAGCAGATTTATAACCCAGAGGACAGAGCTCAGGGAGCGTGATAAAGGAGAAATCCACGGATGGATAGCCAGCCCGGCCGGAAAGACCCAATAATGTTACGGAGCCATAAAGCTCACTTTACCACAAAAGGAGCCCCAGACGTGGGATATGGCCGCCGTTAAGGCGTAGGAGCCCCGCACACGCAGGGGTCCGGAACCGACCTCTGTGAGTGGTGGAGTCTCCGGCCCTCCCGGGACCCTCCCTCAGAACACACGATCCTCTTCTCTAGCGGGGTGATGACGCCCTGGCCTCTGTTGTAAGCTCTGACAGTGATGCTTCTCAGTTGGAGAGCACGTAGTAGGTATAAAGTAATAATGGATCCCCCTGGGTATTCACACTCACCAATAATCCTAGACATTAAGAATAACTATTGTAATGTTCAAGGTTGCCTTGACAGCGACAAAAAAATAAGAAAGCAAGAAAGGAAACGTGGGAGAAAGGGACAAAAGAAAGACATTGTTGGAGGGAGAGGATGGGAAGGAAGAACAAAGAAAATCGAAGTCTCCACACAGACAGCTACTCCACACCCTGAGCCGTCTCCTAGAACCACCACCCCTGTGGGAGAGGGGCCAGCCCAGGGAGGGCAAGTCCTGTGGTCAGTGAAGGACCCAATATTTATGCCAGGAGTTAGGCGCATCTGAGACCCATGAAACCAGGCCCAGGTGAATCCTCTCAATTCCCCCCCCTTAGTCAAGTGCTGCTCCCTGAGTGCTTGGTCCCCAGGGGACTCGCCTCCCCGGGTAGCTGGGCTGTTCTTTGTCCTTGGGGGAGATGCAGAAGGCACTGGGGGAGCTGTAGGCATGGGGAGCAGTAGGAGGCATGGGGGAGCTGTGGGAGGCATGGGGGAGCTGTGGGAGGCATGGGGGAGCTGTAGTAGGCAAGGAGGAGCTGTGGGAGGTGTGGGGGGCGGGCATGTCAGCCCAGGGCATGGGTGGAGCGGCCAGCACTAGGACATTAACACCAAGTTTCCATGTCTGCCCAGCACCTGATGAAAAGAATGTGCTTCCAAACCATATCACCCACCAGGGTGGCAGGAACAGATGAAAGGGATTCCAGCCACTTTCCAAAGTCGTCCACCATGTGGCCAGCGTGGCTGGGACTCCGCCATGACGTTTCTAGACAAGGGGGGAGAGTGGGTGAGGGGGAGTTGTGGGAGGCGTGGGGGAGCAGTAGTAGGCAAGGAGGAGCTGTGGGAGGTGTGGGGGGCGGGCATGTCAGCCCAGGGCATGGGTGGAGCGGCCAGCACTAGGACATTAACACCAAGTTTCCATGTCTGCCCAGCACCTGATGAAAAGAATGTGCTTCCAAACCATATCACCCACCAGGGTGGCAGGAACAGATGAAAGGGATTCCAGCCACTTTCCAAAGTCGTCCACCGTGTGGCCAGCGTGGCTGGGACTCCGCCATGACGTTTCTAGACAAGGGGGGAGAGTGGGTGACGGGGAGTTCCTTCCTCGAAGGGAAGTGGCTCCGTGCTGAGATCATTCAGAAGACAGGTTTGGGGGCCCCCCCGGTTATTGGTTCCTTGCCATGATCCTGTCCTTGGTGGCCTGATTGGAAATTCCTCCGCTCCCAGCCTCGGGGTTCACCGTGCCCACATCAGGGCGGGGCGACGTTCTACTAAGAAAATAGAGGTTGCAATGTTTGGCGAATTAATTCAGAGCATATGGTCGAAAATATTGTTTGCCATGGCTCGTGGGCTTATGATATTTAATTTAAAATAGATTTTCCTAAATAAAAAGAGACTGTATACAGATGGCCATTAAGAGCGAGCCGTTTTTGCTGGGCGGCATTGTTAAAATGTAAGGTTTGTAAAGCGTTTACAGCGCTCTGGCCCTCTGGCAAGAACGGAGCATTCCGAGGAGACGGGGGCTTGGCCCCGTGACAAGACGGTCCCGATGCGGTCTTCGGAGCCTGTCCCGGGGCCGTTTCCACCACCAGGAGCCGGGCGGCGCGCTTTTGTGTAGAAACGTCCCTGCTCGAACCTTAAGTTTTATGCAGATCTGAGCAAGTACGACGCAAGCTCAAGCGGCTGCGGTGATGGAAGCAAATGCTTTATGATGTCATGGCAGAAAATGCTTTATGATGTCATTGCTCGTTAAAAACAAGCAGACTGTTTCCACAGCCAGGGAGCCCAAGGCCAGGCCTGTCCTGTTCTCTGCATCTCTGAGTGCTAGTGGGAGTGTTAGGAGGTTCTCTCTCATCTTTTTTTTGCTTTTTTTAAATATGTTTTTATGGATTTCAGAGAGGAAGGGGCAGAGAGAGAGAGAGAGAGAGAAAGAGAGAGAGAGAGAGAGAGAGAGATGCCAATCCAGCTTGCTTTCTGCAGCCGACTGATTTCCAGCTTCGGAAGCTGCTGCAGGCCCACTGGGCCCAGCTGACTAAGCAGCCTCGCCATGAAAAAGGCAACGGAGCCCGGCCCGCATGGCTCTGTGGTTCAGCGTCAATCTATGAACCAGGAGGTCACAGTTCAGTTCCCGGTCAGGGCACCTGCCTGGATTGGGGCCTCGATCCCCAGTGGGGGGTATGCAGGAGGCAGCCGATCCACGATTCTCTCTCATCATTGATGTTTCTCTCTCTCTCCCACTCTCCCTTCTTCTCTGAAGTGTATATAAAGGGGAAAAGGCGCTAAGGTTCATTTCTTATTTATTTTTTTAATGCAACAGAAAAAGGACAAGGAGAGGGGTGATGGTGTTGGCTCACAGGTTCCTGCCCAGAGAGAAAACCTTCTGGCAGCCCTGGCCTCCGCCGGCCGGCCGCCCCTCGCAATCAGCAGCCGCCAGTGTCCTTGGCTGGAGTGTGCTGGGGGGAGAGGACACGGCTCAGGGTCAGCCCTGGGGAGTCTGTCTCAGTTGCCCTGGCAGGCGCTACGGGCTTCTGCTGGAAACGCTGATACGGGAGGAATGGTTTCGTATGGTTCGGGATAGAAAAGAAAGCTGATAGCCGGGTCTAGATTGTCAGTAATCCCCTCTCCTGAGTGGCCCAAGGGACACAGCCCACTTCCCGACGAGGCCCGGGGAAATGTCGAGAAACAAAAACAGTTGTTCCCAGTGCACCCCCGTCTGTCAGTCGGGAGGCAGGGACCATGGCGCGGTTTGTTTTTCTAGTTCCGTAACCTTTAACTTGTAATCAGTTGGGTTTTGAAGGGGGGGCAAGGGGGGTGCAGGCGGTGGCAGTGAGTCCCATTACACTCAGCACAGCAGGGCTCCCACGAGGCTCCCGCCGGACACACCTTCCTGCCAGGTGGCTTTCTGAGCCTTTGTTCAAAGGGATATAAACAAAGCTTAGGGGAACACAGGCAGGGATCCGCAATCCCAGGGGGTCACTTTAGAGGGGAAGCTGTGGCCTCTGTCCAGGGAGCGAGGGGTTGGGTTTGCAGGCAGCTAAGGGACAGGCTGGCATTTGGGGAGCTTCTGGGGACAGTGCGTGACCTGGTCTGCACCCGGGTGTCGGCGACTCCGATGAGGACAAACCCGCCGGGGCCTGACTGTGTGCTTGGCAGGGTCCACACAGAGAAGACGCCTTTGCGAGGCAGGCAGGACCCTCCCGGGCCTCTGCCCTCCAGCCCCCGAAAGTTCCCCCTCGGGGTTGTCAGCGGGCTCGCACCCTGGTGAGCAGGGGGGTAAATATTGGCTGGAAGCTCCTGTCTTGGGGCTTGACCCCTCTCAGCCAGGTATTAAACATAAAGGGGGGAAAGGCGCTAAGGTTCATTTCTTGTTAAAATCACTTTTTTTTTCCTGTTTAGAAAAAGCTCTTCATGTTCAGTGTAGATGCATTAGAAGCCGCAGGTCCTAGAAGCAGGACAATCATACGCCTCCGTAACCCACCGTTCGTTCGGTACTATGAACGGTGATACATCGCATGTTAAACTTAAAAAATAAACATGCGCTCAAGGGAATCCGGGGCCGCGCGCACACTCATTCGTAGCCTTTCCTGAGGCCGTGACCTGAAATGGAGGAACTTACATCTACCTCTTTCTTTTCATATTCAGTTTCTCTTTTTTTTGTTTTGATTCTTTGTTTTGTTTCCGTTTATGTTCAGGATTATTTTCGACGTCATTTTTAGGGATGCCCGGTATTGTCTGCCCCGAGTGAGCAGACGCTTATTGAACCCCGCCCTTGGTTTTTAGACACTCGATTGCTTCCAGCTTTGGTGAGCCACCTTCCGGGTAAATGTTTACATTTCCGCGTGACTATGGTGGTTATTGCAGCAAAGTAGCCGGGCGATGCTTTCGACCGTGTTGTGGGGACGAAACGCGAAAAGCGAGGCGAGAGCTGGCTGGCCCACGCTCCGTGCTTCTAAACGTGCCTGAGCAGAAGCGGCGACCCCAGTTCCCCCATAGGTGTGACTGGGGTCGTCTGTAAAGTAGGGACTGCTCAGAGAAATTCTGTAAAAAAGACCCGGCATTTAACGCCCCTCCCCCCACCCCCAATGACCTGTTAGTCACCAGCCATCTCTAATTTCCAGCGGGCTATTCTAGGAGCCTCTGTTTTTATCGCACATAAATGCATGGGGCATCTTCCGGGCCATTTGGGCCCAGTACTGTAATTCTTTCAGTTCAGCAGGCTGTTTTAGGGACAAAAACCCTGGTTTAGACAGCACTCTAGACCCCGGGGGCCGGGAGAGAGATGTCAGAATGACAGGGGCGAAGGGCCGAATGCCAGGGCAGACCAGATCTAGCGTTGTCCTTGGCGACCTCAAACTACAGGCCTGTGTGAAACCACCTTAAACCCTGCTTTCAGGAGCATGTCTGTAACCACGTGGACCCGGGAGTGCTCGGTGAGGCCGTCCCGGCCACGCTGGGTCTGGCGTGCGGAACTGGATGGATGTTTGTGATAGAGAAGACAGCATTTGAGCGGATTCATTGCAAACCAGAATTCTATCTCAAAATATTTGTTTTGTAGAAGAAGAAGCAGGCAAGAACCAATGGAGAAAAAGAAGAAAAGTTAAGACCAATGAGAAGGACCAGGAAAGAGATTTTTCAATATGGTCATTTAAAAAATGAAATTTTAATTGTCCATTAAATATCAAGCTTGATAGGAATATTTTGTTAAACCGAGATAATTATCTCAAGATGATGTTCAGTAGTGATCCGGAAAAAAAGAACTTTATAGGACATAACTTATTCCCATTTTTAAATACATCCACATGGAAATATAAATGTCTAGGAAAAGAAAATGGATAAAAATATGAAAGTAATCATGGTAGTTATCTCTGGGTGACTTTTTTTATTTTTCTTTCAACATTATCCAATTTTAAATAATTAATACGACATAATTATAATATGATAATTAATGTCAGTAACATAAACAGAAAACAATAAGGTAATATTTTAAGTGCAGTCACAGGAGGGGCCCCACTCTGAAACCTCGGTCCTCAGGCCTTTTTATATAAAAGTCAGTAAAAAGGCCCATAACTCACAAAACCACTGGGAGCGTCCGTTCTCTCCCCCAAAACCAAGTCCACCGTCGAGGCCTTGGTGCCGAGCCCCGCAGAGGAGCGCACTTGGGCTGTGAGTCTGAGATGAGATGCCTGCCCAGGATGGATAGCAAGGGGATGGAGAAACCCAACCCGCCCTCGGGAACCCTGTCGGTGAGGAGAGGGCGGGGGAGAGGGCGGGAAGGCCGGCGGGTTGTGTTTGTCTTCCGGGAGGACGCTGTCATCTGGTCCGATGGCCAGCACCCGTCACCACGGGCAGTTAACCCTCCAGGATGTCTTTCCTGCCTCTGCCTGCGACCCCTGCGAGGCCCTCCTTCCTCTGCCCCGGGCCCGTAAGGGAGGCTGAGAAGGGCAGCGTGGCGAGTTCCATCCCAACACCAGGGCACCCCTCCGCTTTCTTCTGGGCAACACCCGGACTTTGTTTGGGTCCAGCTCGAGGGAATGAAACGTGTCCGGTCCTTACGGCCATTTCATGTCTCCTTGTCAGATGTTCTCTTTGCTGCCTTCCTTGGAGCTAGAAATGGACCAATATAAGAAGTCTAGCTTTTCCAGGAAAGCTTTCCTTTTGAGATAAGAAAAAAACAAACAAACAAAAAAATACACACCAAAAAACAAAACAGAGGCTTATGAGGAAACAGTCTTTGCCTCTGCCTCATGCTCCCACTTAAAGGCAACCCACTGCCCGGACCATTGAATCCATCCCGGGCAGAGAGAGTTGAAGAGAACTCCGCAGAAGGCTCCCCAGGCTCTGACGCTGTTCGGCTGCTGAACCTACTCCGAGAGTCCGTCCATAAATTCAGACGCGTCTGGAGACCGTAAGCCTTTGAAGGCTCCGTGTAGTTACTTGCATCTCAATGCCTTTTCGGGAGACGTAACAAGACTTGAGAGACGACCTTGATCTGCTCAGGGTCTTGTGCCTCCTCGCTTACCCCCCATGCGATGTGTGGCTACGCGTGGCAACTGTAATGGGGTTTCCTAAACATGGTTTGTGTTCTTGCACAGGACATGGTGCGTGAGGAAGGCCAGGCCCACCCCGGGTCCCCGTGCGCTCGGGCCCTCTTCAGTTAAATCTTTCAAACTCAGTGATGCTCAAGGCCTCCATTAACCATCGGTCCGGGTGCTGGCCCTCTCCGATGAACTCGCCCGCGGTCCAGTGTTCGGATTCTGTTCCCTGGATCTGCTCTTTGGGAGAAGTGCCATCTTTAGAAACATCTGCCCGTGTCACTCACATATATTCGTTTCACTTCCTCGGTTCCTTGCTGGGCGTGGTCACAGCTGGCAGAGGTGACAAACAGACCCATGGGGAATGCGTTCTTCTCTAAGCCCCGTCGGTACCTGTCAGGCGTTCCTCAGTGAGACTCCACCCTAACCCGTAAGCGTGAACCTACCAGCAGGATTTTCAGCCAGGCGCTTAGAAATAAGACTCTCTGATACCCGTGGAGGGGTATGGAGGCCTTGGTGGCAAGCCATATTTAAAAGCTTAATTGTAGAAAAGAACAGGAAGACTCAAAGGAACTCCATTTCTGCCTAACACCCAACAGGCATTTCAGTGAAATGTTGCGCGGGGTAGGTATTCTTCGGAGGGTGTGTTTTAGGTGCCGCGGGGAAATGGCGTCTTCTTGATCAGTGACATTGTATCCCATGAGTCACGCACGGCCTGCTCACACACTGCGGGGTGCCGGCAAATTGTGGTCCTTGAGTTCCGTTAACATCCCCGGCGTGGCGTTCGTGGTGGCACCTACTCGGAAGGTATTGTTCATGTGCCGCGTGCGCACACACCTACCGTCCGCAGGCTGTGGTTTCGCCTGAAGTCTCTGTAATTAACGCATTCGCATCGCAGGCACTGGGTATTATTGGGCTCCAAGAAACAAAGATGTATTTCATTTTCCCCGTCCGATGATTCATCAGCGCCACTCCCCCCGCCCACAGCCATCCACATTGCAGTTTTCTGAGCAGCTCCTCGGCCCCAAGTGGCAGCCAGGCCCTGAGTCAGAGGGCGGCAAGCGCTGAGCGGGAGCTCCACCGACAGCTCCGCCGACAGCTCGGTGTCAGCCCTCTTAACCTGCTTTCCGGTGGAGGCGGCAGGAACAATGCTCTTTGCCCTCCGGCACTAAAAGGCAAAGACGGGGTAACCTTACACCACACGTTCCACTTAAGCGACCACCTGATGCGGAGTTATCTTCCCAGGCTCTCCCGGGGCCGGGAGTGAAAACATTGGCTTCCGTGGCCCGGCCAGCTGGTTAGCGCTTGTCAAAGCAACAGCTCCGGTCCCGGAGGCTCCCTCCCGGACCCCGGATTAAAATTCGCACGTGCGTGATAAGCAGGGGACACTCAGGTGTGTGTTTGCTGGGCCCACGACAGTGCAAACATCAGCCTGTCCGCTTAACACACACACACACACAAAACAAAACAAAACATGTGAGAGGAAATAATATTCCACCCTGAAATGCATACGTTAACTCGAACTTTCTAGGTGCATCTACACTAATTTTTTTTGGGGGGGGGGGAAATTTTTTAAAATATATTTTTATTGATTTCAGAGAGAAAGGGAGAGGGGGAGAGAGACGGATACATCAATGATTGAGAGAGAATCATCGATCAGCTGCCTCCTGCACGCCCCACACTGGGGATGGAGCCCACAACCCGGGCCTGTGCCCTGACCCGGAATGGAACCATGACCTCCTGGTTCATAGGTCGACACTCAACCACTGAGTCACGCCGGTCAGGCTTGGGGAGGGTTTAATTTTAATCCTATCAATTGATTACTAATTTTGGCTTTCCCATTAGTTCCCTATCTAAAAACAGTGAGTTTCTTAGTAGCCAATATAATAGCTTTTAAAGAGAACTTGGGCAGAATAAGATAGAAACCATCAATTAACCAGAAAGTAAATGAAGCAAAATTGTCTTGTGTGATGTTTACCCTAAAGTATACGAACATTGTTTTGTAAGTTTTTAGATGGTTAAAGTCATCTTAATCTAGCATCGTATGACTCATTATAAATATTCCAGTCTTTAAAAACTATGAAAGACTTTGAGACCTCCTTAGTGGGGGGAGAAATATCAGTTATCAGGCCACTCACTGGCCAAGTTTGGTCTGCATGTTGGGAGCCCCTGCGGGCCAGGAATAACAACCAGGTGAATCTGGTCATAGTCCGTGCATGTCCACTAGTTGGAAATATCTCTAGCCATCTGCAGACACTGAGCTTAGAAACTTCCTCACCACTCTTTTCTTTATTTGCTCAGGTAAATATCTTCATTGCTGTTTTCTTTATGTGACCAAGGGAATATATTAAGCATCCGAATATTCGCTAATGATTTGGTTAAAAGGCTATCAGCATTTTTTTAATGGATCCAGATCGCCCCTGGCTCTCTCCCCGAGTCTGACCAGTAGGAGCGGCTAATTATTAGGTTGAATATTCCAGAGAAATGGAAGCCCTGCAGAGAAAGATAATTCAAGCCATCCCCTGTTTCATAAAGAACATCGTAACCAGTCACTTCTTCCTTCGGAGAGGAAGGGGCTGCCCGAGGGGCTGGGGACCCGCAGCAGAGTCCTCCTCCTGGGGCCTGGCAGGGAAATCTTTTCAACAGGCACAGCCTCCGCGTTCTAAAACCTTCACTGAGGATCAAGGCGTCCGATGCTTCCAAGCCAATCATTGTTCAACCCCAGATCCAAAGTGACGTTTTGAAAGAGGCACCTAAAGAGAAAGAAGAAGTAATGGCTGCATCGAGAGAGGCCTGACGACATGTGGACGTGTGGATGTGTGGACGTGTGGACGTGGGAAGCAACGAGTTCTGTGTGTAATCTCGGGCTCACATACAACTCGCCCCGAGCTCTCAGACAGGAAGTAGCTGTGGCCACCGATAAGCAGGACGTGGCCCGTCTTGCCCGTGGCTCCGCCGGCCCCGAGCGGCACCCGCTGCGTTTTAGTCCCGGGGGTGGAGAGAGTCGAGTGCACTTCACTTGCTGGCTGCACGTTGACCTTGATGCTCAATCTGGTCTCCTCCTGGTCTGTGATGCTTCCAGACCTCCACTTATTTTCTGGAACATGGCGACGTCATCCCCTGGGCGCATCTGTAGTCTCTGAGACACGGTGGAGTGCGGGGATCTTCCCCCGAGCAGCCAGGTGTACCCCAAGAGGCCCCGCCAGGTCTCCCAAGTCCCACCTGGATGAACAAGAGCAGATTCCAGTCGATGCTCAGGTGCCGGGCACGCAATGTCTCACCCCGAGGTTCAGCATCACCATCTTCCTGTCCCCATTCTAAGTCAGCCTCTCATTTTTAAATGTATTTCCATTGATTTCAGAGAGGAAGGAAGAGGGGGAGAGAGAAACATCAATGATGAGAGAGAATCACGGATCGGCTGCCTCCTGCATGCCCCCCACTGGGCATGGAGCCTGCAACCCCGGGCACGTGCCCTGACTGGAAATGGAACCGTGACCTCCTGGTTCATAGGTTGACGCTCAACCACCGAGCTACACTGGCTGGGCTTTTTTTATTCTCTTAACAGAGAAATAGTTCTCTATAGGTGTGTCCCCACCAAAAAAAAAAAAAGTAGTACAATCAAAGATAGGCTGAGAAGATATTTATCTCAAACAAAAACTAGGGCAGAGCTCTGGGGAGCAGGGGAGAGGGGGGCTGCCTCCTGCCCGCTCGCTGTGTCAGCGGAAAGGCTGACTTACAAAGTACCCCCTGCGCCGGCCACTGCATCCTCACCCGGGCCCCTGGCCTATGAAGGAGACCAGGGCATGGTCCGACCAGCCCGTGGTCGGGCAGAAACAGCCCCAGACTTGGAGGTACGAGAGGAGAAGAGAGTGGGGGGGGGCCTGGTCCCGCTTCTGCCACGATGGGGTCCTGTGGTCGAACCCGAAACCCGCGTGATCTCAGACACTGTGTCGCACGAGGGCTGCCCTGGTCATCTGGAAGGTTCTGTCCAGCTGGAAAACCCGAAGACCCCAATGTGTGTGCCTATTGCTGTGCCGGGTGGGATTTGCCAGGATAATCCAGGCACGAGGGCGCGGACCGGGCCGGCCACCTCGGCACCTCTCACAGCGTGAAGTGGGCGACGGGCATCGTGCCCCAGGCGCCTGGTGCAAGGGCTGCCCCTCGGAGCTCCAAGTCAGAACCTTGTTCACAAAAGCAGAAGCGAACACAGACCCCAGACGTCCACCGAACCAGAAAGGGAAAGAAAAAAAAAGCCAACCAGCAGAAAGACATTCGAAAGCCGGGAGCTGCGGCCGCTGGAAGGGAAACTAACCACAGCTCACAGATGGAAAGTGTCGTAACCATTCTGGGGAAAAGAGTCGAAAAAGAGTTTCCTCCAGCACTCGAGGTTCTCATGGACAGAAAAAGCCCTCGGGGCGTCTGGGGGGAATTGAAACTCGCTGCTCTGGAAAACCGGGGCCCGGACGGAGAGCCTCAGCCCTCTGCTTGGGACCCTGCTCCCGCTCTGCGCGCCCCACTCTGTTTCAGAGGGGAGGGGGGCGCCTGAGGTTGGTATGCCTCACCCAGGGTTCTGCAAGGCCACCCTCCCTCTTTCGTTCATTCCTGTTTGTCCTGGCATAGCTCTTTTAAGAGGATGTTTCATGGATGATTTCTTTGACCCAATTGCCTTTGGGTGTCCACTCAGGCCCTACTGCAGATTCCCAAAGAGCCCCGACCAGCTTCGGCTGATGAGTGTGGTTCAGGGTCATAACCTGAGGCCGTGTGGTGGGTGCCGTGTGGTCCACGCAGCCTCCGCCCTGTCTTCTGTCCCCACTCATTTCCGGCCTCGGTGCCTCCAGAAGCCCACGTTCCCGCCATTGTCTCGCTCTAGCACCCAGGTGAGAAGAGGAGGGTGGATCCCCCTTTCCTCGGCTTCTCTTTCGGGGACAGACCCTCCAAGGTGGCCTGCCTCAATTGCCGGGTCCGGGTCATCCTGGTGATCCCACAAAACGTGAAATCACGGGGGCCTCGCCTTCCTCTGACTGGCTGTTTCCCTTAGTGCAATGCTCTCCAGGCCCATTCTTGCTGTCACCAAGGGTGAGTGTCCCTTCTTTTTCCTGGCTGCGTAGTATTCCACTGTGTCAATGTCCCACAGCTTAAGAAGCAACCAGAGCCTGCAGTGTCGAGTCTCTCCCTCTAGATCCAGAGCAGGTACCAGGGTACTTTTCTGTGGGCGAAGCAGAGCTCGGCATGTCCTTTGGAGAAAGGGAGGTGTCACCCCACTCCAACAGGCGCCCTCCGAGTGCACCCCAGAGCAGTGACACAGGATGTCTTCAGACGTCCTCGGGTCCCTGCTGGGGTGGCAGGCGTGTCGAGTGGGGGTCAGGACCAGGTGAAGGCTGGTGAGCCACTTGCCTCAGGTACAGAATTCTGGGGGTCACCAAACATCCTGTAATTAAAATAATCATACAGGGATTTCTTAATGCACCATTGCAGTAATTATTAATTATTAATAAAATTATGCTTGACCGCAACCATTTTACAGATCACAATGAATGCCCCCAAAATGCTCCCACGATGAATAAAACATGAGGATTTTTACACGCCTCCGCCTGGTTCCGGCTCTGCTTCGGTCTGTGCCGCTTTTGAACATTTCCATAATCCGCCGCCTCCTGTTATTCAGACGCGTCCCTCCAAAGCCACGGAGCAAGGTGCATAATTTCAAACCCGTAAAAAATAAATTCAATTGAAAAAATATTTTTGAACTTAGAAAACGGCGTCATTCCAACTCCGGGAGAGTTTAAGGTGCTTCGGCCGCACAGGCGAACGCACAGCGGAGTGTCTTTACCGGCATCGTCTCCGGCTCAGCCAGGGCCCCCGGGCCTGCACCCCGGCCCCCATCATCTGAGGCCAGCCGGCACCTGCAGCTGCCTCTGGGGGTGCGGCTCTGCTTTCTGCGTCTGCTTGGGCCTCCCAGCGACTTCAGAAGCAGAGACTGGCTGGACGGGCCTTGGCAACGCTGGCAGAGACCAGAATAGCCACGAAGCTGCCTGTGTCTGTCTCACAGGGACTCTGTCTTGGGCCCAGAGCCGGGAAGTGCGCCGGGGCGCGGGGAAGATGAAACCGGAGCTGGGGGTGGATGAGGGACCCAGAGGTGTGTTTTGATTCCTGTGTGGGGAACAGCCGCAGAGAGCAAGCAAACGCTCGCGATCCTGCCCGACGCGTGCAGCCTGGACAACTGAGCCCCGAACCGCAGCCCCGGAGGCAACCCCTCCATCTCCCCACGGCATCGTGTCCGCGCCATCCACGCGGCATGTCCTCCAGGCTCTCCCGTGGTTAACTGCCTCCATCAGCGAGCCGGGAGGTGAGGGACGAGGGACGGAGCAGAGGGGACGGGGCCTCAGAGCCCAGAGCAGCTGTCAGCAGGAAGTGACCTCCTCGGTGCCCGCGCATCCAGCCTCAGCGTCCCCTCCTCGCAGAGCCCTGTGCGCCTGCGACTTAGCGCGGAATCTGAACCCTGAGAGGAGACGGCCATCCTTCCACCCACCGCGAGAGTCCGGAAAGCGGGTTCTCTGTTGCACCCCCGGCACTCAGCAGTGACGGGCACTTCCTTAGCAGATTTAACAGGTCCACGCACTTCCCCTTCAAGCGATGACCGTGTGTCCCCGCCAGTGTCCCCGTGAGCGAGGCGAGGCGGGAATGGCCATCACCAGGTTCGAATGCCGACACCAGAGCAGTTGATAGAGGACAGGTCTTCCGGCTTCGCGTCTGGTCACAGTCCGCCCCTGCCCCTCTCTGTTTGGCAAGTAACAGCGACTCAATACATATTTGTGGGCGATACAGTTTCAGGGGCCCAAACGGAAAGTCTGAAACGCAGAGGCTCTCCCCCGACAGCCAGAGAAGGCGCCGTGTAGAGTTTTGGGGTGCTCGGCGGGACAGGGTGTATCTGCCAGGTCTTTGGGGCCCCCGCAGCACCAAGAGGTGTGCTTGCATAGCAACCTGGATCTATTGTTCTGGCTGATTGATTTGTACACGATCATCAATATCTCTGAGCATCAGACATGTGCACACAATAGACCGATGCCTGTGTGTCTGTGAGTCAGTGAAATAAGAATGAGCTTTGGTTCGTGTCGGCTGTGGTAACGGGTTGGTGCTAACCCCGGATCGCATAGCCGGGTGCCTCAGCCACCCGCACAGTAGCTTTGGGTTTTTTGTTTTTGTTTTGTCCTGCGTTAGTCAGAGTTCCTCCCTCCAGGCTGGGCAGCCTCAGAGCCTTGGGCACTGGTCTTTCACCCCCACTTAGAAATGCTGCCTTCCTGCCCTAGGTGGTGTGGCTCAGTGGCCTGCAGACCAAAGGGTCCCGGGTTCAATTCTGGTCAAGGGCATGTACCTCGGTTGCAGGCTTCTCCCCGGCCGGGGCCCTGGTCAAGGTGCGTGCAGGAGGCAATCCATCGATGTGTTTCTCTCGCGTCGATGTTTCTCTCTGTCTTTCCCTCTCTCTTCCACTCTCCTTAAGAATCAATGGAAGCATATCCTTGGGTGAGGAGAAAGAAAGAAGGAAGGAGGGAGGGAGGGAAGGGAGGGAGGAAGGGACTGAAAGGGGAAGCATCCTTAGAGAGGATGGGCCCCGGTTAGTCTCTCTCTCTCCCCAGCTGGCATCTCCCCTGCAGAACTCCCTCAGGCCAGTGGTCTCACGGCCTTTCGAGAGAAATGACTTCAGCTACCACTGTTTAAACCACCCTGGGAGGGAGGGAGGGAGGGAGGGAAGGAAGGCCTAATTGGCAAAACCTAACTGCGTCCATGTCTTACTAGCAGCCCCGTTCGTTACGCAGGCGGCGCTGTCGGGGACGTACCGGGCCGCTGCGAGCACGCAGGTGTGAAATTTTGCAGGTAGCTCCCCGTCGTGGGTGATTTTCTGTTAGAAACTGGTTTTCCAGCGATGCTAAGAACTCTGTGCATCCGTATTAAGCGCCCCTCCCCTGCCGCTCTGGAATTGTTTGCGGGATCTGTGACACCAGCTTTCTCTCCCTTCGTCGTCGTCTTTGGAGATTTAGGGAACTGCTTTCTGCGAATTTATTTCTGACAGCCTCCCGAGGCCCTCGGACCCTGTGAGCTGGTTTGCATTTGACATTGTACTGTTTCCCGTCGCCCAGCCCCTTAGCATGGATTCAGTCCGTTTTTATTTATTTTTTTAATGAGTGGTAGGCATTGGCTGCAAAAGGCGGTTTCTACTTGAAACTACAAGGAATGACTCACCTGCTCAGGAGATGGGGGGTACTTGAAACTACAAGGAATGACTCATCTGCTCAGGAGATGGGGGCGTATAAAGGAGGCCTGTTTCACGTGCTCCTCCGGCTCGAACACGATCTTTGAGCCCCACAGGAGAGGTTTTTGTTGACTGTTTCCACACGCTCCCTTCTCTTCATGGGGCCCCTGATTCGCAACAATGTGAGGTGGCTCTCCTGTCGCCAGTTAGATCTCTGTATTACTTCAGAAGGCCTGTGCCAGTGACCAACATGGACTCGTCGAAGCTTAAGAAGCAGGACTCTATCTTGAGGTCATTTCAGACGGACAGGAGCATTGCAGGGCAGCACGGACAGCGCCCAGGGGCCCCTCGCCCAGCGTCCTCCCATGACAGCACCTTCCCTAACCACAGCGCCTCTGTCACGGGGAAGAAACCAACGTCTGCCTCTGCAGACTTCTCTGCAGCTGTCCAAGTTCTCCCACTGAGGTCTTTTCTGCATTTAATTTCTTAAAAAATATATTTTTTATTGATTTCAGAGAGAAAGGGAGAGGGAGAGAGAGAGAAACATCAATGATGAGAGAGAATCATGGATCGGCTGCCTCCTGCATGCCCCCCACACTAGGGATCAAACCTGCAACCCGGGCATATGCCCTGACCAAGAATTGAACCGTGACCTCCTGGTTCATAGGTCAAGGCTCAACCCTGAGCCACGCCGGCCGGGCTAATGTTTATGTCTTCTTCCTCCCCTCCCATCGGGGGCACCTGCTCAGCCTCTCCTGTCTCCTGTGACCTGGCACCTCTTGAAGAGCACTGGCCGGTGGCTCTGTGTCACGGTTCCCAGTTGGATCCGGGTGACGCTTTCCCTGATTCGGGGGGAGGGCTCCGCTTTCCTGGGAAGGAAGCCCTCGGGGGAGGTGCCGTACGTCAGGGGCACAGGGCGACACTACATCTTCTCATAGGGGGTGCTCACCTGGACCACGGGGACC
The DNA here is from genome assembly GCF_000412655.1 of Myotis brandtii. Lineage (NCBI taxonomy): Eukaryota > Metazoa > Chordata > Mammalia > Chiroptera > Vespertilionidae > Myotis > Myotis brandtii. The sequence goes on from NW_005370423.1 coordinate 1,925,384, forward strand.
AGGCGTTTCCCCCGCTCTTCCATGGCGAAGTCGCCGTCTCCCCCTTTGCCATCAATAAATCTTTATCTGTGGGAGGTAGTTCAAACAGCTCATTCCCCGTTAACTTGCTGCCCACTCTTTTTGACACCCACCAGATCCTATCTACTGGGATTTTCTCATAGAGATTTTCCATTTCCTTCCTTTTTTAAAAAAAAAAATGTTATTGAATGTATTACACATGTCCCCCGTTTCCTCCCCATTGACCCTTCTAGCCCGCCCGCCCCCCAGGCCTTCGCCACCCTATCGTCTGTGCCCATGGGTGATGCACACATGCACACAAGGTCTTTGGTTGATCTCTTCCCACCCGCCCCGCCCTCCCTCTGAGATTCATCAGTCTGTTCCTTGCTTCCGTGTCTCTGGGTCTGTTTTGTTCATCTCTTTTCTTCCTTCTTTCCATCTCTTCATTGGAATCCGTCTGTAAAGAAAAGCTATCTTTTCTCCCTACTTATCCGTTTCTCTATTCAATGGTCTGTTCATCAGCGTGAATTCAAGAGCATCCGTGTGCTCTATTAGGTTGCAGCCATCAGCGGCCCCGACAAGGGCCCCGGGGCCTGTGCAGAGGTGGGGAGAAGGGCTGACAGGGCACATGATTGGCAGGAGACCCGGATCTTTCCTCAAGGGACCAACCTCCTGTCCATTCAAGGGCCCTGAGCCTGTCACCTGGCTCAGGCCTGGGGATGGACTGATTGATGATCGATCGATCGATTGATTGAGGAGCTATGACTCTGTTTTTATGATCCACGAGGGGACCAGGAGGGGACCAAGCGGCCCAGGGCCCCACAGGCTGCCCAGCCTCTCCCCAGCCGCGTGGAGGGAAGTGGGGCTGACGGGACCCGGTCTCTCTCCATCCCGGGAAACGTGCGTTTTCTGGCCTCGGCTTCTCGGTGTCGCTGTGACGCAGGGGGACCCCATGTGCCTGGGGAACGTGGCTCAGAGCCAGGCGGGCCTCCCCGGGGACGGCTGCCTCTGCCTCGGAAACCCCCCAAATGAGCCGCTCAGGGCCCAGTTGCCTTGGGTGAGGGCTAGTGGGGTCGGGCACAAAGAGGGTTATGTTCGTCCCTCACCGTCCCTCAGCCTCTTCCTGCTTTTCCGAAAGTCTCTTCACTCTGGGGTGGATTCAGAGTTGGGTCGCCCCCAAGATCTGTCTGAAGCTGAACTCTGTTCTAGTCCGTGCTCAGACCTACCAGATTCTTTCTCTCTCTCTCTCTCTCTCTCTCTCCCCGTCCCTCTCAGCTACATCAACTCAGAGTCAAGGTGTTGTGTAAATACCCCTCCTCCATCCGGAAAATGGCTTCCAACTGCTCCTTCTCGCTTTGTCCTTTCAAAGCCTTCCGACAGTGCGTGTGTTTCTTCCTGCCTGTTCATTCCCAGTGGTTCCCTGTGAGACCCCAGCCTCTGTCTGTCTGTGTTCGCAGCCTCTGTCTGTCCGTGCTCAGCTGGAACGCGAAGCCCAGTGGCCGGGAGCCCAGACGCTGTGCCCAGCTGGACGTGAGTCCAAAGGCCAGCCATCACCAGCATCTCTGCCTTGAGACCAGCCATCTGACCCGGAACAAGGCAGCCAGAGGCTGTTGTGGGGGGGGGGTTTGTCCTTTCAAAGCCTTCCGACAGTGCGTGTGTTTCTTCCTGCCTGTTCGTTCCCAGTGGCTCCCTGTGAGACCCCAGCCTCTGTCTGTCCGTGTTACCAGCCTCTGTCCGTCCGTGTTCAGCTGGAACGCGAAGCCCAGTGGCCGGGAGCCCAGACGCTGTGTCCAGCTGGACGTGAGTCCAAAGGCCAGCCGTCACCAGCAGCTCTGCCTTGAGACCGGCCATCTGACCCGGAACAAGGCAGCCAGAGCTGTTTGGGGGAAGGGGGGGCTCGCTCTTGCTGGAAAGCGGGCACCTTTGCCTGACTTAGAAACAACCCCCCCACACACACTCCTCGGGCCCGGGGTCTGCGTCCTGGGAACAGACGCCGAAACCGCTGCGCTGTGAGTCTCCGCACCTTGTGCAACGCCTTCCCCACTATTTTTAAGCCATTGGCCCCCTCCCCCTGCCCCAGCCCGGCCCCTCCCGGGCCCCTGGCGGCCCGGCTCCTTCTCCGGTTCAGCTATTTCAGTTTGCGGCTGAATGGTCTAGACAGGAACCAAAAAGTGCACCGTCTGCAGACCAGCCCCGGGCCGGGCCTCACGGTTATTCCCAACAGAGCGGACGGACCGGGGACGGATCGAGAGAGGAGCTTCCGACCATTGGGCTGACCCATCTCAGGTGGCCGCCTCAGAGCCTGGCCCAGGCAGGGCTCCCTGCACTGCCTGAATGCGGTCGTGTGGTTTGATTTCGATGTGAGCTCCCTCGGCCTTGTTCTCTTCGTAAGGCAACATCCTGGAACCATGGCCCAGCCCTCGGAGCGAAGCAGGAAGGGCAGTTCACTGGGATGTGGGAGGGCCTCTCCGGCCTCGGGGGGGCTTTGCCACGCGCCTCCCCATGGTGAGCTGTGGCCGGGAGACAGTGTTCAGGGCGTGTTCGAAGAAGCCTCATGGCCCGGCCGGCCGGCGTGGCTCAGTGGTTGAGCGTCGACCTATGAACCAGGAGGTCACGGCTGGATTCCCGGTCGGGGCACATGCCTGGGTTGTAGGCTTGATCCCCCGCGTGGGGTGTGCAGGAGGCAGCCGATCAGTGATCCTCTCTCATCACTGATGTTTCTATCTCTCTCTCCCTCTCCCTTCCTGTCTGAAATCAATAAAAATATATTTTTGAAAAAGGAGAAGAAAAAGAAACCCCACCACACCCACGTTTTACTGTGAGGATGTTACTGAAAACACTGCTCCGTCACCCCGTGGTATCTTCTTTCTGAGAAAAAAAAAATTAAAACAATCCATTTTCTCCTGCCTTTAACCCCAGGAGGAGTTTAGTTGAACTTGTCGTGAGCAAAGGCATTTTATTTTCAAGCTGGAGAGACATCAGAAGTCATGCAGGTGGCATGAGGCGTGTAAGCCTCCTTGCGCTCACTGCTGGAACCCTAGGAGTAAAAGTTGCAACAGGCCTTTAGAAGGGGTCCACTGGTAGTGGTGCGGTTGGGGCCTGAGCCTCGTTCTGGCCAATGAGGGGCCCAGTGCGCCCGCTGAGCTTAGCATGTGACTGCGTCCTGGGACCCTCCTGAGCTCCCCTCCCTCTGCCCCGTCATGCTGAGGCCTGGAGTGCGCGTGTGGGAAGCAGAGCCTCCGTCACCCTCCATGGACACGGGCATCGCTGAGAAACAAACCTTTTTGTGGCGTGAAATCATTGAGATCTTGGGGTTCCTTGTTACTGCAGCAAAACCTGACCTATCTTAACTGATCCTTACTTAACCAGTAGCCAAGTGAGGGGTTGGATACACGTTGCCTTTCTCAGGAGCCCTCAGCCCCTCCCTAAGACACGCTGGCCATCCGTGTTCCTACCTGCTGCACAGATAGGGCAAATGCAGGAACACAGACAAACGGGCTTTGTGATCTGAATAAAAACCAGTGATGTGGTCAAGCTTCATGACAGTGATCCCGCCTCCTCACGCGCCTGTCGGGTCTCTAGGGAAGGGGTTCCGCCCTCTCCTATATTGAGAGTTCCTCCGAGTTCTCAGAGCATCCTTGTTGAATCCTGGTTACCGGGTGATGCTGAGGATCGAGAAAATGGCTTTGTGGCAAAGACTCCCCCCACCCCCCTTTTTTAATGGTCCTCATAGTCAGGAATGCGCCTGAGAAAACCCGGGAGCAGAATGGCTGACCTTGATAGTGGACAAAGCCCAGGCTTCTTGCAGCTGCTGTTCCCGTCCTGAGGAAGGTGTGAGGGGAAGGAAGGCGGTCGGGGTGGCCTGGGCCCAGGGGTCAGAGACGGAAGTAAATCATGACCGGGGTCATCGCTGACGCCAGGAAGAGCCCATTAATGTCACGCAATCAATTTCAAAAGGATGCGGTTGCACGGAGGGCGTGTGCACCTGGGGGGTTGCGACTAAATCATGCGTGTCACGTGCACAGTGTCACTGAGGAGCGTATGTGAATATTTCATCTCCCCTGGGTGCGTTCTCAGCCCAGCCCGCCTGGCCAGCCCCTTGCCCAGCCTCCCTCATACCGCAGTCCAGCCTCACGGGACAGCTTCGGGGTCTGGGACTCAGCCGGCTCTTCCCGGCCGCCCACCTCCCCCCGGGTCTCTGTCTGGGCTCCCATCTCGCCTTCCCTTTCTACCTACTCGGACCTGCACATCCTCCGGGCTCAGCTCAGATGCACCGCCCCCCCCCCCCCCCCCCCCCCCCCCTTCCCCATGAACTCCTGACCACCTACAGCTCCCATCTCCGCAGAATTTTTAGTTTCCCTTTTCTCTGTCCCCTTTACCCCCTGCTAACATCTCATAAACCATCTATTTTTTTTTCCCCGACAACCATGTATGAAATCTTACTATGTCCCAGTCATCGGGCCGGGTGCTAAGTGTACAGAGGTGCGTAACAAGTTATAATGGGCCCTAGCTGGTTTGGCTCAGTGGATGGAGCGTCGGCCTGGGGACTGAAGGGTCCCAGGTTCGATTCCGGTCAAGGGCATGTACCTTGGTTGCGGGCACATCCCCAGTGGGGGGTGTGCAGGAGGCAGCTGATCGATGCTTCTCTCTCATCGATGTTTCTAGCTCTCTATCCCTCTCCCTTCCTCTCTGTAAAAAATCAGTAAAATATATTTTTTTAAAAAGAAGTTATAATGGTCTGTGCGTTCGTTGACAGCAAGTGTGTTGTTCTTTTGTCCACTCTCCAGCAGCGTGGTTGGTGGGGTTCGGTAAATGTCACCTTTGCATCTGCGTCCGTGGCCATCCAGACTGTGTGGGAAGTGACAGAAATGCAATCCGAGCCCCGTTATTCGCAAAGGGGGACCGGTATGTGGGTTCCTGGAAAGGGGCGCCCTCCCAGCTGGGGGAAGGGGAAGGTGGAGCCTAAGGGAGGAGCAGCAGTAATGATGGCGAAAGGGGGGTGTTACAGCAGTAACGAGGACGATGAGCCCCCAGCTTCCTCAGCCATGGGGAGTCTTACAAACCCGCCACTGAGGGAAAGGAGGAAGTGCCGAGGGTTAAACACAATATGCGTCTATTCCCGTAAAAAAGGGGCAAACGCAACTACGTTCCTTATGGCTGCGCGTGCAGGTGGTAAACAACAGTTTCTCCGTCCTGGCCTGGATTGGAGTGAGGCCGCTGCCTGGAATTCTTTGTTAAGCTGCGCGTGTATGTTCTACCCATTTTTCTAAAGTACGAATGTTCTATTTGTCCTATTTGCCTGAGGTTAGTTGGCTTTTTAAAGTTCAGTTCTAGATCAGAATGAAAAAAAAATAGAAGATATGGATGAAAAATGTCCAGTTGTTGCTACTTAAAAGTAATGCAATTGGGAGGGGCCATGTCACCTCAGAACTTTTGTTTTCCTTTGGTGACAGAAGAATTGAGACTCTCCCCCAGTTGGGCTTGTCCCAGGGAGTGGGTGAGAGAGCGCCCACGAGGGGATCTCTTTTCAATATGAATCAACTGGAGGCCCAGTGCACACGATTCGCTCAAGGGGCTCAGCCCTCACAGCCCCGGCTTCGTCTGGAAGGTCGTCCGGCTGTCTGGTCCAATTAGCATATTGCACTTTTATTATTATAGATAGTTGCAGAGAAGGAAAATGAAAGTCTTCTGAATCCTATTTCCTAACAGTGCTTTTTATAGATTCTCATTTCTAAAAAAAACAAAACAAAACAGGAGGGACTTGTATCAAGTCCATCTGATTCCAAAGTGACTAATTCGAGGGGAGGAGCATCCCAATAGCCATAAAACACCCCGCGATGCGCCACAGGCAGAGGAGCCCCACGTATGGTTGGGAGCTGCGCCTGAATACAGAGGACTTGAGTGGCTGCTCGCACCCGCCACCCCCACGCCTCATGGTGGGAGGGATGGGTTTCCGCGTGCTTCCATCAGACCCTCACGGTGGGCATTGACACTGGGGACCCTCCGGCGGCCCTGGGGTCCAGGCTGATGCACGAGGGGAGTCTGGTGTGGCACCTGCCGCCAGGCCCGCTGCTCGCCAGATGGTCCTCGTGGGCGGCGGCCCCAGCGTAATGGTTATCTCCCAGCCCAGCCTCCTCTCCCCTCTTATCAGCGGAAGAATGTGGGAGGGTGCGGGCAGCTCCGCGGCCTGGGGATGCTGTGAGGGCGAGCGTGTCTGATGGGGCGGGGCTCACAGCCCTCCACAGCCTCCAGCTCGCTGAGCCCGACCCGCCACGCGGAGCTGCCTGGTCCAGCTGTCGCTGGGCGGGGGCCTCGAAGGCTGTGCAGATGCTGCTAAAAGGAGCCAGCGTGTCCGCGTCCTTGCTGTCTGCAAACACGGTGTTAGGAGCTTCACATGAACACCCTCTCCGAGGCCTCCACCCACCCTCCAGCCAGCAGGCGGGCTATTCTCACCCGTGTTACCCTAGGAGAAGAGAGGCCGAGGGCACAGGTGGGGCTGAGGTGGGCAGAGCCGCCGCTTATGCCCTTGGGTGGGCAGCCTGGCCTGGGGGCGACTGGAGGGGCACAGGGAACACTTAGAAGCAGGTACAGGAGAGTCACCAGGGCCAACACTCCAAGCCTTTATTCAGTGACTGTTACTTCACACACACACATATACACAAATATACACATATGCACACACATACACACGTATACACACATATATACATGTACACATATGCATGCATACACATATGCACGGATACACGTATATACATGCACGCACATATACGTGTGAACATACACGTACGTACACATATATACACATGTGAACACATACATAAGCACACACATATACATACACACACTTCCAATTGAAGTTGAAAACCCATTCCGAAACCAACTACGCAGACACAGTGCTTTGATTGGCCACTGTATCAGATCACCAACCTCCACACCTCTGTCCTGGGCACATGGGCCTGCAGCCTGGGCTGTCAGTCAGTTTCTGGACCCCATTCCCCCCACTGCGGGGCCGCGCATTCCATTTCCTCTGCTTTCAGAGTTGCCCTTTCTCGCCAGGAAGAGAGTTGTTGGAACCATCATTCAAAACAGGTACCAGCCCCTGAGCTCCCCGGGGCCTGGGAACCTCCT
>NW_005370423.1:1932824-1936691 GCF_000412655.1 Myotis brandtii
TTGTTTCGGGGCCAGGAGCTCCCCTTCACCATTACCCGCGAGGAGCTGTGAAATGGGCATCTCGTTCCCCGGACCCGGACGCCGGGCCGGCTGAGCGCATCTGGAGGTGCGATGCCCCCGAAAGGCGGGTGGTAGTTCTATTGACCAGATTTGGAAAGCGGAGCTCTGGAATGAAACCGCCTTCGGAAAAGGGCGAGCACCCGCTTCCCAGAGGCCTGGAGGGAGGGCACGCGGGCTTGTCGGTGGTGGTGGTGGTGGTTGCTTATTTTTCCCCCAAAAGGAAGCTTCAGAGGCCGGGGCAGTGACACTGGAGAGGAGCTGCTCCCCAGTGCTGGGTGCGCTGGGATGAATCGTGGCACATGCGGGGCGCCTGGCTCCTGCCTTAAGCATACGGTCTCCGGTCAGTCACACCGTCGCTCTCGGAGTCTGTGTCAGCATCGCCTCGGGTTGTCGGCTGGAAACTGAAGCTCCATGCCCCGAGGCTCCTGCCTGGGACCTGAGCTGCCCCTCCTCGGGTCTCCCGGGTACCCCCGCCCGCTCTCCTGCTCTCGGCGGCCTTGGGGTCCCTGGCAGCTCACTTTCCTGGTGCTTTGGAGAGAGCCGAAGTCTCCACCCATTACTAGGATCCCCCCCACCCCCAGGGGGTTCATGCTCAGAACCAAAAGGGAATCAGACTTCTCAAAGGTTTCTATAGCCACCTACGTCCCCACCGCCATCTGACCCCCCCCCCCCCAGCCAGCGGCGAAAAGCAGAAATACCTTTAATTCCAAAAGTCACCCCTGGGGTTCCTGGGCCCCAGGCTCTCTCTCCTCTCCTGACAGGAAAGAGTCCATTCCACCCCAACGAGGCCAAGTCCCGCCACCGCCCCAGAGGCGGGCGCAGCCTGGTGTTTGCCCACAGAACGGGGGCCCCGTCAATATTTGGACATGGCGACGCCCGGGTTATCATTGCTCAGCCTTGTCTCTGAATTGGCCTTTGAAACCTACATTTGCCTCTAGGCCTCATTCTTCCCGTTTGGAGGTGGGGGACGCTCTTTAGGGCGATGTTATTCACAAATGCTGCTGGGGGCTGAGGAGAAAGAAGAGGACACGTTCAGAATATCCCAATGTGATATGGGCGGGGGGCCGGGGCGGGGGGGGCGGTGTGCACCATGTCACCACAGCACCACCGTCCAGAAATGTTATTGTTGGTTGAATGGTAGGAACCATCTGGGCCTCTTTTCAGGGCGGGGGCCCTCTGTGGACCCTGCAGATGCCGCTTTTGTTGCTGGTGCGATCTTGTAAACAGTTAAACTATTTACCAAGGCACCTCCGAGCCGGAGCGCTCCCGTTTTATTATTTATACCTTTTCAGAGGGACAAAAATGGAGGTGTCCACTAAACGTGATGGATTAGGCTGATAAACAGCCATTATGGCCGTCAGCCCTCGGATGTCAGCCTCTCTTTTGTGTCTGTGCATCTCTCAGCTACCCAGTGATCCGTGCATAAGACAGGAGGGTAGGAATGCGCGGAGCCGAGGGGCGTGGGCTCGGAGCAGGATGTGTCTTCTGCCGGTTGGAAAGGCAGCTGCAGAAAGCGGCGAGCAAAAGGGCCGTGCGTGTGCGTGCACCCATGCGTGTGCGTGTGTGTGCACGTGTGTGTGTGTGTGTGTGTGTGCAGAAGAGAGGGAGCTGGGAGGGGCGGGAGCCGCTGCAACCTGACACGCCCGCTCGCTGCCTTTAGTTCTCACAACTTGAGACTAAATCCCTGCAAGACCTCTACCTGCCGGCATCCCTCAGCTGTTTCCTTAACTGACTGCAGCTGGCTTGTGTTTTCCCAAGATAAAAATCAGGAAATTCGAAAATTAAATAGGATTGGAGGGGGTGGAGGGGTGGAGGGGTGGAGCAGGAGGGTGGGTAAGAGGTCGAAGGGCGAGCCGGCAGGTACCAAGACCTTCGGACAGACGGAGAGCCCGTCTCCCGGGGACGGAGTGAATCGTCTCAGATGGTGAGGAGGCGACTGCAGGCGCCGTGCCTGGGAGCTGAACTGGAGTGACTTCCTCCCCAAAGTCAGGCCCCAAAAATACCAGATCAAGTTGAGGTCCCACTGTGTGCAATGTCGAGGAGGATACAGTGTCCATCCACTGAAGGGGAGGAAACAAAGTAACTCTCCTTGCAGGTCCAGGGGGTAACTGTCCCTTCTGTTGCCGTTGGCCTGGGATGGCAGCAGCTGTTGGAAAGTGTTTCTGTCCAAAAGTGGCTTCTGGGCCCTGGCCGGTGTGGCGCAGTGGGTAGAGCGCCGGCCTGTGGCCTGAAGAGTCCCGGGTTCGATTACGGTCAAGGGCAGGTACCTCGGTCGCAGGCTCCTCTCCGGCCTGGGCCCTGGTCAGGGTTCGTGCAGGAAGCAACCAGTTGATGTGCCTCTCTCACATCAATGTTTCTCTCCATCTTTCCCTCTCTCGTCCACTCTCTCTAAAAATCAATGGAAAAATGTCCTCAGCTGAGGATTTTTTTAAAAAGTGGCTTCCGTTATGTTTTCACTCCCACGTCCCCTCTCCATTAACCTCCCAGAGCTTGTGGCTGGTTCCTGCCCGGCCAGCAGCTGTGACTGCCACGTGTCCCCTCGCTCTTCACGGGGATGGACAGACGCAGGGGTCGCGCCGGCCTCAGGAAGGGCCAGGCCCGGGGGGCGGGCTGTCGCCTCGCAGCTCGAAACACAGACCAGCATCTTCGTTTCGGTAAAATGTTTCCCCGCCGTCGCCTCTGGGGTCCAATGACGAAGTCCTACCCCATTTATTTATCTACTCACTCACTGTGGGGACTGGAGAGGACCTCAACGATGTATGTCTCCAGTAGGAAAGTATATTTCTTTGCGCTTTGCACATAAAAGAGAAAAAAAATTGGGAGACATTAAGAACCGAACACACTTCCTCTTCAGGTTAGTAGCTGAGGGGTGGCGCTACCTTGAGGGGTTCACCCTCGGGTCCCCTTTAATCCCCCCTCTAATCCCCCACCGGGCTGGTGTCAGCCACTGTCGTTTGCTGGGACACCAACTCCTTTGCCTCTATGAACACTGGGATCGGAATCACACCCCTGTCGCGGCTGGAGACTAAATAATTTCTCTCACCGCTCTTTTTGGAGGAAAAAAAAATAAAGGAAAAGGACACACACACACTTTCCAGGCAGCTTTCTGCCTCCGGACGCTGCTCCCCACATTACAGCTGAGGGGGGACCCCTGGCTCAGTGGGCAGCATCTCCCCTAAACCGGATGCTCTTAACTGACCTCCTTCAGGCCGGATGTGACTGTTCATGATGGTGAGGAACACCAGTACCTTTGTCAGCTGGCCTGCTCGCCTCCTCATCGCAAAGCCTCGCCAGGCTCCCTCGGTCCCCTTGGCCAGTCCCAGGCGACGGCCGGCCAGGCCACCCAGCCAGGCCTGGGTCCTCCCCGCTGACACTCCCCGTGTGCGACGAACTCAGAACTTGCAGTCGCTCCGGAAAAGGGAGTGAAGCAAAGGGGACTTGGACAGTGTCAGGCCAGCGTCCCAAACGGTTTCGCCATTAGGCTACACATTCTATACGTTTATACAAAGATAAATGGCATAGGCACCTGCCTCACGTAGTTCACAGGCCCGTCCGCACAGCCCAGAGGTCCAGGAGCCACGGCTGTACCCTCCCAGGGCCCTGCTCACCACACACACACACACACACACAAGTGCACACACATGCACATGCACACGCACGCACATACACACGCCCCCAGACCACGCCTGGGCTGCCCAGTGAGGAAGCCGGTGCCAGAGACGGAGTAGGGAGGCACGTGTGTGCGCCTCAGAGATGAACAGGCCGGGGATGGTCCCTGCTGGGCCCGTCATGTCCCCCCTCCCCCTC
>NW_005370423.1:1936742-1944033 GCF_000412655.1 Myotis brandtii
CCCCTTTTCCCTCCACCTGCAGAGACACAACGCAGCGGGAGGACTGAGGTCCAGCCCCACAGGCAGCACTCCGTCTGGCAGGGACTCTGCGTCCTTTACAGACCACCCAGCTGTGCGCTGGTCTGTCCCCGTGTCAGGGCCTTTGCCTCTTGCTTTCCAGCGAGAAAAGAAGCAGATGTGATGTCCATTCAGGCCTCATGGAGACAGACGGGGAGGGAGGAACTGGGGTACAGAGTGTGGGGGGGCCGAAAATGCTATTTTGGAGAAAGGGGACATGAACCTTCTCGGGGGTTCAGCCCGTGGCTGTCACCTGACACCTCACGGTCCGGCACTTAGTAGGTGATCAGGCCACACAGGGTCAATTGAATGGAAATGAAATGATGCAAAGCAAAGCCTCCGGTGCCAGGGCCTGGGCTGAGGGCTGGCCCGGCCTTGGGTTTGGAGCCCGACCAGAGGAGATGCACTTGGTTGGCGCTGCCAGTTGATGGGGGGGAGAGGAGGTGCGCTGACTTCCTTCCCCTCCCCCACTCCCGGGAGGGGGTCAGCTCACATTGTCCTAAACAATGATCCCCAAAGGGAATTTTTTTTAAAAGCCTTGTTGAACAAATCCTCCACTTTTGTCCTCTCTGGGGCTGCAGACCGTGGTCCCTGCTTATTCAGCCCTCCCTGCCCCCCTCCGGGCCTGGCCGGCCTGTGGTTATGAGTCAGTGATCAGACGGGGCGAGGGCACGCTTACGGGAGGAGGGCTCCGCGGGCGGGCGCCGCCTTTGATGCCCGCTCTCCCCGTCCTGAGTGCATGAAAGGCCGAAAGGCCGGGGAGGGAGAGGGAGACATGTGCAAGCAGGAAGGAAGAAAATGGCATTTTAAAACACCTGCCAAGGGGAGGGGTGGGGGCAGAGTGCCTGGGGTGGGATGGCATTGTGGTGTCCTGGACACATCTCTCCGGTTAAAAGCTGAGCTGAGGTGAGCCATCTCCCTCCAGGGCCCTCTTCCCAGGGAGGGTGGCCAGGGGCGGCCTCGGGGCGGGGCCTGCTGGGTGAACAGCGAGTCCAGGGCTGGGTTAATCACAGGAAGGACTTTCGGGGTAATTGCCGATACACACGGCCCTGGGGGAGAGGCAGGCCTCCCAGGCTGGGAAGTCAGCTCTCTGGGTTTGAATAGGGTCCCCCCTACACAGCGTCCCAGGGGCAGGGCTGGGGGCTCCCCCATGGGGCCTGGGGCCTGTGCCCTTGAGGGCTGACCCAGCATCCCCACCTCCTCGGTCTAGGGCACCTCCCATCACACCGCCCCCTGAAAATCCATTTGTGTAAAAAAAAATTTAGGAACAAGCGGTTGCTTGCTACACTGTTAGGAAGTGAACAACGTTGGCCCAAGGAAAGGCAGGAGCTCCCCCAGCCCTCCGCTGAGCCGGGCTGGCATCTCCATTGTCGGAAGGAAGGGTTTGACCAGGACGGACCAAGAGCAGCTATGTCTTCGCACTGTGCCCCCGTCCGAGACGAAGACATGCCTCATAACGATAGCGTGCAAATACAAGCAGGGATCGTGAAGCCTAGAGCCCCACCCCAGTGTGAGGAGGCCTGCAGCTGAAGGGACGTGGAGTTAGATCCTGGTGCCCTGGCCGGTGTGGCTCAGTGGATAGAGCATTGGCCTGCGGTCCAAAGGGTCCCGGGTTCAATTCCGGTCAAGGGCACGTGCAAGAGGTAACCAGTCGATGTGTTTCTCTCACGTCGATGTTTCTCTCTGTCTTTCTCGCTTCCACTCTCCCTACGAATCAACGGAAAATATCCTCGGGTGAGGATTAACAAAAACAAACCAATAAAGGAACAAACAAAGCACATGAGCAGTAAGGAAGGGGGGAATGGGTCCTGAGCTGGATATAAAAGAAAATGACTGGACACACCTAAGCCCTAATGTTTGCCAGAAGGTTTGATTGATGGATAAGCTATATTCCATGTAGCAGGTGCCTGATTCCTATTGCGTTAAGTATCGGGCATTTGAACCGAAAGGGGCCGGAGTAGGTGAGGGGTGTCAGAGGCTGTGGAAGCAGCCAGAGGTCTCCCTTTGTGTGCTTAGAGAAGGTGAGTGGGAGGACAGTCGTGTTCAATCTAGTAAGAAGCTGGGGAGGGTTGGCACAGTGCCGGCCCTGGGGGATGAGATTAGGAAGTCTGTGCTTGAGTCGCTGTGACAGCCACTGACAAGGCCGCCCGGTTCCCTGCCTGCCCATCGCTGCACCTTGTTCTAAACATGCTCGTTGGACCACCCACCCACCGTCACTGCTAGTCTCCCTTTGCCCACAGCGGCCTCCCCGGCCCCACGGTCCACGGTGTAGGGTCCGTACTCCTTGGCCTTCTTCTTCTTCTAACAAATGCCTACTCGCTCTTCTTCCGAAAGCCATTCTTCTAGAAGCCGCTCACTCGTGGCATTCTTCCTCAGCCCCTGAGAGGAATCAGGACCCCAGACCCAGCGGAGATGGCCAACGCCAACCCCAAACCTCCTCCAGTCTGTGGCCAGCTTTTGTCTTCGTGTTCATTGGGCCTCTCTATGGTTTTTCATGTGGTTACTTCTTAAAGCTCCAGGCGCCAGCTCCTTCTGAAGAGTCAGGTCTCCCGATGCCGCACTCACATCCCCCGGAAGTGCGGCCGGAGGGATGGGGAAGGGGACAGTCCGTGCCGTTTCAGGGAATCACTTGACATGTCTTAGGTGATTCCGGAAGCAAGTCCCTGGGCCCCTCCTCATGTTGTACGTGTGTCCAGTGATGACAATGAGGACAATAAGGTCACCCACCCTCCTCCCAGTCTATTCTGCGCCTTGAGGGAGCATTCTAAGCGGAACTACACTGTTAACTTAAAATGAGTGGTGGTTTTCGTTACTCTGCTGGTCATCGTTTGCCAGGGAGCACTGACCGCATTCCGGGTACTCGGGGAGCCACTTTCTGGGCGATAACGCGTCTACCCTAGGAGACAGGCCCTGGAAAGTACCCATTTCACAGATGAGGAAACTGACACGCGGTTATGCAATTTGCCCAACATCACCAGCTGTGATGCGGCAGACCCACATCTGGACCCAGCTCCGTGTAACTTTTTCAACGGTATCACCCGACGTACAGAAACTTTAAGAATCACAGAATAATCACTGTCGTCGCATTTGAAACTCTACTTCGTGCTGTTTCTCCTGTTGTGGGCAAAACACTGTGAAGCACGTTGGGCGCGTGAGCTCTTGGGCGGCAGTCCTGGAGCGGGGAGCGGTTTCATTCTCTGTTGTTCTTGGCTGGCTGGCTGGGTGGGACAAAGTATCGCACGGTTTATTGCTGCAGGGAAGTGGTGACAAGTGGAAATGAAGCAAAGGTGTTAGCTTGCTGACAGCTTACGGCTCCCTTATTGGACTGGCTCGCACCACGTTCCCAGTGGTTAACCCAACGCCCCTCGCACAGTAGAGGCTCAATTAGTAACCGTCGGCATCCATCTGCACGGGGTCAGGGGATGAGTCGGTAAATGGATGAAAACTGCTGACTCGCCGAGGGCCTGGAAGCGTGAGTCGGCTGAGTCCTCATCCCGCTGCTGAGCACTCCACGCTGTCCCGCCCGCGCTCCGGCCCGGCACGGAGACACTTCCAGGCCTTCTGGGTTCCTCACCGGAATGAGATCAAAGCGGGTTAATCCCCCAGGGTCTTCCTACCTCCGATACGCACTCACTATGTATAGGATACGTGCGTTTTACTTTTTACTTTTTTATATATTTTTTATTGATTTCAGAGAGGAAGGGAGAGGGAGAGAGAGAGAAACATCATTGATGAGAGAGAGTCATGGATCGGCTGCCTCCTGCACTCCCCACACTGGGGATCGAGCCCGCAACCCGGGCCTGTGCCCTTGACCAGGATCAAACCTGGTAGCCTTCAGCCTGCAGGCCGACGCTCTATCCACTGAGCCAACCAGGCTAGAGCTAGGATATGTGCATTTTATTCAACCCATCCCAATGTGCTCTTACCATCATCTCCATTTTTTCTGACAAAGTCAGAGCTGAGAGAGGTTAAGGGACTTTGCTGAGATTCCGCAGTGAGGGTGGAGCTGGGATATGAATCCGGGTTTGCCTGACGTCACAACCTACGTTGTTGAGACCCAACGTCCCCACGTCTGTGGCTGGCATGCTCTCAACGTGGGCTCGAGAGACGTGTGAAACCAGAGCTGTGACGGGAATGGCGTCTGACCGGTGGGGCCTGGGGAACTGCTAACGCAGGCCAGCTGGCTCCCAGCTTGTCTTTGGGGAAAAGCATGGAGCTAACAAATAACTGTGGGCATCGCTACCTGTGGGGCGAGTGGCTGAACTGGTAAATGAATGAAAATGGCTGCCTCATAGGACTCTAGTCAGACACCTTGTAGCAACAGTTTTATTGTTATTCGTTCCATTCTGTTCCAATGGCTTCAGGGTCTGGCGTGACTCCTTAATATCAATCAGAATGTTCCCAAACGGTCATCTGTCACAGCCCGTTCCTCGGGCTTTGGGGAATAATCTTCTATCGGGGGTTGGGGAGGAGGGTCTTTCTCATGAATACAGCAACGTTCCAATTCTTCAAAACCATGTGATTCAGAATTTGCGGTACTTCATACAAAATCTAAGCAAAATGTATTTTCCTGAAAAGTTTCCAAAAGGCTAGTGCGCATCGGACCAGCGTAAAGTCCCTAAGAGGGGCACACAGGCCCCGGGAGCGCAAACTCCTCTCAGGTCGTTCGGAGACCCCTGTCATCGGGTCGGGGTGCTAATTACAAGTCCTTCTAATTGACTCCATCGTCTCCCCAGAGCCCGTGATGTACTAGGCCAGCGCTTTATCAGCCAAACGGAGGGGCTGCCGGCTCTCCGAGGGCAAGGAGAGGAGAGCTTTCTTGAAAACAGTATCGCGTCAGACATTCCCCCGTGAGCTGGGCCCTCTCTTTGATTCTATTCTCAGTTGGCGTCCAGGCCACAGTTCCGGCTTCTGCTTCTGCTGAATGAAGCCAATGCCATGGCCGAGGAGAAAGCCAGCCGGTTCTCCGCTCCATCCATCCTGCCTCCCTCAGTCCATCACATCTGTGGCTCATTCTTGACCAAGATCATGTCCATTCCCCCTTTTTCTTTAGCAGTGCTGTGTGTGAGTGTGTGTGTGTATGTGAATGTGTGTGTGTGAGTGTGTGTTACTATGTGTGAGTGTGTATGAGTATGTGTATATGTGACTGTGTGCGTATGTGTATATATGAGTGTCTGTGTGACTGTGTGTGTGTGTATGTGAATGTGTGTATGTGTATATATGAGTGTGTGTGTGAGTGTGTGTATATGTGAGTGTGTGTTGAGTATGTGTGTATATGAGTATGTGTGTATATGAGTGTGAGTGTGTGTGACTGTGTGTGTGTGTGTATATGAGTGTATGTGAGTGTGTATATGTAGTGTATGTTGAGTATATGAGTGTATCTGAGTATGTGTGTATATGTATATAAGTGTATGTGAGTGTGTGTGTATGTGTATGAGTGTGAGTGTGTGTGACTATGTGTGTGTGAGTGTGTGTGTATATGAGTGTATGTGAGTGTGTATATGTGTATATATGAGTGTATGTGAGTGTGTGTTACTATGTGTGAGTGTGTGTGTGTGTATATGTGACTATGTGTGTGAGTAGGTGTTAGGTGTATATGTGAATGTCTGTGTGTGAGAGTGTGTGTGTACATGTGAATGTGTGTGTGTGTGTGAGTGTGTGTGTTTGGGGAGGTCACATATCTTCACTGTCTGACCGTGCAGAGCAGCTGCCCTGGCCCACCTTCCTGGTCCCGGAAGCTCACAGGCCCGGGCTGCCCATCAGCACCTCGGGGCCTTGCTCATCACGCTGGACGTGGATGGACTCAAGTCAGAGGGGAATGTAGTTCAGTGCAGAGAAATGTCCCCCCACCGCCGCCTCAGAAGGTGAGTGTTGGCCCCGCAATGCACAGCTCGAGGGGGCACGCTGGCTGCAGGGAGAGAAGGACAATGGTGGTGCCGCAAGAAGAGGACAGTGTTCCCTGCCGCTCTCATGTGTGTGAGGCCTCGTGGTCACCGTCCCCAGCTGGGGCTCAGCTTTGCCGTCTGGGAGGTGGGGGTCAGCAGACGCACTTCCCCAAGCACAGCCGCCAGGGCCTCGTGTCCCCTGGGAGGTGAGCGTGGGACCCACAGCCCAGTCCCATCAGCGCTGACGGGGTCTCGGGGCCATCTGGGGCCCAGTGTCCCAGCTGAGTCTGCGGAGCGAGCGAGCCGAGCGAGGAGAGGACGCAGGGTGCTGCCTGGGGGCAGCGGCTCCCACATGGTCTGAGCTCCCACCCAGAGAGGCGGCGGGTCCCATTTCCCAGGCGGAGCCCCCAGGACCCGAGGGGGGGGTCCAGAGATCAAAGAGCCCGTGACCTCCATAAATCAGACCGCTGACCCCCAGAGCCCCTCACCCACCCCCCAGCGAGCTCCCGTCCCAGCCCAGCTCGGGTCCCTGGCCTTGTGCCGCCTAAAGAGTGGGTGCGGCTGCCTGGCTCCCCGTCCTCTTCCTGCGGGACAGCTTCACGGGCCAGCAGTCTGTCGTGTTTCTCTGATGGGGTTTCTGCATGTGGTTTGGGGCCATCGCCCTCCCTGCTGATCACCTTACAGCTGTGCCGGGGCTGGGCCCTGGGTAGGGCTCCCTCTAAACCAGATCCTTATCGTCCGTGATCAATAGGGGCCGCGGGTATTGGCTTCGGGCCTCGGTGGGCCGGGTTTCACGCAGTCGACGCTGGGCAGGCCCTCTCCCGCCCAGTGTGGGTTGTGCTCAGGAAATAACCCCGAAGCCCCTTAAATAAGGTGAACTTAATCACTGACGTTTTTATGAAATAGGTCTGTGTGGACGGGGCGGAGAGGGGACGATGAGACAGAGGACTGGGGAGTGTGTGTGCATGCATGTATGTGTGCACATGTGCATGCATGTGCGTGCGTGCATGTGTGTGTGAGATGAAGGGCCCCCGAGAGCCCAGGAGAGACGGGCTTTGGTGTTCAGCCTTATCCGCACGCAGCGGAGAGGGCTCGGCTTCTGTGTGAAGTCGGTGGTGGAGGGCTGTGGTTACTTTTGTTTTGTTGGTTTGTTTTGAATAATTCTTCATAGTTGAAAGCATCACCTATGTCCCAAGGGCTGTGGTTTTTAAAGGAGACAGCAAAGCAGGAGGCGTTGGAGTGGAGGTGTGACGCTCCTGGGGAGGTGGGCAGATGGGGGGGAGGGGGAAGGCCTTCCATGGAGGGGTGTTCCCATTGTGGGGAAGGGGCGGGCTTCTCTCCTTGAGCCT
>NW_005370423.1:1944287-1945762 GCF_000412655.1 Myotis brandtii
CTTCATTGGGGATCAAGCCTGCACCCCAGGCATGTGCCCTGACCTGGAATCAAACCGTGACCTCCTGGGTCATAGATCGATGCTCAACTGCTGAGCCACTCGGCCGGGCATTCCTTCCTCCCTGAGTGCCCTGGCAGCCTGGAGAATGGAAGGGGCACGAGACACCTTCAACCTTCAAGGTCCAGGGGGGACGTGGGACACTGTGCTGCTGCCCTGTCTGCCCCCCACCCCCACCCCCGAGTTCCCTGGGCCCCCCAGCTCGAATGTGAGGGAGAAGGTGTGTACTGTGTAAGCCGCCCCAAAACGGAATGGCACCTTCCAGCCGAGGCAGGGTACCCCCTTGTGACACGGCCCAGCGCCACCTGCACATCCTCTCCCGTCCCCTCCGGACCGGGGCCTGTGCTTCTCTCTGGCTGCTGAGCACAGAGGGCCCGCCTCCTAGTTCCTGTCCATCATTCGGGTTAGATTCCGGGCTCTTCTCCTATTCTGGTCTCTGGGGTTGGGATCCTCCCTTCCTGGCTGCTTGCCTGGTGCTCACACTCTGCTCTCAGGTCCTCACCTCCTGCACCTTCCACTCAGCTCCATTGTGGCCTCCGCCTCCATCACCAGCCTGCACTGTCTAGGCCAGGGGTGGGGAACCTTTTCTCGGCCAAGGGCCACATGGGTATGTATCACATCATCTGTGGGCCATACCAAATGGTCAATGTAAAAACTAGCCGGTTGTCTTTGGTCCAACACTTCATTGACTCACCCCTAATGCCTTGGCAGGGCCAGACAACTGATTTCGGGGGCCTTATAGGGCCCGCAGGCCGGATGTTCCCCACCCCTGGTCTTAGAGACAGCAGATCCTTGGTGAGGGTTTGTTGAATGGATACAGGAGGGAATAAACAGCAGATAAACAACCGAGGCCTTTGCCAAGTGCCAGCCCCCTACCCGGGTCTCCCGTGCCACACGCCCACTTGAGACAATTATCCAAACACGTCCATCCGGGAGGAAGCCAGAGCCGGAAGGTCATTCCTCAGCATGGAGAACAGGAGGAGCTCAGAGGAGCTCTGTCGCTGAGTCTCCAACTGTGGTTTCAACATGAAGGGTGTAGGCTCATTCCAGCTGGAAGGAGCCCAGCCTCGACATCTTCCTGAGAGCACTGGGTAGACCCTAATTGGAGGGGGAGGGGTGGGCGGGGACGCTGGCAAAATCATGTGAAGAGAAATGTACCAAATACAGAGATGATCTTATCCCATAAAATGACATCTGTCTACAGCCAAAGACTAGAAAGGAATATAAAAAGCCATTTAAACGGCTTATTGTTTAGGGCCATGGTCAGCAAACTGCGGCCGCAAGTCACATGCGGCGCTTTGGCCCCTTCAGTGTGGCTTTTCCACAAAATACCACATGCGGGTGTGCATGTACAGTGCGATTGAAACTTCGTGGCCCATGCGCAGAAGTCGGTATTTTGTGGAAGAGCCACACTCAAG
>NW_005370423.1:1945896-1981749 GCF_000412655.1 Myotis brandtii
TGTGTGTGTGTGTGTGTGTGTGTGTGTACGTGTGGGCACAAGTTGGATAACGGAGGGAAAGCAAACATGGTACCACCTTCCAGGGGCACTCGGCACTGAGTTCTCGGGGAGCCCTCACCTGGTCTTCAGAAGCAGGTCGGTCCCCAGTTACATCGTCCGGGTGTCGCCAAGGCCTGACCGCACCGCCGATGGGGCCAGCGCCAAGCCGATGCGTCTCTGTGGTCGGGCAGCGCCGCTCTGGGGCTCCGGCCGAGTGTCTTCTGATGGCACAGGGAAGGCATGTGACCTTTAAAGGGCGGCTGAGTCAACATTGCATCTGGCTGTTATGAACATATCAGGGTGCTTGTCACAGAGGGAAGATAAAGTTATTTTTTTATAACCAAGCTGACTCCAGTCAATCGCGTGACATGAATCCCATCCCTGCTGGGGTCATGTTCCATCCCGTCTGGAATCAGATAGTGGTGGATGTGGCACGACATTGTGGATGTACTTCATGTTATGGATTGTGCATTTAAAATCGAGAAAATGGGCCCTGGCTGGTGTGGCTCAGTGGGTAGAGTGTCAGCCTGTGGACTGAAGGGTCCCAGCTTTGATTCCGGTCAAGGGTACGTACCTCCGTTGCAGGCTCCTCCCCAGCCCAGGCCTTGGTTGGGGCGTATGCAGAAGGCAACCAATCGATGTGTTTCTCTCACATCGATGTTTCTCTCTGTCTCTCCCTCTCTCACTCTCCCTAAAAATCAGTGGGGAAATATCCTTGGGTGAGGATTTAAAAAAAAAAATGTTCTCAACGCCGGAGCTCACAAGGGGAGCTGGGATTCAAACGCACATGGGTTGACGCCGATGTCCACTCTCTGACCACTAGGCTGCCCCTCTAATGAGTTCACCAAGGAAGGGGCCACCTTGTCAGGCCAGCACCTCGGGGCCAGGCCACGGCCCCTTGGGGACCAGGCCTCTGCTGCTCTTCCTGCCGCCTTTGAACGTCTGCACCTCAGACTAAGTGGGAAGCCTGCATCAGTGTCATCCTTTCCCCGCAACCTCAAGCCCTGTAAGATAATAATCTATGATAATAATTAGCATAATATGCTAATTAGACCGAACGTCCTTCTGGACGACCTCTGGATGAAGCTGGGGCTGAGAGGGAAGCCCGGGTCCCGGGTGCCAGAGGGAAGCCGGTGCCGGCAGCCGGGGAAAGGAAGGCCTACTCTTGCACGAATTTCGTGCATCGGGCCTCTAGTTTAAAATAAAAAGAAACATGAAAACAGCCCTGTCCCTCCATGTAAAAGAGAAGTTACTGTCTGTGGGGAACCAGCTGTCCACGCTGACACCACCAGGGTCTCTAGGACACAGAAGGTCGTATTAACGCACTGGTCCTTGTAAAGACATTAATTTAGCTCCATCACCGAGCAGCTGAAACCCCCAATAAATCCCCATCTAAAGGCAAATTTGTAAATGCCTAAGAGTAGCCATAATAATGGGATTATAACTTCGTGTGGAAGATGCTCGAAGCCGTGGATTGTTTATAGCATCACGCTTCATGTTAAATACTTCAGGGCACGAACTATGAACTCTTAGAGCTTGGGGGGAGTTCATAGAAACAATAAAAGTAAAACTTAATATGGGGGGATTATAGTGAGAAATTACTCAACGGAATTAGAAATCATTTTTTACTTGCTTCGAGGATGGTGTTCAGGCTGACAAATGAGAAGGGCGATGAATAACGTCCCAGTAAGTGCAACTATGAGGTGGAAATAATCAGGTGTGTCCTCATTCCTTCCTTCCTCCCTCGCAGCCAGAGTTGAGAGAGAAGGCTTCCTTGTCAGCTAGTGCTGCGTAACAAACAGCCACAAAATCTCAATAGCAACGAGCTTCACTTCTCACTCACGTGTCTGCGATGGGACTGGCGTTCAGCCTATCTTGCATGCACCTCGCAGCTTGGCTTCGTGCTGCAAATCAGTACGCTGCCTGTGTGTGTTACTCTGCCTGAACCAACGACCTCACCCCTCTCTCGCTCTGTCATTCAAACAGGGTTGGCCTCTCCTTGCCTCTAGGAAAGAGCATGAGGCTTCAGATTGGCCAATCAGAGTAATCCATCCTCTTGACTGGTTCTGATTGGGTCAAGGATGGTCATGTGACCTAAAACAAGCCAATAAAAGCCAAGCCCAGGGCTTTTGGCACAACTCTCAGAAAAGAACTCCCCTGCACATGCGTGGTGTGTGAGAGTTTGGGAACTATTTCCATCACACACTCTCCCCAAAGGGGCCTTTCCTCCGCCATGCTTTCCAGGCCCTTCCAACCTCTCCATCCACAGGAGGGACACATGGTGGTTGACATCTGGCCGTCCCTCCCACACCTCTCCATTCACTTTCTGAGAGACGCTGCCCCTCGGCCACCAGGCTGGGTTTTGCTCTAACCTCCTATTGTTGGGTGGCTTTGTTCCTAAAGTCCTGCCTCTTGAACAAAACAAAACAAAACAAAACAAAAATCAGAAAAACATTTTCAAAAACTACCATCCTCATAGCAACATTACTTAATGTAAAATGTCCTAATATTCTTAAATGTCACCAGTTGAAATGGGAGCCAGAAATATTTTTTAAAATTCACTAAGAACAAAACAAAAAGGAGATTCCAAAATGCAAATTAAACACATACGCGCTGATAGTCTCAGTGTTTGAAAAACAAATGCTGGAGAAGAAGATCTGAGCAGATACCAGTGACGAGGTGGATAAAACAGACTGAGCATTTTCCTGTGACCTGCTTTCCTGCCTCTCCAGTTCATAGTGCATTTAGGACGGCTTTCTGCCGGCTGCTGTGGGATGCCAAGCCTTTGGTGTTAAAGCCTCGGGGAAGATAAACATTTTCGATGATTAAAAAAAACAAAACCACGACCACACATCTAGGAAGCGCTGTTCTGAGGCCTGGGGGGAGACAGTCACACCATCCTCTACAAGTTCATTCCAAACGATGAGTACGCGTCTGTCCAATTAGCTCATAAATGGCGGAAACGCAAGGACAAGCGCAAACAGCAAAGAGCCGCTTGTCGTCCTTCAGTCGCTTGACGGGAAAACCCTGATTTCTGCCACGCGTGATGCAGGCTCCATCTCTGACCTCGGTTTCGGGTCCAGCTCGCGTGAGATGTACCCACAAGGCATCTGGGTGTGTGTGTGGAGAAGATGTGGAAGGAGACGGGAAGGAGAGGAGGGTGACACTTCTCTCCGACACTCCCTGTCGCCTCCTGATCCAGGCCCTCATGACACCCACTAGTGGAAAACCCGGGATCTGAACATTGCAATTCCAGAGCTGCCTGCTTCATCTCCGGTGACCTAGATGTGGGTGGTCCAGGTCGGCCGAAGCGGGGTCACCACTGTTGTTCGTCTTCTTTATTAGAGCAGTCGTGTCGCGGTGTCATAAACTACCCCAACCCTCAGTGCTTCGATCAACCATCACCAATGATTTCTCACGCCCGGGAGTCAGCTGATGCAAGCTGTGGGGCTGCGGGTAGCCTGCTGAACATCTCTCACCCTCTCCCGGGACCAATGGGCTATCCCGGGCACGCCCCTCTTATGGTATTGGGAGAGGTCAAAAAAGGCAAATGAGCCCGGCCCGTGTGGCTCAGTGGTTGAGCGTCGACCTATGAACCAGGAGGTCACGGTTTGATTCCCAATCAGGGGCGCATGCCTGGGCTGCGGGCTTGATCCCCAATATGGGACGTGCAGGAAGCAGCTGATCCATGATTGTCTCTCATCATAGATGTTTCTCTCTCCCTCTCCCTTCCTCTCTGAAGTCAATAAAAATATATTTAAAAAAAAAAACACAAAGAATGATGGGACAGTGGGTGAGGGGGAGGCTGATTTAGAAAGAATCCTCGGGAAGCACACCCTCCCCCCCCTCCCCCCCGTTATCTGCCTGATCCCACGGCGTTTCTCGGCAATGGGCTGAGTAGGAATTAGGTAGCAAAACACGGGTAACACGGGGCACAGCGAGGAGCAGGAGAAAGGGTGGCCGCAGGGGCCTGGCGCTCACTCTCCAGGAGAGAAGACAGATAGTAAGAGGGGGTACGGGGGAAGCAGGTAGGGCTAGTCTGTGGGTAGGCAGGAGGGACACATGGTGGTTGACATCTGGCCGTCCCTCCCACACAGAGCATCATGAGAGCACAAATGCCACCTGAGGAAGATGGTGGGGGGTGGGCATTCGCTAGTTTCCTATGTCAGCCCTTCATAGCAAATGTTAGGTTTTCCTTAAAATATAATCGAGTGATAGCATTCCATTTTTTCCCAGGCAGATGAGCACAATGTGTGCAAAGGAAAGATGGCTCCCCAGGAGAAAAGGAAAGCTGAGATTTGGGGGGAGACTGTATAATAATGAACAATATAGATAGACATACAGAGCTTTTTTCTTTTTTTTTTCCCCAAATAGGAAGACAGGCTCCGAGGACTGAAATGAGAGCCCAGCGTCGTGGGCCCCCACCCCGTTTCCTCCCAGTTGGCGATCTTCATCTCCTCCCACCAGGGATCCTCATTGGAGAACCAGGTCAGTTTATGTTTGGGGTTGAATATGCATGTGTTTTAAAAGCAGGTGTGTGTGTGTGTGTGTGTGTGTTTTCCTTCTGGGAACTTCGCATGTGGCTTCACTGTTGTATTTTTAACTCTCTCCAATTACAGTTCCCTTTTTTCTTTGCCCCCTAAGAAGGCGGAATTCAGCGGATATTGACTTCTGCTAAGACAAATTCTAGATGTATTGACCCGAGGAATAAATATTAATAGAGGTTAAATTGGGGTCAACTTTTACTGCGGGAGATGATAAATCTGGATGCGCTCCCCGCGGTTGGCTGGTCAATATGCCCCTGGGCCCACTGTGGGCTCCCCTCGTGGGGTCTCCAGGGAGCAGGGTCTGCCTTGCGGGCTTTCGGGACTCGCAGGGCTCAGGGGAACCCGCTGGTTACTATCAGGCTGTGGCCTATGCCCAGGTCACGTCCTGTGTCTAAGAAAATAATGACCCCCTTTTGGTAGTTCAGCCATCGTTTTTAGGGTTTTCTCCTCTCCCTAAAACTCTGGGGCCAGATTCCCTCCCCTCTCTGTGCGCCTGGTTCTGCTTGCCTGTTAAAGCGATGGCAATGGATACTTCACTCAGCCCGCCTCCAGACCCTCCACCACAGAGAGAGCGAGGTGCCGACCATCCATCGGGAAGTGCCTCTAGGATTGTGCTTCAGGAGGGAGTGGCAGCCGGCTCCTCCCCTAACACTCTGGGGCCAGAGTCCCTTCCCTCTCTGTGCGCCTGGTTCTGCTTGCCTGTTAAAGCTTTTCTCCTCTCCCTAAAACTCTGGGGCCAGATTCCCTCCCCTCTCTGTGCGCCTGGTTCTGCTTGCCTGTTAAAGCGATGGCGATGGATACTTCACTCAGCCAGTACTGGCTGCCTTGGTATTCATCCTAGGTCGTGCTTATGTTCATATACGCCGAGTACTATTTTAAAAGCTGGTCATGCCTGGATTCACTCGTTCCTCACAACCACCCCTGGAGGTGGGCACAGTTATTACGCTGCATCGTGTGGGTCCCATGAGGAAACTGAAGCACAAAGAAGTTCAATCCTTGTCCAGGATCACACGGCCGAGACCTAAACCCCGGCCTCGAGTCTGCAGAACTCTACGTGCCCCGACCACTCCCTGTAGCTGATCTCCCCCGCAGGCTACTGGGCCTATAGCTCTGAGTGGGACACGGTGTGTGTGTGTGTGTGTGTGTGTGTGTGTGTGTGTGTGTTCTTATGTTCTTATACACGTTCTTTTAGGCTTTAAGGAAGGACAGGAAGTTTCTGCAAACCTGAAAGTTACGCCTATTATCTATGGGTGACAGTAAGTTCTGCCTTTTTTCCTAGTCTCAATTTTTCCTCCTACACTTCCCACTCTCGTGTTTGTAAGGTCCTGCGGGTTGTCCAGGAAATCTGTGAATGACCGTGAGCGGGGAAGGAGGGCAAGTGCATTACAACTTAATTTGCCACTCGAGGGTTAAGTCCGCGCGGCAGCGATGAGCTACAGATGTCCGGGGACCTAAGAACGGAGGCTTTGTGTGGAGGGAACCAGGCCCGGGCAGACGTTTCCAGGACACGGTCCCTGGTCCGCATCTCCCAGGAAGTCAGGGCTGTGTGTTCAGCTGCAGTGGACAAAAACCCTGACCCGGCAGGACTTGAAGCAGAAGGCTGTCTGTCTATCTGTCTGTCTGTCTATCTGTTTATCTATCTATCTATCCATCCATCCACCCACCTGTTTTCCTGGGGCAGGTGATAGACCTGTGCTATCAGCATGAGCTCAGGAACCAGGGCTTTCTGCATCAGAAGCTCCGCCTGCTCCGCATCAGCCTTAGTTCTCAGGCCCTGCACCCGCAGCCACGAGCCACGCCGACACATGCTATTCACATGCTATTCACATGTTCTTCACGGGCTTCCTTGCCTCGCTGTGGTTTTAAGTTGCATTCCTCTGGTGTCCAATGTGATTATCCGCTATTTTATAGACTCGTGTGTGAAGACCTGTTCAGGGCTTTTGCCCACTTACTGTTTTATGGGGTTGTCTTTTTCTTATTGATACGTGGGTACTGTTTATTTATTCAGGATATAAATCCTCGGTTGAATATCATTCAGCCCTGCCCACCCAGACCACACGAACAGAAGGTGTGTGTTTACATGTATGTGACCGTATAGTTCTCCGAACACATTCCCTCATCTCACTTAGGATCTAGCAAAAACTTGTAACTTTTTTCAGTTAGTGTATGCATACAGCAGCATGGGGACCGCTTCTCTCATGTTGGCTTGTAATTGTCAGTACTTATAGTTTTCAATATATTTAAGAGATGCCGAGGAATGCGTGTGGGTTTACGTGTATGTGACTGTATAGTTCTCCAAACACATTATCTCATCTCACTTAGGATCTAGCAAAAACTTCTAACTTTTTTCAGTTAGTGTATGCATACAGCAGCATAGGGACCGCTTCTCTCATGTTGGCTTTTAATTGTCAGTACTTATAGTTTTCAATATATTTAAGAGGAATTAAAAGAACCTAAGGAGGCTTTTTTTTAAAAATTATGAGATATATCTTTTTACCCTAAAAAGTAATGAGGGATTTGTCCCAGCCTCGTGGGAGGGGGCCTGACCCTGACTATAACTCGCTCCGTGGGAGGAAATGCTCCTCTACTGACTCAGGTTATCTTAATGCTGATGCTCCAGGTTAGAACCGGGGCCATTCAAGGGAGAGGCTGCGATGCCGCCTCCATCTCTCAGGCTTTGGGGCTTTGCAGGGAAGGGCAGCCGAAGAGCTGATCTGTGTGGCTGCTCCGGCACGTGCCTGAGCGCAGGGAGTAGGAGAGGAGCTGTGCCCCTGAGGAGGGCTGGCCTCTTTGCTTCGGCCCCTCTGTCTTCTGCGCAGCACGTTGGAATGTCGCACGCACGCTCTGTGGGGGCTCCCTTCGCCAGTCTGCGGGTTGCGAATGCCATGCATGAAAAAGCAGGTGCCACGCAAAATCGTCATAATGAAACTTCACTTCTCTCTTCACGAGACACACCTGCGCTGCACTGCATCCCTAGTGAGGGGCAGGGGTCGGGCGTCCCAACACCCACAAATCTCAGGTCCATGGGAAGGCGCGAGCATGTGACCCAACAACATGCAGGAAAAGGCCTCCGGGGTCGTTCTCCTCGTGCCTTCCGAATCCCCGAAGGAAGCTCACCATACGAATCGTGGCAGCTTTAGTGTGTGTGTGTGTGTGTGTGTGTGTGTGTGTGTGTGTTACCTGCTTGCTTTTATTTTGAAAATTGTTTGTGTACAATGTAGAAAGGAACCCTCCGTTTAGCGAAATGCTAACTGACCGCTGACTCCTGGGCGTCAGCCGTGTGCTCCTCACTGTGGGGCCAGAGTAGAGGACTCGGAAAGGCTCCGTGTGAGGGGGTGGGTGGGTTTAACATTCCCGGAGAAGTGGGGAAGCAGAGCGGTGAGCGTGGTGACACAGACGCAAAGTGTGACAGGAGTTCAACAAAGAAAATCCCAGCGTGACAACGCAGCTGGGAACGTGGGACGTCACCTGGGCCTGAAATCTGAGCTAGACTTGGGGTGAAAGACGGGGAAAAAAATCCAACATGAGCAAAGACCTCCACATTCAGCAGCTTAAAGAAGACGGAAATGTCTTTCCTCACATAAAAGTCTCAGGACAAGGAATTATCTGAAAAGGAAATTAAGACAACAATTCCATTTGTCATATTATCAAAAAAATAAGCCACTTAGGAGTATACTTAACCAAGGAGGAGACAAACTTGTAACGGAACACATAACACGGATGAAAGAAATTAAAGCAGACCCAAGTCAATTGAAAAGACATCCTACCTTCATGAATAAATAATTGATATTATTAAAATATCTGTGCTACTCAAAGTGATCTACAGACCAATACAATTCTTATCAAAATCTCCATGGCATCGTTTGTTTGTTGCAGAAATGGGAAAACAATCTTAAATTCATATGGAACTACAAAAAATCCCAAATAGCCAAAGCAATTTTTAGCAAGAAAAACCAAGCTAAAAGCATCACTTTCTGGTTTTGAAATATATTACAAAGCTACAGTTATCAGAACAGTATGGTGCTGGCATAGAAACAGACATTATGGACTGATGGAAGAGAATAGAGAGCCTGGAAATAAACCCACACATATAGGGTCGACTGTTCTTTAACAGGCTCCCAAGAATATACTGGCACAATGAAGAAAGAACAGTCTCTGAGTAGGTGGCATTGGAAAAACAGGATATCTACCAGTATATGCAAAAGAAAATAAGTTGACCCTTATTCTACACCATACACAACATCAACTCAGAATGGATTAAAGACCTGAACCTATAAAACTCCTAGGAGAAAATGTAGGAGAAAAGCTTCCTGACCCTGGTCTTGGCAGTGATTTCTTGGAAATGACACCATAAGTACAAGGAACAAAAGCAAAAATAGGTAAGTGAGATGACATCCAACCAAAATGCTTCCATGCAGCAAAGGAAACTGTCAACCAGGTGAAAAGACAACCTGTGAAATGGGAGAAAATATTTGCAAACAGTGTATCTGATAAAGGGTGAATGTCCAACATACATTAAGTGACTCCTACAACTCAATAGCGGGAAACACACACACACACACACACACACACACACACACACACACACACTAATTTTAAAATGGGCAAAGGAACTAAATAGGCATTTCTCCCAAAAAGATATATAAATGCCCAACAGATACATGAAATCATCAGGTCAAGGCAAATAAAAAACACCATGAGATAACACCTCACACATGGTCGGATGGCAGATAGATAGATGAATAGATAGATAGATAGATAGATAGATAGATAGATAGATAGATAAATGTTAGTGAGGGTGTGGAGAAAAGGGAAGCCTGGTACGCCGCTAAAGGAATACACATTCGGTGCATCTACTATGGGAAAGAGTACAGGGGCTCCTTAAAAACTACCAGTAGAACAACCACGTGATCCAACAATCTCACTTCTGGGCAGATATCCAAAGAAATGGAAGTCAAAATCTTGGATACCTGCACCCCCATGTTCTTCAGAAACAGCAATCACAGCATAATGTGGGGTGCTGTTCCCCCTTTACTAGGTGTCAGCAGTGATGGTATCATGAACATCCCCTGGACATGATCCCCAGCCCCACTCATGCCTGTACCACGCATGGCAACCAGGGCCTCTTTTTCAAGCTCCCACTGCTGACCACCTTGCAGGAGTAACGTGCTTTTGTAGATGTGTGACACCCCCTTTCCAGTTACAGCTGTGTTCTGCTCTTCTGGAAGTCTTATGGTTTGTGTTTGGGGTTTCTTGTTTGTTTATTTTAAATCTCTTTCTGTTGACTTTGCCCATCTCTGCTCTGGCTTCTGAGGGTGCTCTTACTGTCTTCATTTCCCGATCCTTGGGGCCACCTAACTGTCGCCCCCAAGGGCTGTCGCGTTTATTCCTAAGACTGTTGAAGCTTTCGGTCAGAGCACACTGTGTCCTCCGTGCCAGATATCCTCGGCAAATTATGGAATGCCTCTAGTAGATAAAGCATATTCTAATGGACGAGGGGGTTAGTATTTCATAAACACAAGAAAAGTGGACGCTGATTTCCACTATCAACAGTTTAAAATCAATTTGGAGGCATTTGGAGAGCATTTTAAAGAGCAACCAGACATCAATAAAATTTAATTAATTGGTTCTATGGATGCACATGTAAATTGGGTGTTAATTATGCCAGCAATGCTCTTCCATTAAAAATTAAGCTCGTGATTAGCCACTGAGAAAAACAGGCCGCCATTCCACAAACAAGCCTCATTCCCTCGCGGGTGGACCCAGCCCCTCGGTAATTAAATCATAACGGAGCATTTACTCGGTGCCTCAGAGCCCTGATGGATGGCTGGCGAGCCCGCCCAGTGAGCTTCCCTGGGATGTTCCATAAACACGATTGACATCTGCGGACGTAAGTTATGTGCGGCCGGGCTGCCCTTTCATACGGAGCTATTGAGTTATTGGAAGTTCTTGCCTATCTCATTGACACCAGACAAAGGGACGCTGGCAGTTGCGAGAGATCCGGTGACGATTGGTGATCCTTGCGGGGCCGGTGACCTGGGAAGATGGAAGGCCTAGAACGAGCGAGCGGTTCCCGGCTGGGGAAGCGAGGCCTTCCTACCGCCCTTCTCCCCTCTTCCAGCCCCAAATGAAGTCCTTGCATTTGGAGATAAAAGTGCAGTGAGGTTTGTATCGTATTGTTTGAAGAGACATAGTGGCTAGGCCGGCAGCCTTTGGGGTTTCCGCAGTCTGCTTTTCTGGACGCCCGGGGAGCCCCAGACGAAGCCGGACCCCGCGCTAAGATCCCCTCCAGTGGGCAGAGTCAGGGGCTGTCCTTCCGCACTGGAGATGGAATAAAATTTCGGGAACCCTTGACCCCCACCGCTTGGGTACTCTTTTCTCCCAATAGATTTTCCCAGGGAAATTGAGTCCATATGCTGCTGACCCCTCTTCCCAAGAACCAGCGAGACGCGGTTTTACTGGAGCGATTTGATGGGGCGTTTTATCTGTGCCGGGGAGCCTTTGATGCCCCCTTCCTTAGTCATGGCCAATTGGGCTTACAGGAAAGACAGAGACACCCTCCCACGGCCACAGCAAGGAAAAATAAAGAAGAAAGAAACTGCTTCCGAGCCACGGGAACGTTGGGGGAACTCCTTAGGAGGAACTCACAATGTCTCCCTAAGGAAGGAGACGTCGGGAGAGCTTGAGCTTTAGCAACGGGATTCTGCTTCTGGGTGCTTTTTAAGAGGACGTCCTCGTTTCATTGTCGGCGGGCCTCGTTGGTCCGTTTCTCCCTCCCAAGACGCTGTGGTGGAGGGTCGGGTGGAGGAGAGACTCACATGCCTGGGAAAACTGGAGGAAGAAAGACGCAGTTACGTCCACACAATTTTGTTTTTTCTTTTTAAAGATATTTTTATTGATTTCAGAGAGCAGTTACGTCCACACGATTTTGTTTTTCTTTTTAAAGATATTTTTATTGATTTCAGAGAGGGAGAGAGAGCAACATCAATGGTGAGAGAGAATCATGGATCGGCTGCCTCCTGCAAGCCCCTCACTGGGGATCGAGCCCTGAATGGGACTCAACCGTGTCCTTCTGGTTCATAGGTGGACGCTCAACCACCGAGTGGGACTCGAACCATGTCCTTCTGGTTCATAGGTGGACGCTCAACCACCGAGCCACGTCAGCCGAACCGTCTGCATGACTTTGAACGTCCGCTCCTCACTCTGTTTTATTTCTGGAGGCTTCCAGGAGGCCCCGCAAAGCTTTTATCTGTGTGGATGGTGTGCCAGGCACAGACCCTGGAGCCCATGCACATGTGCATGTTGGCCATCATTTAACTGCTTAGCGTGTGTAGAAACCTATTCATGCTTCCGTGTGAAAAGGCATGCTTGAGTATGACGTCCAGGTGTGTACGTTCCCATGCGGACATGCTGCTCCAAAACCATGTCTTCTCAGCAAGAGAAGAGGAAGGGCCTTCCGGCCTGGGTTGGGACTCCCACCCATCACAGAGCTACCTGCTCCCGTCATCCGCTCATGCACCTTCTTTGACCCGTAGCCTAGGAGAGAGTCAGAGCAGAGAATCAGAGCAAACGACGGACGTACCTGTTGAACGATCTGGAGACATGAAGACCAGCGTGGCCTCCCCATTAGTCCCCTTCACTTAGGGTGGACGTGCAGCCGGGGGATGTCCATGTTGCCGACGTCTCGCTTACCCACCCGATGAACTCCCCAGCCTGGAGCAGCAACAACCTGCGCCCTTGAAAACGGAACAGAAAACAGCCCTATTGTTTTTCTACTGTCAACAACAAGAAAACGATTGCTCTTCGCTGAGGATGTTCATAATGCGTCTCACAGCACTTATTCTCGGTCTCGGGCAGCCCCCCTCCGCCTGACACAGAGCTGGACTCTGCAGTCCCCCCCCACACACACACACCCCACCCCTCACCCTCTGTTGGACTCAGCGAGAATTAACCCCTCAGGGCCAGTGTCAGCCCGAGGCTCACAGCCCTGGAACGCAATGAGCATGAGCCTGTGCCTGGGCGACAACCCGCTCACCTTGGGAGTCCTGATCACCTGGACATCACAGAGGCACTGGGACCCGGGGAGGCGGGGAGGCGGGGTGAAGGGCCACAGGAATCTCTTACAGCAAAATCGCCTTTTAAAGAGCACACTGCTTCGCTTTATTAAAAGCACTACTAAGTGATAGCAGTTTCAGGGGTGCAGTTCTGTAACATCATCTGTATATTCTAGTGTGTGTTCACCCCCCAAGGCAAGTCTCCTTCCATCGCCATTGACCCCCACTACCCCCTCCCCCGCCACCCTCTCTCTCTAAGTAATCGCCATACGGTTGTCAGTGTCTATGAGTTGTTCTGTTTTTGCTTAATCCCTCGACCTTTCTCCCCAAGCCCCCAACCAACCCACCTCCCTTCTGACAGCTGTCAGTCTGTTCTCTGCATCTGTGAGTCTGTTTCTATTTTGTTTGTCAATTTTGTTCATTAGACTCCACACATGAGTGAAATCATATGTGATATAAGTAAATGAATGAATGAGGTAAATAAATCACATTGTTGAAAACCAAAAGCACTATTAACACCCCCACCTTGGTTTGGGGAGACACATAGCATGTACATACACCGACCAAGTCGACTGAAGAGTCAGGTGATGATTTAGTAAACTTGACCGCGGATGCTGTCATCTGGCTCAGTCAGGGCCCAAGATCCCACTTGCGAGTCATGATTCCAAATCTCCGCACCTTTATTCTTTATCAACCTGCGCTGCGCGTCAGGCATGGCCTACCAGTCCTATTGTGTGATGCTCTCAGCACCCCACAGAGGAAGTGTGAGGCGTCCAAACAGATACAAGAACCTGGCAAAAGCAAGCTTCACCTTCTGGGAGAACGGCCATGTCAAAATCAGTCAATATTTATGCCTAGCAACCTTCCCGATATTCTTTTAATTAAAATCAATGGAGAAATAAAACATGCATTAGAATGCACTGGGATCGCTCGCCTCCTGAGACAGGGAGGACTCGGCTAGTCTGCGCCCTGCGATCGTCACCGGGCACACGCCCCTCCGTTTCGGTGTTTGCTCCTCTCCGTTCGACGGTCTCTTTACCATGTATTTTTTTTGTGGGTTTTTTTTTGTTGTTTTTGCTTTTCATTTGGTGCAACTTTCTTGAGACATGGATTACAAATATAGCTCTTGCCCAGCGGCGTGGCTCAGTGCTTGAGCGTGGACCTATGAACCAGGAGGTCACGGTTCGATTCCCGGTCGGGGCACAGGCCCGGGTTGCGGGCTCCATCCCTAGTGGGGGGCAGCCGATCGGTGATTCTCTCGCATCATTGATGTTTCTATCTCTCTCTCCCTCTCCCTCTCTGAAATCAATCAGAATATATTTAAATATATATATATATATGACTCTTAAAAAGTCAGATAATAGGTTCGTCAGGTCAAACTATCACTTAGATTTGATGGGGGACTTGAACACGCCCAGGGGGGATGACAGGGATTAGGAAATTGGATTCCTTGGGGCAGCTCTGCCTTAACCAACCAGATGACCTTAAAAGGGTCACAGGCAAGGTCTCCATCTCAGCCACCCCTCCTCTAAGATGAGATGATTAGGCTCAATCCTAAAAGGCTCTGACTCCCTAAGGATAGTGTATTAGACCGATGGTGTTAACAATCATAGCAGCCTCTGTTCAGTGGACACTTCCCAGGTAATTCACTAACTCCTCACCTGCACCGCACGCCTGTGAGGAGGGTCCATCACTGTGTCCATTTCATGGGTGGGGAGACGGAACAGGAGGGATGGCGCCCTTCCCCAGGGTTGAGTATGGCCACGCCCACACGCTTCTCCATGGTCCCAGGCCACCTCCTTGCATCTGTGGAAAGTGGGAGGGACTGCCCTGGCCAGTGTGGCTCAGCGGATAGAGCGTCGGCCTTCGGACTGAAGGGTCCCGGGCTTGATTCTGGCCCAGGGCAAATGCTCGGGTTGCAGGCTTGATCCCCAGTAGGGGGCGTGCAGGAGACAGCCAATCAATGATTCTCTTTCATCGTTGATGTTTCTCTCTCTCCTTCTTCCTTCCTCTCTGGAGTCAATAAAAATTTTTTTTTAAAGAAAGTGGAAGGGACTTAGGTCTGAGAGATGCCACCTCTTTTACTGCCACAGACGCTGAAATGTCTTCTCACTGCCCTGCCCGCCCGGCCAGCAGGTTCCTCCAGAGCTGACCGGCTCACGTAACCTCGGGCCACTCCCAGCGGTTCAGAGTTCACCCAGCCCTCTCTGGAGTCAATAAAAAAAATTTTTTTAAGGAAAGTGGGAGGGACTTAGGTCTGAGAGATGCCACCTCTTTTACTGCCACAGACGCTGAAATGTCTTCTCACTGCCCTGCCCGCCCGGCCAGCAGGTTCCTCCAGAGCTGACCGGCTCACGTAACCTCGGGCCACTCCCAGCGGTTCAGAGTTCACCCAGCCTCCCTAGCCGTCCAGCTCCGGTTTCAAAGGCCTCCTCGCAGGCAGGCTGAGCAGTGACAGGGAAGGTGGCCCCAGAACAGAGCAATCCGACCCTGCCCTCTCCGCCCGGCCAGGCAGATGAAACCCCAGATATCAGCCCTTTCCAAAGGCCAGGCGTCACAGAAGTATTCCTGTTTGTTTGTTTTTCTCAGGCGTTGGGCTCCTCTCCGGTTGCAGACGGGGGCTCTGGGGCCTTGCAGGAGGACAGTCCTGTTGTTAAAAGCTTCCCTTCCTTATCTCACTTCCTAATCTCCAAACGGGGAGGAGAGACCTCAGCGCGGGCTCTTTCCTCTTCAAGGACCTGCTAGTGCTGAACTAATTAATGAAAAGGGCCTGGGGGTAAGTCCCTTCAAAAATTATGGAATGTCCTAATCGGACCGGCAAGCAGAGGCTTGACCTCTGGGTCAAGGGGTCGCTCTCAAATAGTACGATGAATTCAACTATTACTGTCATTTTTTTTTGTTACTCCAAATGGGTGACAAAAGAGGTTAGAGTCGGCCCCGAAGGGCCAGGGGACGCCCACGTCTCTGCCGCGGAGGTGATGGGCTGAAGAGCGTTCCTCGTGTATTCCCAACGTCTCCCAAAGCCAGCGGCGCTGGTAAATGATGCAGATGATTCCCCCTCGTCCCTGGCTCTCTCTGCCACATGTTTTCCTGTCGCTGGCTTTGTTCCCGGGCCACCAGATTCACTGCTCTCCCGCCAACTGGTACGCACCCCTCACTTTCCCAAATTCTTAATTTCTTGTGTGTTTTTTAAATATATTTTTTTCCCTTTTCATTGAATTTATTGGGGGGACACTGGTCAACTAAATTATATTTTTGTAAAGTGTCTTACACTTCACTTGTAGACTACGAGTATGTGTGTACCATGTACTCCCTAAAACAGCCACTGAAAATGCTGTAGAGAGACTCAAAAATGTCATGGAGTGGACATGAAGAAATAACACTGTTCCAGCTTGCAGATGGCTATTTAGAAAATGCCAACCTACAAAAAACAACAACAAAAAAAAACTAGAACCGATAAGTGAAATCAGCAAGGTTACAGGACACAAGATAAAGATACAAAAATAATGGACTATACTTCCATAAGCTAACAGTGAACACCGAGACGAAAAATACAATATCATTTAAAGTTGCTCACAAAGAAATGAAATACTGTTGTGTAAATCTAACAAAGCACGGACAGGCGCTGAAAACGATACCAAGTTTAACCTTTTATAAAAGTTTGAAAAATAACAGACTCCTGTATACTCACCGCCCGAGGTTTATCACTCTCAATAACTCCTTTTGCCACAGATCTCTCTCGTTTTCAAAGGAAATGAAACAATGCAGCTGTCCTTAAGCAGCACCGGTTCTCGGCTTAGCCCATCTCCCTCCAGGCCCAAGCAGCGCGGATATTCCCTAAGCACGTTCTTATAGTTTCGCTGTATAAATAATACCCTAGCAAGAAATAATACTGTTTCATGCGCGTCTTCAACGATGACAGAGCTGTGTTCCTGCTGTGCCAGGCAGTGCATACCACTTTACAAATTGCTTTTTGCTCTCAACCCTAAGCGTTTAACCATTTATCGTGAAGACCCGGCGTTCTCATTTTTACTTTGAACATTCTACGATGACGGTAGTAAATAATGTGCAATACTAGGGGCCAAACACCGTTCTAAACGTCTGACCCATGTAACCTGTTGATCCTCGTTAAGCTTGCCTACCCGGTAATTGGCGGTTTCTGCTGTACACGTGAGTGTGTGCACGCATTGTTTCAGGCGAGAAAAGGCGTCAGGCAGGTAAGTAATTGTCCGAGGTTGTGCTGTTACTAGATGGTAGCGCCTAGGCTTGAACCAGAGCCTGTGCCCTGTGGGTATCACCGCCACCATTGTGTGTCCGGCACACTGTGGGTGGACACTTAGATTGTGGTTGTGTTTAACTTTCAGCGGCTGCAGATAGCCTCACTGTTGTCTCCGTGTGCGCACGGGTGAGCCTCTTGGAGACATGCGCCCACAGGCAGACCTGCTGGCTTGCAGTTTGCACTCATCTCGGCGTTAGTGGCTACTTCCAAATCGCTCCATCGAGTGGAAGGGTTCCCACGGGGGGTGCCTACGCGTTCCCATTCCTCCAGATACTCCCCAGCTGGGGGCACTGTCCGGCGGTACCGTTTCCGCCGTGTCCATGGCTCTCAAACCGTCACTAGGTGCTTCGAATGTGCAGCCCTCGTTACTGAGAAGCCGCGCTTCTCCTCGCGTTTCTGGGCCTCGTCCATGCCCTCCCCTGGGAACAGCCGATCTGTGTCCTTGGTGGTTTGTGCTTCTCTCCTGAGCTGAATTTTTCCTAGGATTTAATCTACTATTGGTTGGTGATGTGCCCGGAGAATATATTGTCCCCGTCTGTCATCCGTCTTTTGACGTTGTTTTTCTGAAGCGTTAGGTCATATTGAAGATTTTTATTTCAGTGTTGACGAGTCTCTCTGTGCTTGTGAGTGTAGTGTGTGTATGTGTGTGTGTGTGTGTGTGTGTGTACACACATACAATATATACAGAACATATATACTTTTCATGCTAAGGTTTTTTTTTTTTAATATTTTTTAATGTTCTTATTGAATTTTAGAAAGAAGGGAAGGGAGAGGGATAGAAACATCATTGATGAGAGAGAATCATTGATCTGCTGCCTCCTGCATGCCCCCCACTGGGGATCAAGCCTGCCACCCGGGCATGTGCCCTGACCAGGAATGGAACCAGTGACCTCTTGGTTCCTGGGTCAACACTCAACAGCTGAGCCACACCCACTGGGGGTTTTTTATTTTTAAATGGAATTGTATGTAGTTTTTTTCTCCATAAATTCTGATTGTCAAAATGGAGCTGTTTAAGTGTGATATGTTTTGGGGGGACACCCCTGTCTATAGTTAAGATAAATTACCCGATATTTAAGAAGATGCAGAAAGGGAAACGTTGGGACTCCAAGGGTATGTGAAATTTCAATCCCACCCACCCAACCATTCTCTGCAAAGATCGGACTGATTTATACTCGCCTCCTCGCCTTACACCTGAGTCTCCAACGAGGGCCATGACGGGGTCAGATCTAACTGTAGGGAGCCCTTCCCAGTGGTGGCGCGGAGGAATGCATGCACCAAAGCGTCACAGAAATAGACTGCCCGGAGGTCACCATTCCCTTCCCGGTCAGGGCACATGCCCGGTGGCAGGCTCGGTCCCCAGTGGGGGGCGTGCAGGAGGCAGCCAATCAGTGATTCTCTCTCATCATTGATGCTTCTATCTCTTGCTCCCTCTCCCTTCCTCTGTGAAATCAATAACAATATATTTTTGAAAAGAAAAAAGAAATAGACCGTGTTCCAGAAGACACGCTCTCCTGATAAACAGAAGAATGTTTGGTGGATATGGTGAGTGCCAAGTAGCGTGTTCAGTGCCTGGACCAACCTGGCCTCTCCATCCACACCAATGGGCCACAATGGTAGCAACTGATCCAGGAACGGGCAGTGGCTGCTGGGAGTTCTGACCCCTTCAGAGAGCCTGTGCGCCCTTCGGAAGTGTCCGCAACAGGAAACGCATAGCACTCGGATGGTGCCCTCCGAGGAGCCGGCTCCCTGGCTGCTGCTGTCAGGGAGCCTTGAGACAAGACCTCCGTGCGACCCGTGTTCACGTAAGTCAGACGCGTGGTCCCCGCGATGCAGGGACTCGGTAAACGGACGCACAGCTGCCTGGGAGCTCCGGGGCTGGCAGTGTTGTTGTTGTTGTTGTTTTTTCTGAAACACTTTCTCTCGTCCCTGCGGCTCCTCGTCCCAAACAGCGGGCAAGGCCAGGAAGAAATCTCACTGCCCGAGGCTGCGACTCGGGAAGGGAAATCGGACAATTCACACGCACACCCATGTTCTAGCCTCCCTTTCCAGAACCCACAGCCCATGTTCTCCTCCCGGGAACAGGGAAAAGGGAACGCATTCCGTATGCACACATGTTGTAGCTGTCTTGGTCCCGCGCGATGAGTAAATTACAGGTTCTATAGCTTCCACAATTCACGGGAGCGTGAATGAGACGCCGGCCTGGCCTGGCTTGAAGACCCCGGGTTCTCAGCCCGAGGAGGCTACCCAGGAGTCGGGGCGCCTCCGCAGGCCAGGTTCTGTAGCTCCCGCAATTCACGGGAGCG
The DNA here is from genome assembly GCF_000412655.1 of Myotis brandtii. Lineage (NCBI taxonomy): Eukaryota > Metazoa > Chordata > Mammalia > Chiroptera > Vespertilionidae > Myotis > Myotis brandtii. The sequence continues at coordinate 1,965,119 of NW_005370423.1, forward strand.
TGAATGAGGCACCGGCCTGGCCCGGCTTGAAGACCCCGGGTTCTCAGCCCGAGGAGGCCACCCAGGAGTCGGGGCACCTCCGCAGGCGTTTCGGGGGCAGCGGGTCGGTCTGCCGGGAGCCACGGAGGACACGCGGTTCTGTCTGGTCCCTTTCCAGCGGCTTACACATTCCATAAAAAGGAAATGAATTATGCATTATTGGGTTTACATAAGGTCACCCCGTGAACTCTGACCCCTCTCTTTTCTCATTTGGCTCAATTATTAGATGAAATGACAGATTTGATCTCTTTTCAAATTGTATTAGAAAGGGTCTCTTTATTTCACCCTCCGGCGGCAATCAGCTGACAGGAGCGGCAAGTGCATTAATTATGATTGATTTAGAGTGTCTATCGGGCGATTACTCCTCGCATTCGACTCCGGAGCCGCAACCTTTTGACCTATTTCAGGCCACACAGCAAAGTAATCCATGAGGAGATTTAAGGGGGAGCTGGGCTCGGGGACGGCGGTTCCCCTCCCGTATTTGCAATCAAAACATTGAAGACACTCGGGGCGATCCGCAGGGATTGAATTACGGGCAGGCTCCGTGGGGAGGGCATTTGACAACCTGACAACTGGGGTTGAAAAACATCTTGTGAAGAATAACCCAACGTGGCTCTGAATGAGCCTCCCCGCACCTGACCCCCCCCCCCGCCCCCCCAAAGAGAGAAAGACTCAGAACTCCTAACTCCCTCTGCTCTGAGCTAATAGGGGGGGAAGTCTTTTTTTTTTTATGAGATTGTGCATTTGTCACCATTGGACTTTCAGAATAACGTGCCTGTTGTTGGGACGTTGAGCCGCCCTCATCATTCCCGGGGATTAAAAATGACAGCACTAATTAAAGACGTAAAGAAAGGCGGCCACTGTGGGTCGCCTGCAGAGGCGCGAATTATAACGAGCGTCCGACGGGGAGGGAGAAAGCAAGTTGAGGAGGCCTCATTGTCAGGAGTTTCTTTCTGAGGACGGAAAAGCATCCTGCAGATGAATGCTGCTTAGCAAAGGGGGTGTGTGACCCAAACTGCCATCTCCGAGCGATGAGGTCCTGGCGAGGAGGGAAGGGGAGCGTGTCCTGGAGTTCGCGGCAGCTGATCGATGACCTCAGTCCCGCTACCAGCCGGCCAAGGCCCGGGGGGAAGACGGCGACGTGTGGGTGAGGACTGAACAGCTCCTCCCCGCGGCATCTGCAAACTGCGTGACCCGGGGCCAGCGGCTCGCCCGCCCTGGTCTCTGCTCTCCTTTTCCTACCGGGTGCAGAGTGGCTGTGAGGATTAGAGACCATATGTGTTTAGAGAAACAAAAATATTTTATTGTTGTTATTTATAATCCTCCGTGGCCATTTATGGAGGTGGGTCATGGGAACTGAGGCATCTTTCATTCGCTGAGCACAAACAACTTCTGCTCTCAGACCCCAAAATAGCAGGGAGCGGTGGAAGGAGCTCGAAACTGGAAAAGAGGGAAGTTCAGCTCAGGGAAGGGCTGGAGTCCGGAGGGTAAGCGGCTCCTGAGAAACTGAGGAGCAGAACTCCTAACTCCCTCTGCTCTGAGCTAATAGGGGGGGGGATCTTTTTTTTTTATGAGATTGTGCATTTGTCACCATTGGACTTTCAGAATAACGTGCCTGTTGTTGGGACGTTGAGCCGCCCTCATCATTCCCGGGGATTAAAAATGACAGCACTAATTAAAGACGTAAAGAAAGACGGCCACTGTGGGTCGCCCGCAGAGGCGCGAATTATAACGAGCGTCCGACGGGGAGGGAGAAAGCAAGTTGAGGAGGCCTCATTGTCAGGAGTTTCTTTCTGAGGACGGAAAAGCATCCTGCAGCTGAATGCTGCTTAGCAAAGGGGGTGTGTGACCCAAACTGCCATCTCCGAGCGATGAGGTCCTGGCGAGGAGGGAAGGGGAGCGTGTTCTGGAGTTCGCGGCAGCTGATCGATGACCTCAGTCCCGCTACCAGCCGGCCAAGGCCCGGGGGGAAGACGGCGACGTGTGGGTGAGGACTGAACAGCTCCTCCCCGCGGCATCTGCAAACTGCGTGACCCGGGGCCAGCGGCTCGCCCGCCCTGGTCTCTGCTCTCCTTTTCCTACCGGGTGCAGAGTGGCTGTGAGGATTAGAGACCATATGTGTTTAGAGAAACAAAAATATTTTATTGTTGTTATTTATAATCCTCCGTGGCCATTTATGGAGGTGGGTCATGGGAACTGAGGCATCTTTCATTCGCTGAGCACAAACAACTTCTGCTCTCAGACCCCAAAATAGCAGGGAGCGGTGGAAGGAGCTCGAAACTGGAAAAGAGGGAAGTTCAGCTCAGGGAAGGGCTGGAGTCCGGAGGGTAAGCGGCTCCTGAGAAACTGAGGAGAGAGACCTGGTAGCCAGGGGGCAGGGGAGTGAGAATGGGGGCGGGGGTCTTCAGAGAAAGCCTGGGGACACGGGGACGTACCCTCTCTTCTGTCTGCGTGGGAGGGTCAGACATGCGACGCTCAGGAAGGCTTGGGCATGAGGGGCTTCCCCGGATGCACGAGTTCTTCCTCAGGCCGAGCGAGGAGCAAGGCAGAGGTTCGGGCGGACGGCGGCTGCCCGCTGGGTCCCATGTGATTCTTACAGTCCCGTCGGCTTTTGTTCTGCTCCAAACATTTCCAGGGGGTGGCCTCCTTTTGAGACCAGAAGCAGCTGAGGCCTGGCCCCCAGGAGGGGTTCATGTCCCTGCCCTTGATGTGAGTCCCCGTCTGAAAATGGGGACTGACCTAAGCCATCACATTCCCTTCCTGCCCCGGACGCTGTGGTTCTGTGTCCCCATCGTGGTTTCCATGCCGACAGAGGACGCTCCGAGTTGTCCAGGTGTCTTCAGGGACCAAGCAGATTCACGTAAATGAATGACGTACGTAGACCAGGTGGGAAACGAAAGGGATCCGTGGAGAGTGTGGCTAGAGAGCTATCTGCGTGGCTTCAAAGTGCGCATAGTTAACTTTTTAAAATATATTTTTATTGATTTCAGAGAGGAAGGGAGAGAGAGAAACATCAATGATGAGAGAATATCATGGATCAGCTGCCTCCTGCACGCCCCACACTGGGGATCGAGCCTGCAACCCCAGGCATGTGCCCTGACCAGGAATCAAACTGTGACCTCCTGGTTCCTAGGTCGTCGCTCAAACACTGAGCCACGCCGGCTGGGCTATATTTAAATTTTTTACTAAAGCCTTGTGTTCTTTAACCCCTCAGGTCAGCCCACTTTTGCCTCCGTGCCCCCCCGTATGAACACAACGCCGGCACATTCAGCTGAGCGACTGCGGGGCAGCCATGCTGTCATCACCCCGAGGCCAGGCCATCAGTTACACGGCTAAAGAGTTGTGGCTGTTCTCAGGCTGGCTCACACCGCTCTCGGGTGACTGCATAGCCACGGATGCACGCGGCTCAATGACAGCTAACAGGTAACCCAGCCCTGGCCGGTTTGGCTCAGTGGATAGAGTGTCAGCCTGCGGGCCAAAGGGTCCCAGGTTCGATTCCAGTCAAGGGCATGAACGTACCTCCATTGCAGGCTCCTCTCCCACCCTGGTTGGGGTGCCAGCAGGAGGCAACCAATCGATGTCACATCGATGTTTCTCTGTTTTTCCCTCTTTCTTCCACTCTAAGAATCAATGGGAAAATATCCTTGGGTGAGGATTGAAAAAAAAAGTAACCCAAACAAGCATATGGCCGAGGACTTCGAGGGGCAGCAGCCTGGAATACTAGGAAAGCTTGGAGGCTGGGGGAGGCGAGACCACGTTTCAAAATGTGGGCCCACAGCTCCCACCTCCGGCCGGCCGCGGTGGGCTTACCCCCGGCTGTTCTCTGAATGAGGAAGCGCCGCATGTCCTCGCAAGGCCTGGACCACCTCTGTTTACCGCTCGCTCATTATCGCCATTGGACGGGAGACCCGAGGAAGAACACCCACATGAACACGAGGCGGCGGGAACCAGGACAGGCGGCGGCTCCATGCCCTGTCTCTGTCCTCACCCCCACGGGGGACCGGCTCTGTCTCAGGGAGCGCTCTTCACCCCGGGTTTTGGTGGGCATCTAAGACGTCCCTCTTCCTGCCAGTCCTGTCTCCGGTTCCCGGGATTGGCATGAGAGCGTGAGGAGACACGCTAAGGATCCCAGGGCTGCAGGAGAAGGCGTGCCTTGCGGACGAGTGGCTCCCGGTCATTTTGTGCGTGGGGAGAAGGCCAGGGGGATGGGGGAGTCTAAGGAGGTGAAGAGGAGGCATGGAGAGGGGCTCAGGGGGCCTGTGCTACGAGTGGCAATAACGTCTCCTGCTCTTTGCAGGCCGAGTGTGATGGCTGCCAAGCTGGCAAGTGGCCTGGGTCCCTCCATCAATGTCCTACCCGGTGCTCCTGGCCAGACCAGCAACCACGTGCAAGAAAGCAGACTCAGCCCTGCCCCCCTGCCCATGGGGCCCCGCGTCAGGGGCTCCCCTGGCTCAGTAGCACCCGAGGGAAGTGAAGCCTAAACAAGCCTGGTCGATACCCTTCCGGTGACACACAGAAGCCACCAACGAGAAGGGGAGACCCTAAGCCGCGCCCTTCCTGTCCTCCGGGCCTAGGAAGATCTCGGCCTGCAGGGACAGCAGGTGATGTCGCGGCCTCCTGGCGCCGGGGAGTGCTGAGGCCGCTGCCCCGGGCAACCCAGCCACACAGGGAGGGGGAGCGGGGCAGCCCAGTGTTGCCAGGACTCCTGTGTGCTTCCCTGATCGCTAACTTTGGCAACTTGTTTTGTTTTTTTAGGAGACATGGCCAAACCACACGTGTCCGCAGGCCCGATGGGGTCCCCAGGCCACCCCTCTGCAAACATGGGCCCTGACCGGTGTGGCTCAGTGGATAGAGCGTCGGCCTGCGGACTGAGGGGTCCCAGGTTCGATTCCGGTCAAGGGCATGTACCTTGGTTGCGGGCACATCCCCAGTAGGGGGTGTGCAGGAGGCAGCTGATCGATGTTTCTCTCTCATCGATGTTTCTAACTCTCTATCCCTCTCCCCTCCTCTCTGTAAAAAATCAATAAAATATATTTTTTTAAAAACATGGGAGTCACCGTACCATGGGCTGTAGTCACACTGCAGCACAGACAGCCCGCGAATCTCACTGGTCTGACCCGGGAAGCCGGATTCTCCTTCAGGCTACACGTGCACCGTGGGTTGGCGGGGTGAATGGGGGCTCTGCTGGGAGGTGGGCGGTGGGTCTGTGAAACCCAGGGGCCCAGGGTGCAGGAGCCCCCACCTGGTGGGGGGGGGACTTTGGAAGGTGAGAAGTTACCATTGGTTCTTAAAGCTGCCACTCATCAGGCCGCGTCTCCACGGACACGCCATTGGTCAGGCGAATCGTCGGTCGCACCCAGTGGCAAGGCGGGTGATGAGATGCCTGGAGAGAGAGTGATGGATGGCAAAACAGAACATGAGAAAATGCAATTCTCTTTAACCAAGGCCTCCTCCCCTTTTTAAGTCGGGTGGCATTTTTTCCTAAATAAGATGTCCAAGTGCAGATGCTTTGTAGAGAATTAAGGGAACTTCAAACTCTCTTCCCCGTCTTTCCTCCCCCTCTGGACCCACCTCTGCCAGTTTGGTGAGAGGGTGGAGGCAGGGACTCTGGGAGTCCCATTTAGGGGGGCAAGGAACCCAGAAACGCACGCAGTGACCCTCTGTCCCGTCCAGGGGTCTCTCTGCTGGCCCGGCTCAGGCCACTTTCTGTAAAGCCCCACCTGCCGGCAGGGAGAACCGCCCGCCCTCCGCCCTGTAGGGGAAGGCCTGCTTCCCTGGGGACTTGTCCTGGGATTATTTCTGCATCCGCATGTGCTGCCCACGCTGCCTGGGAGCCCAAAGAATCGCCCCTTGTGCCTCCCTCCTCACCCGCTCCAATTAGACCCCCTTAATGGCACCTCCAATTTGACTGCGGGCCCAAGACGCCACAATGCATGGGAATTCTCCCAGCGAGCACTCCTGCTTTTCCCATCCCCAAAACAAGGAGGGCAGAATGCGTGATTGAAAACCAGCCACCAAATGTGTGTGTGTTTTTTTAAAAAAAAAATCTGCAGTTGTGTTGCTTTGAAAACTTATTGCACAGCTGGGGGCATTTAGAGAACTTAATGAGCAAGCTTTGGCTGCCGTGCGCTCCCTCTTTGGGAGGGGGAAAATCACAGTTAAGATTTGTCCAATTAAATGATAGCAGAGTTGGATTGAGAGAGAGAGAGAGAGAGAGAGAGAGAGAGATGCAGCGTTGGATTAAGAGAGAGATATGAGAGAGGTTGGGGGGCGCACTTCTAACTCACAGAGATGCTCCCTCTGAGGGGAGGCCTGCAGTCTGATGATTTCGGGGCCAAGCTGTTCTGCTGAGTTTTCACAAACTCACAGGCAGCTTCAGGGCTTTCAACTTAAATGTAATTACAGGTTTTGATCATCAGACTTTGGTTAAACCAAGTCCCCTCTTTCCTATAAAAACGGGGGTTGGAATGTGCTGTCCTGAGGAGGCTCCCTGAACCCCCGTCTCTCACTGCCATGGAGGACTCCCCCTCGGCCAGGATCCGTGCCACCGCCGGGCTCTGGTGGGCCGCGGGCACCTAGACCTTGGTGGGCCCCTTCCTCCATAAAAAAAATAATAATTATTATATTTTACAGCTGCGTGGGCATGACGATCGTTTTCACCCAGGCTGGGATCATTCCTCCACACTGTTAGCACATTCGTTTTCTTCTCACTTACAAAGAGGTGAACGTGAAAACATTCCTGTGGCCCCATAAGACACACACGGTGGACCCAAGACAAGGTGCCTCCGAGGTAATCCGGCCCCGCCCAGAGCGTCCCATCACGAACCCAGCGAGGGGTGTCCGGGTGCCGGGTAAGAGCAGGTCCGGAGTCACAGTGACCACGACACAGTTCACAGCAACGCAACTCATAACAGCCCACGCCGGGCACTCGTCGCCACAACAGACTCACCTCCCAGGCCTCAGCCCGGGGCCCCTCCACACACACACACACACACAGAGTGATTCTGACATCATTGGTGTGGAAGAATACCCAGTACAGTATGCACTCTTGGAATGGGGAGTTTTCTGCCTTTTCCTGGGGGGATGTTCAGCCAAAGACAAAAATGCGTCAGGGCAGCCGAGAAAATGCATTTGTGTGAGCGGGCCCCCCTACTGTGGAATTTTCAATTATATATATCTAATTATGGCTGTCAGTTGATGGGTTCAGAAAAGACATTTTGCCCCCCCCCCTCCTCTTTTTTGTCTTTTCGTCATCTCTTCTGTTAGAATGATTATAGCACACTTACACAACTAATTGCCTTTCTGCTGATTAGTGATACAATTATGCAGGCCCCGGCTCCTTGTGTGAACAACCATCTGCAGAGAAAAAAAAAAAAAAAAGTGACACTATTCAAAAACTATCCATAATTTAACCGATGTTATTCCAACGCACTGAGCCCAGACAATCGACGAGCCTTCATATTTCATACCCGCCCTGGCAAGGGGAGGTTGGGTTTTGTGTGCCCAATTCACCTCTTTAGACACACTGTGAATCGGGAAGAAAGAGGGGAGAAGAAAGTCCTTCAGATGACGGCCCATAGTGGGGAACTGAAGCGTGGTTAACGTCCATTCCTCCTTTGGGTAATTTTTCTTCAAATTTTATACCACTTGGCAATTTTTTGTTTCCTTTCAAAGTGCTGAGAAAGTGCAGATGTTTTCAGTCCCCGGCGTAGGCTCGGGCCTGCCGGGGTTTTGTGGCCTGCGCTCCACAACCCTTTTCTCTGCTTTTACCCCATAATGTGTTTGGTGATGGTGTGTTTTTTTTTTTAAGAAAAAAAAGAGAAAAGAAGGGGTTTTAATAGAATTGAAGGACGAGGGCTGACATATGACGTCCCAATAAAGTGTGTCTATTGTTCTCTCGGGCAGAGGGGACGGGAGGGACGTCGCACGCTGAGAGCCAGGGCCCACCTGGAGAGCACAGGTGGGCAGACGCAGGATGCGCTTTGCCCCGAGGTGTAAACCAAGCAGCATCCTGGTCTCACCCAACGCCAGGCCAGGGCATCCCGCCTGCACCGGGGTGGGGAGGGGCCAGTGCGAGGGGCAGAAGGCCCCAAACTCTGAGGCAGGAGGCAGATTCAACGCCGGTTTTAAAATAAGACTGGAGGTGGTCAGGGCAGGAAAAGGAAAAATTCGAGGCCTCAGAGCGGCTGGGCTCTCCTCAGTCCTATTGATGTAGGCCAACGGTTATCAACCTAAGAACCAGGAGGTCAGGGTTCGATTCCCGTCAGGGCACGTGCCTGGGTGGCGGGCTCCATCCCCAGTGTGGGGCGTGCAGGAGGCAGCCGATCCATGGTTCTCTCTCATCATTGATGCTTCTCTTTTTTTCTCTCTCCTTCTCCCTTCCTCTCTGACATCAATAAAAATATATTAAATAAATAAATGTGTGAGTGTGAGTATATGTGTGTGTGTGTGTGTATGTGTGTGTGTATGAAAGTGTGTGAGTGTATGTATGAAAGTGTGTGTGTATGTGTATGTGTATGTGTGTGTGTGTGTGTGTGGTGTGTGTGTATGTGTGTGTGTTAAGTGTGTGTGTGTGTGTGTGTATGTATATGTGTGTGTGTTAAGTGTGTGTGTGTGTGTGTGTGTGTGTGTGTGTAGAATGACTTTCTAGAGCTGATCGTGGTGCTGGACCTTAAAGGCAGACATGGAAGACGAAACCCTGGAGAATGAACTGCCCGGGCTCATCCATCTCACCAGCCAAAGAAATGATGAGAAACGGGGGCCTGGTACCAAGAGCTTCATGTGGCGAGGCCTCCTCTCGAGTCGTGTGTGGCTTCCATGGGAAGCGCTCCCCCAATCTGGGCTTCCCTGAGCGACCCCCCAGCACCCAGACCAGGGCACTCAGTCTGGCCTCCCCTGGGCACTCGAGCCCGTGAGTCATCCATCCTGCCCTGGCTTCTCCCGTTCTCTGCTGCCCAGGGCTCTACGGAAAGGAGAGCTGGGCACTCGGTGTTGTTTTGATCTGGTCCCTCTGAACATCTTACAAACAAGATGACTGAAGATGGTCAGGTGGCCCCAGTGAGTGCTCTGAGTCAGAAATGGTAAAGTCTGCTCAGCCCATTTTGTTTTGTTGGGTATTCGGGGATAATAAAATTAAAAATAGTTGCGAATATTTACGGAGAACGCGCAGTGTGCCAGGCGCTTTCATGTGCTTTATTGGTTCATCTTGACCTTCAGGAAACCTTCTGAGATGGGCGATTTGATGACCCCACTGCCTGGAGGAGGATGCTTCAGATGAACAGAGTTAGTAACTAAGCCAGGACATACAGCGAATCTCGGCTGGAATCATGATTTAAACCTAAGCCTAGCGCTCTCCAAAGCCAGAGCTCTTAGCCAGCAAGCACCACCCCATCTCCTCCATGCCTCACAGCAGCTCTGCTAACCAGAGTATTTGTTTAACAACCAATGGAAGGAAAGACAAGAAAGGGAGGGAGGGAGGGAAGGGTGGGGAGGGAGGGAAGGAAGAGGGAGGGAGGGTACTCACACATATCCTATATAATACAAGCCTAATATGCTAAGTGTCTAGTCGTCCATTCAACCAATCAAAGCATAATATGCTAATGATATGCTAAGGCTACTCAACCGCTCGCTATGACTTGCACTGAGCAGCAGGAGGCAGACAGTAGCCCGGTCAACCAGTTCCTATGACATGCACTGACCACAAGGGGGCAGACACTCTGACTGGTAGGGTAGCTTTCTGCTGGGGTCCAGCCAAGCGGGACAGGCCAGACACTCCCTGGAACCCTTCTGCGGTCCCTCCCCAGCTGGCCAACCCCTTGTGTCCATCCCCAGCCCCAATCGTGTACCGGTGGGGTCCCTCGGCCTGGCCTGCACCCCCTTGCAACCTGGGACCCCTCGGAGGATGTCGGAGAGCTGGTTTCAGACCGATCCCGCAGGCCAGGCCAAAGGACCCCACTGGTGCACAAATTCGTGCACCAGGCCTCTAGTTTTACACAGGAAGGAACTCGTTCCCACACCACACGTCTGTGAAGAGAGAGGGTCGTTCCTGGAAGCTGGAGGTCTGTCTGCAGACCTTACGCTGTCAACCAGCAAACGACTCCCCCGTTAGATAAAAACAAGGACTCAAAGGGAGTTTTCAAAGTTTCCCCAGAGAGGGTGGCACTTATTCGGGGCAGGAAACGGGGACGGGCTTCCCGGGGACTGTGCGTGCGGGGAGGAGCGAGCACAGAGTGCGCGTGAGTGAGCCATGAGATAGTGGTGGAAGAATATAGCAACCACAATCATAGCACCCATGCATCTCACGGGCGTGGCCCTGCCTCCGCCGGCCATGACAGTGCCTTCGCTGTCCCTGCAGCTCCCCCAACCCCCGCGAGGTGAGCACCACCGCCCTCATTGGAGAAATTCAAGCTCAGAGACTTCATGACGTGCTCAAGGTCACAGCTAAATAAGCGTCTACAATAACAAGGTCTTTTCCCCACCGAGTCCATGCACTGGGAGAGGTGCAGAGCCCGAGCTCTGACGTTAGACATCCGGGGACACAGACCCCAGCAAGGCCACTTACTAGCTGGGGGGGGCCTCGGGCCCGCTATTCCTGTCACTGTGCCTCGGGCTCCTCGTCTGGGTGGGGATGAGCATCCTTCTGATCCATGTCCTCTGAGCGCTATTCCGAAGGTTCCGTGGGATGATGCGTGTCAATCACAGTGTGATGCCTGGCCCTGTGTTTTAAAAAGGTTTGTTCTTGTTATTATTAAGTTGGGGTTCATGTCTCAGGGACATCTAAAAGTGCTGTTTAAAACAAGAGAAATACAGCCCTGGCCAGTTTGGCTCAGTGGATAGAGTGTCGGCCTGTGGACTGAAGGGTCCCGGGTTCCATTCCAGTCAAGGGCATGTGCCCAGCTTGCGAGTTCAATCCCAAGTAGGGGGCCCGCAGGAGGCAGCTGACCCATGATTCTCATCATTGATGTTTCTATCTCTCTCTCCCTCTCCCTTCCTCTCTGAAATCAATAAAAATATCTTTTTAAAAAAGAGCTAACTATATTCTTTCTGATTGGTGTTTCAGGTTTCTTAAGATATATTCCTAGCAGTGGGATCACCGGGTCAAATGGCCGTTCCATATTTATTTATTTATTTATTTATTTTTAGGAAACTCCATACTGTTTTCCATAATGGCTGCACCAGCCTCATTCCCACCAGCAGTGCACGAGGGTTCCCTTTTCTCAGCATCCTTACAGCACTTAATCTATTGAACAAAATAAACTGATGAACAAAATAGATCCAGAGACATGGAAGCATGGAACAAACACAGGTGGGGAGGGGATATATGTAATACTTTCAACAATAAAGTTTTAAACACACACACACACACAAGAGAACTAAGTGGATGTTTGCAAGAAAACGAGTTCCAGTTTTTGATGATGGAGAAGTTGACAGTCACCATGCGTTGACCCCAGCCCGGGACTGAAAAGGGGACAGCTTTTACCAAAGGCTCTGTTGGGAGAGGGAGAGGGGGAGGGGGGGAGAAAGAGAGAGAGACGCTACAAGCTTCTCCAATGATTGTGAAAGGGGCCCGGAGCCCTCCCTCACACAGCCCATGAACAGCTCGGGGCGTTCTGACCTTGGCCCGGGGCTGATGGGACGGGCCCCTGGGTGCCGGCCTCAGCCTCGGCCTCAGGAGGGGGCACTGCCTTAGGAGGAAGCCCACTCGGCCTGGATTCTGGCTTCCTGGCCCCCGAAGCCCCGAGGCTGCACGTCCTTCCTGGAGCTGGTCCCGTGTCCCCCGCGTCCCGTCCCCCCTCCCACCGTGGCAGGCCCAGTGCTGCCCAGCAGAGGTGGGCGCCTGTCCCCCAGGCCCTGGGCAGAGGCGGGGCCCGTCCATCCGTGTTCTCTCCATGGGGGGGTGCTACACGGGAGCTTATGTTATCCCCATCAGCACACCCTCCCCATCAAGTCACGGGTCCCCAAGGTGTGCCCCCGGGCAGCCACAGAGAAGTTGGTTTATCCCAATGAGGGTAACTTGTCCCTGCAACGAGCGAGCGAGGTGGGGCATTGCCTTTGCTTAACAACGTCTCTTTTCTGGCTGAGAGAAGCTAAAGCTTCTCTAACGATTCTGCCGTGAGGCTGCCATGACCGCCCTACTGAGAAGACAAACTGTCGAGTTTGAGACACGCCCCCGCCCCCCGAAACAAACCAGAAACAAGGGTCCCAGGGCAGGTAATGGAGAAGGGGTGTCTCATGCAGCCGGCTGCCACTGTGGGTAACCAAAGCTCCGTCCCATGGGGAACTCTGGGGAGCGGTGGCCTCTGGGCGACCCCACCTGCTACGTTGGAGCTGGAGGAGGTACCCAGCTGCCTGGGGGCTGAGTCCCCCTGCACGTTGGGCCTGCACCCCGGGCAGCGTGGCTTTCTGACGTGGGGGGAAAGGCCCAGGCTGGAGGCGCAGAGGACCGAGGGTGGGGGGGGCCAAAAAGTGCCAGAGGAGAAGGGCCTGAGGAGTGGACACCGCCAAGGGCACCTGCCTCACGAACCACTGGGCTCCTGACCTCCTTCAGACAAAACCCTGCAGCAGCTCACGTATCGGAGGCCTGTCGCTGAGCAACCTCAATGCTACCAAGTCCGATGCCCTGGCACTAACGGTGGTGTTTACCCAGGGCCCACTCGCTCACGGGCGCCGTATGCATAACCTCTGACGCAGGAGATTACGAGGAGAAAGGAAAGCAAGAGAGGGCGATGCCCTGTGAGTTAGGGAGTCTACCCCTGATTTTGCTTTTCAGTTACAGTTGACAGTCAGTATGAGATTCTGCTGCCTGACCGTCATCCTATGTAAATACACACGCACGTGCACAGAGCTAGACGAACCGGATAGTAACTATTCCCTTCCTTTGTAATAACATTAAAAACAAACAAACACGGAAACAGTCTAAATGCCCACCGGCAGGGAAATGCGGCGAGATCCTGCAGGTGCTATAAAGAACGGTAGAGATCTGCAGATACTGACGTGGACAGCATCGATGATAGAAGGGAAAATATCTTGCACCCGAATATTCTGTGACTGTGACCCCCATTCATGTAAAAGGTGTGTAGATATATCAGTGCATTTGCATTTTAAAAATATATATATATTTCTCATTGATTTCAAAGAGGGAGAGAGAGAGAGAGAGAGAGAAACATCAATGATGAGAATCATTCATCGGCTGCCTCCTGCACGCCCCCTACTGGGGATTGAGCCCAATGCGCCCTGACCAGAAATCAAACCCTGACCTCCTGGTTCATAGGTCGACACTCAACCACTGAGCCACACCAGCCTGGTTCAATTTACTCTTACATAGAATAACATGTACACATGCGTTAGACCAGGGGTCCTCAAACTTTTTAAACAGGGGGCCAGTTCACTGTCCCTCAGACCGTTGGAGGGCCGGACTATAGTTAAAAAAAAAACAAACTATGAACAAATTCCTATGCACACTGCACATATCTTATTTTGAAGTAAAAAAACAAAACGGGAACAAATACAATATTTGTATTTGCATGTGGCCCGCGGGCCGTAGTTTGAGGACCGCTGCATTAGACGGATGTACTAAGAGATCCTGGAGGAAGCCTGTCAGCATGTGAGAGGGATTCTTTCGGGACTGGGAGCAGAACATGGCGCGAGGGGGAGGGTCTCCTCTTAATCAGTGCATTGTTTCAGGCACTTACTCTGAGCGTGTGCTCCTGTCCTAGGCAGGTAATTAAAAACGTGAGTGACAGCTGACATCTTTTCACGGAGGCAGCAGGCTTTTCACAGGCAATCAAAGCAGAAAGCACATATCTGAAGTCTCTTCACCACCCGGGTCATTTTGTGGAGGAGAAAGGAACACACCTACGTGCCTGCCCCCCGAGGGTACCGTCACGACAGGGCTCGGAGAGACGGGTGGACTCACGCTCCAGTCTCAAGGACATACTGAAATATTGTCGGAATTCCTGTTTGAAAGGTGGCAGATTAGGTGATGTTACTTAAAAAAAAGATGTCCACTGAAAATAGGCAAAGTACAATAATGAAGGCCCTGATACCGCGTGGGCGACACGTGACTGTGTATAACATTTGCTCACATGGTCCTAGCCGGTGTGGCTCAGTGGATAGAGCGTCGGCCTATGGACTGAAGGGTCCCTGGTTGGATTCCGGTGAAAAGCACGGACTTCGGAGGCAACCAATCGATGTTTCTCTCTGTCTCTCCCTCTCTCTTCCACTCTCTAAAAAAACAACCACCAAGGGACATAAGACACTGGGGGGTAGGGGAGGCCAGGGGATTGTCTAGGGCGGGGAAAAAAAAGGACACATATGTAATACCCTTTGTAATACTTTAAGCAATAAAACAATAAAAAAAAAAAACCAATGGAAAAATATCCTCTGGTGAGGATTAACAAACAAACAAAAACAACAATTTGCTCACATGGACTAGATGTTTGCCCAGCGATGACCAGGGAGGGGGTGCTGTGTGAACCTTCCAGAAGGCGGTGCAGACTCCCCTAGGCAGACGGTACTGGGCCCAGGATCTGCTGGTAAAGGGTTCGCAACTGGCTGTGGGGTAAAGGGCCCCTGACGTGTTGAGCTCCTCATTTCCGCGGTGAAAAGATTCCCCCAATGGCTGATTTCAAGAGCCGAGCTGCTCAGCCAGCAGCTCACCATTCTCCAGTGTCACCTCCGTACAAGTACCACAGACGTAAGCAGCTGTACGACACACTGCCTGGCCCGGACGGCGCGGCTCAGGGGTTGAACATCAACCTATGACCCAGGAAGTCACGGTTCGATTCCCGGTCAGGGCACATGCCCGGGTTCCAGGCTCCATCCCAGTATGAGACATGCAGCTGATCCATGATTCTCTCTCATCATTGATGTTGCTATCTCTCCCTCTTTTTCTCTCTAAAGTCAATAAATATATATATATACATATACATCTATAATAATAAAAGTGCAATATGCTAATTAGACTGGACGTCCTTCCGGACATCCTTCTAGACCAGCGGTTCTCAACCTGTAGTTCGCCAAACTGTGGGTCGAGACCCCTTTGGGGGTTGAACGACCCTTGCACAGGGGTCGCCTAAGACCATCGGAAAACACATATATAATTACATATTGTTTTTGTGATGAATCACTATGCTTTAATTATGTTCCATTTGTAACAATGAAAATACATCCTGCATATCAGATATTTACATGATGATTCATAACAGTAGCAAAATTATAGTTATAAAGTAGCAACAAAAATAACTTTATGGTTGGGGGTCACCACATGAGGAACTGTATTAAAGGGTCGCGGCATTAGGAAGGTTGAGAACCACTGTTCTAGACAAAGCCGGAGCTGCGAGGGCCGAGCCCCTTGCAGGAATTTCGTGCATCAGGCCTCTAGAGTGTGAGTGTGTGTGAGTGAGTGTGTGTGTATTTTTTTAAGATACAACTGTGTGTATAACCAGTAAAAAGTAGTCAAAGAATTAAGTGATACGTTGGACTGGTACTAGCTTTGTTCTTCCTGTGATCCCCTTAACTGCACGTTCATATCATTTACATCGTAAGAACAGCTTGTTTAAAAGCCAATGTGCAAAAATCCTGCAGTTTGGCCCATCCACTCACGAGCTGGCCTGGCCGCCTCCAGCACCAGCACCCCCCACACCCCCTCCCAACGGGAGGAGCCCACAGATTTCTATCTGGAACATTTCCACCCAGGATACTTCAAGGAAGGGGCCAAGTAGATGCTAATCAGAATTACAGAAAGCACCGTGTTTGGCTCTCGAAATGTAAACAGGCAGATTGTGTTTTCGCAGCAGCCGACACAAGTTTCGGGCAGAGCCGCGTTCGTTCCCTTGTTCCCCCGGCAGCGCTCTGAGGCAGCTGGAGAGGCACCGACTTTCCCTTCTGGGGGAGACCATCCACCTCCGAGGCCTGACAGTGTAAGGCGACGCACAGGGATCCAACGTGTCCGCACAGCAGGGTGCCATCTCCCCCAAGCAGAGGTCACTGCTGTTCTGAAGGCCTCAAGACATTTTCCCCGGATTCCGTTTTTTTCCAGAATGAGGAGCCTTTGCTAAGATCAGCTTCCCAGCCAATACTGTGCTGGTTGCTTTCCTGTTTTGTTTTTTAACTTCATGATCCCTCCATGTGAGCATCTGCAAAGGGGCTTATATCCTTGCTGTGTACCAAACGGAGAGGTTTATGAAACAACCCAACCCGATAATATCATGCCCCCCCACTCCCTTTGGAAAATGGAACGGACGGGGCGCTGCCCCACCCGTGGCTAAGGGTCACGTTAACCCCGAAAAGCAGAGGCATGTTTTTCCCCCGTTTTCATGCCATTAAACCATCACGATGGCACCACAGGGCAGAGAGCCGGAGGGGGAGGAGGGAGACCCCGCACCTGGGCATCCTCCTTGGTCCTCGGTCCGCTAAGCGCTGCTTGGCTGCAGCCTGAGACGGATACACACGGAGGACATCACAGCCACAGTGTCTCCACCCCGACAGGAGCACAAACACGGCACTGAGGTCAGGCATGGCCAAACCCGAAGAATTTGACTCTCGGGTCCCTGCTGCTAGCACCAGTCCTCGTGATCTGCGAGGGCGGGGGA
>NW_005370423.1:1982066-1992269 GCF_000412655.1 Myotis brandtii
AGGCGATGCTTAATCTGTCGGGGCTCTGGAAGGAAGGAGACGGGGCCGCCAGCTCAGTGCAGTCTTTCATGAAATAAACACCCTAATTGGGGACATGGCAGATAATGGGCCTGACTTCTTTCACCCGAGGGCGCATCCTCATTTGCTAATCGGATATTCCTGGGGGTGGCCAGGCGCCCTCGCCTCCCCGCCCGGAGTGATTACTGGTTAATGGGGTTCGAGGAGTTCCTGCTCCAGGCTGAAACGGGGAGCCTCCCCACGCCCTTCCCGGGCCGCACTGGGGAGGAAGCCCCGCTCTGGGGGAGCACAGGTGGAGGCGTGGGCAGGCGCCAGGCCGGCCCGGCCTTTGTGAGCTGGGCGCCACCCCAGTCAGAACCCCGGTGCGGACCCGGCCCCTCGGAGGGATTGGGTCCCGGGGATCAAGTGCCCTTGGCGACCAGGTCTTTGCCCCAAACAAGTTCAGGTCTCGGATCTGGCTTCTTTCCCAGAGGGCCCGGTGGTCATTTGCTAATTGGACCTTCCCGGGGCGGTTCAGGCGCCCTGGCCAGTTTCGGGGAGAGCCGGGCTCGGGGGCCCAGCGAAACACAGGGGTGGAGAAAGCTGGGTCTGGGCTCCAAGGAGAGGGTGCACCCCATTGGAAGCGGGTGCTTCGCATCGCCCCCTACAGGCGAGTGTGGCCCCCCAACAGGGCGCCCCGAGGACAGGGAGCCCGGAGAGTAGACCCGGCTGCTGTGTCAGAGGCGGCTCTCCGCCTGTCACTCTCTGGGGGTCCAGGCCACACGGGAGCCCTTGGCCTGGCCTGGCCTAGCCTAGCACACTGCGGGGGACAGAGGGAGGAGGGATTGGAGGAAAGACAGGACAGGGGGGGAAATAAAAGGCAAGTCATTTCTCTACACCCAAACTCAGCAAACCCCATGCCTACAGGTACCTCCTCATCAAGCAGGTTCTCGCGGCTCCCCCAGAGCCAAGAGCATGGGGCGCCCAGGAACGCCCAGCCTCGCTCCCACAGGAGAGGAGGCTTTCTCCGTGCAGCTCACGCTGATCCAGGCCTCCCCGGGGTGTAGCACGCTCCTGGGCGGGCTGGTCAGTTCCTCCCGGTCACTGGTCCTGTTTGTAGGGGACGGGGCCTCACTTCTGAGACCTCGACTCCCAGGCTTGTCAAACAGTCCCTTGGCCCCCGAGTGAAAGACTCGGGGCCTGAGGAAACCGCTCCTGGCAACGAAGGTGGCGGCCCCAGCACGTGGAAAAGGAAGACGTCCGGGTGACGCCCCAGCTGCTGCCAATTCCCAGCGTGGGATGCACGTGTGGACGGCCCGTGAGATGCTGCTGTTTTCATTGGATCATCTCGGCCTTTAGGGGCCCTTTCCGTATGGGAGACGCTGGGCTATGAGCTTTCCCTATAGGATCTCACTTGATCTTGCCAAGACCCGGATGAGGTATAAGCACTAGACTTATCCCCATTGTACAGATGGGAATACTGAGTCCTCACCCTGAGCGAGCAGGCAGACCTGGAACTCCACCCCAGTTCATCAGACTTCTCTCTTGAATGTCACCCTGTTCGACATTTCTTTCCTGAAGACAACTGACCAGGTTGGGGGTGGCCTGGAGTCACCAGGTAGGAGAGAAAGGAACCCGGTTTAATTTCTGTAGAAATGGTAAGAATGGGTTCCTAGCAAAGGACACGCTTCTCAGGGCTGGCGTGTGAGAACGGCACCCTCTTTTTCTAGATGCACTTCCGGGAAACAGGAACTGACCCCGTTTCTCAACGAAGGAGACGTGCAGATGAGCCAGGCAAATGGCTCAAGCTCTCAAGGACTGATAGTGCCACCACCTCAAAATGACTACAGGAGGCCTAGCTGGTGTGGCTCTGGCTGGGCAGACAGGAATCGAACTCGGGGCCCTTCAGTCCGAAGGCTGACGCAGTATCCACTGAGCCAAACCGGCCAGGGTGAGGATCCCGGGGTTCGATTTCCGGTCAAGGGCACATGCCCGGGTTGTGGGCTCACCCCCCAGTAGGGGGCCTGCAGGAGGAGGCCGATCCATGATTTTCTCTCATCACTGATGTTTCTGTCTCCCTATCCTTCTCCCTTCAGCTCTGAAATCAATAAAAATATATTTTAGGGGCCTGCCGGAGGAGGCCGATCCATGATTCTCTCTCATCATTGATGTTTCTGTCTCCCTATCCTTCTCCCTTCCTCTCTGAAATCAATAAAAATATATTAGAAGAAAAAAAGAAGGCAGTTTGCTGTCTCCCGCTCGGCGCTGCCATGGCTAAGAGGCGGTTAGAATGCGGGGGTTTGAAGGCTCCCGTTCGCCAGTACCCCCGTCTTCCTTCCTCCTCCCCGTCCTCCTCGCCGCCCCCCGCCCGCGCTGGTCTCGGTTTCCTTGCGCTATCTGCCTCCTGGCATGTTTGTTACGGCTCCATCTGGCTCATTTGTTATTCATGAATTAACATGTGTTGTGCATGCATTCACCTTTTAACAACTGTTCCGAAGTACACCATTCAGCGTAGCAATAAAGGTCTCCATGTTCGGTCATGTAAACCATCAGTCAAACATGCTTGAACATGCATCCCAATGTGGGTGTGTTTACTCATACGTATCCACATTAAACAAGATCACATATGCATTTTTTTCTTTTTTAAAATATATTTTTAGTGATTTCAGAGAGGAAGGGAGAGGGAGAGAGAGAGATAGAAGCATCAATGATGAGATAGAATCATGGACCAGCTGCCTCCTGCATGCCCCCTACGGATCGAGCCAGCAACCCAGGCATGTGCCCTGACCGGGAATCGAACTGTGACCTCCTGGTTCATAGGTCGACGCTCAACCACTGAGCCACGCCAGCTGGGCAACACATATGCATCTATAATAATAAAAAGATAATATGCTAATTAGACCAGAAGTCCTTCCAGACATCATTCTGGACATCCTTCCAGACGAAGCCCGGGCCGGAGCGAAGCCTGGGTCCTGGGTGCCTGCAGGCAGCCGGAGGGAAGCTGGGTCCCAGGTCCCAGAGGTAGCCGGTGCCGGCAGCCGGGGGAAGGAAGGCCTAATCTTGCACAAATTTTGTGCATTGGGCTCTAGCTTTCTAATGTAGTTTCTACAAATGTAGAAAATAAAAAGTGCGAACATATTTTTACCATGCCCGTGGGCATTGGGGGCTGGCCTGCCTCTTTTTAGAGACCCCTCTCCGTCCCCTGCCTCTTCCCCCCGCCCCCCCAGCATCTAGATGGGGGAGGGCCTTGGCCTCTTGGAGCTTGGGCGGCAGGCACTTGAGAACGAACGCTCATTACACAGGAGGAACTAGGACCCGGGAGTTTACAGACGCACAGGGAGAGGAGACGAAGGAAGGAGGAAGGCAGGCCAGGTTCTCCCCGGGAGGCCAGACTTCCAGGCTCGACGGGAGTCTCCTGATGTTTACCATCGGTTTGCTTTCCCGCGTCGTACTGCAGGCTGAACCGAACACATCCAGGGCCCAATAGGGCCCTCACTCTGCCACCGCGTCACCCTCTCCTGCGACCTGGAGGTGATGTTCTGCGGCTTGTTAAAGCCCCAGCCCCTCAGGGAGACGGCGCATTAAACGGGGTCAGCTCTTTGCACTGAGTGCGGGTGGATCTGACACGTATGGGGAAGGGTAGGGAAGAGAGAAAACTGTAACAGGAGCCAGAGACACCAAAAGAGCGAACCTCAGATACTCAGGCGCCCACGGACGCGGCCCTGACCCACCGGCAGCCTCCCCGCCACACCTGCCGGCCCAGGAGTGGGTGGGGCAGGGGCATCGCCCCTCAGGGAGCATCCGCCTTCCTCTGCCTTCCTCTGGGCAACGCTTCGTTCCCTGAGCCTGAGAAGCCGGCAGGGCCTGCTTTTGTGCCCCTGACCTCCCTGGCAGCATGTGCCCAGCTTTCTTAGACTTGTCAAGGGAGGGGCATGCAAAACATATGCTAATGATCGCATGCAAATGAGGCGGATAGAGCTGTAATGAGGATGTCTGGCGACAACTCAAAGAGCCAGGGACAGGCTCAAGAAGAGGCAGAGGTGAGACAGCAGGCGGTCCCGGGAGGCACGGAGGGAAGGAAGCCTGCTCGCCTGCCTCGTCTGGCGAAGGAGACACAGGACAAAAGCGAAAAAGGTGGGCAGAGCACGCACCCCACCACCGGGCAAAACTACATGTCGGCGTTCAGCATGGCTGTCACTCCATCCAGTGGACGTGTTCACTCGGGCTGGGCCGTGAAATACTAGCGATTTACAAACCTCAGGCATGTCCTACCTGCCGAGCTTAGCGGACACAGAAAAGGGCAAGTTAGGTTTTTAATGCCTCGGGGTCGAGGCTGTTGTTAACATCGAGAGGTTACGAATGAGGAGACTGAGGCAGGAAGATGGGAGTGTCAGGGCCAGTGGCGCCGGCCTGCAGGTGGAGGGCTGGGCTGGGACCTGGGGCGGGGTCTCCGGAGCCTGCTACTCGGCACAAGAAGATCCCACGCCGGCCACAGACCCACGTGGCCGAGCGCCAGGGCGTCGGTCTCAGACAGGATGGCCCTCTGCCTCCGAGGACTGGCATCGAGTGGGCAGGAGGGTGCTGAGCATGGCCGCCAAGCAGGAGACAGTGTGCGGGGCTCTTCCCACTCGGAGCTTCCGCCTCTAGGGCCTGGGAAGGTGTCCTGCCGAGGGGTCCCTGGTGGGCTGACAACCATCATAGCTCGCTAAGGACTCGGGGTTGAACAATCATCTCCGCAGAGAAAAAGTAATGGATGGGATCTGTCCACTGGGGAGACCAGTGTCCCCTCCGGGAGCTCGGAGCTTCGCCACTGTCCTGAGCTCGGACCACACCCGTGTTCTGGGACTTGCAGGTCATTCCTTGCGACCTCAGTCAGCCTGCTCGCTGGCCAGGTGAGATGATCCAGGCCCAGAGGGGTGACTGCCCATGACCTGCAAGGGCCTGTCAAACCCTAAAACATATATACATGCACATACACATACATACACCATGCATTCATACACAGGCAAACCCTCACATACACACGTGTACATATATCCACACACATATACACACAAACTCTAATACACCCACATACACACATATGTCCACACATACCTACACAAACTCTAACATGCACACATGTGTACATACATACATACACGCACCCACAAACCTTCACACACTCATGTAGACCTATGTGTGCATGTATGTGTATACATGTGCATAAACACATATACATGCACAGACCCTCGCACGCATGCACACATACATATACACATACATACACTCACATTCCTGGCCTAGAAGATTGAGGAATTTGAAGATGAAAAGATGAATCTAGGTTAGAGTCAGGAAAGCCTCCTGGAGCTGGCCTTTAAAACATTAAGTTAATTTTTAATGAAGAGCAAGGACTAGGGGAGGAGGGGTCAGTCCTCCGCTGGGGACGGGGACGGCCGAGGAGAGAAGCAGCGTCTGCAGGAAGCGCTGGGTCTGCTTCTCATCGCACCTGCTCCCAGGGGCTTCCCATGCCCTGGCCTCCAGGCAGGTGCTGTCTCCAGGCCCCTGACGAATAATAAGTATGCATGCGTTCTATGCTTTCTGTGGCTAATTAACACAGCAATCGGTGTTTCATTTACTCCTCACTTCGGGAAAAGTTAGTGGCCAGAGGGGAAAAAAGCTAGATTCTCTTTAAGGTAATTTTTTTTCAAACGCTTCTCTTATTTTTTTTTAATAATAAGGTTTAAAAATCTATTATTATAGAGTAATTGCTCATCAAATTTCCTTCTAAAAGTCAAAGCAATTTTCAGATTATAAAGAACTTCTCAAATGTGTCTAGATAATTATGAGGCTGCGTGTTTGAGAGCTCCTGCACCTCCGTGGGCTGCGAGGCCTGCTATGCTCGCTCTCTGCCTTGGCAGCCCAAGGCCGAACCAGCTGAGCTCACGTGGGAAGCACCACGTGATGTGTGTGCAACACGCGGGCATTTGTGTCAAACCTCGGAGAAAGTGCGGGCTCCCTTCCGGACCACTGCCATCACGCCAGCATCACAGCAAAGCAAGGCCTCACTCACCTTTTTTGCTGACGGAGGGTCTTGTCTTCAGTGTGTACAAAACGCAACATCTGTGAAGGGCAATAAATCAAAGGGCCATAAAATGAGGCCTGCAGAGCAATTCTGGGGTTACATGCATGTGGGAATTCTCTATGGGCTTCCGCTAACACCAGCCGTTAGGACCAACGACTGTTCTCCCAGTGGAAGTTCAGAGATGATAAAACTGCAAGATAGATGATAGATACATAGATAGATAGATAGATAATAGATAGACAGATAGATACAGATGATAGATAGATGATAGATAGATAGATAGATAATAGATAGACAGATAGATACAGACAGATGATAGATGATAGATAGATAGATAGATAGATAGATATAGACTAGAGGCCTGGTGCACGAATTCGTGCATGGGTGGGGTCCTTCGGGTGGCCTGCGGGAATCGGGCCCCAGCTCATGCTCCCAGCCTCGCAGCCCTGCAGCCCCGCCTGGCACCCCACTGTGGACTGGCACTGCTCTCTCACCTGCTCCACCATCCTGCTGTGGTCCCGCTCTCGTGGGAACCCATCGGGGCCCGCAGCGCCTCCACTGCCGCCTGCTGCCAGTGCCGCGTCGCCAAGGCCCGCCATGGTCCACGTCGCCCCCTGGTGGTCAGCACACATCATAGCGAGCGGTTGAACACCTGGTTGAATTCCCAGTTGAACAATTTGCATATTAGGCTTTTATTATATAGGATGATAGATAGATGATAGATAGATAGATAGATAGATAGGCTGTGACTTCCACTAACTCATCCCTTCTTGCAAGAGGGAGCTGGTTAAAGGCCCCTAGAGGACTGGAATCTCCACAAGGACCTTTGCCATCAGCAAAACAGCCACTTCTAACCTTAGGGGCGTGACTACTGGGGCTTTTCGCTTCCTCCACGATTCTCCCACCAAAGCCCAAAACCAGAATCCAAATACGGTTCTGAGGCGCCTTGCCCCAATGTCAACCTACTAAACAGCATCCATGTCGTTTCGGTTTCTAAAAAAATGTCACGTCTGTGTGTTGTGTGTGCCCGGGAACCTGACTAGCGGTGAGCTTCCCTTCACCATGGAAACAAAGGCCAGTTTTGGAACCTTTGGAGCTGTGGATCGATTCTGGGAAATGTGGGGAACCCATGCAAACATTTAAGGACCCCTAACATGGATCGTGTGTGTGTGTGTGTGTGTGTGTGTGTGTGTGTGTGTCCTGCACACGCCCACTCACTGCAGGTCAGCCTCCTCTCTTCCAGGCAGGTCTGGAGTGTGAGTTTTAGGTCTCAAGTGCCCACATCCTGGGACCTCCTGGCACTTCCGGGGCCTGGGGTCACCTAATAGCTGCTTCTGCAAGGCGGGGGGCAGGGGGCGGCGGGGGGGAGCGCAGAGAAGACACCTGGAGCTGCTGGAAACGGTCCGGTTGGCCTGCACCCCGCTGCCCTCCTCAGTATTCTCACCCACCCGTACAGTGGCCGGCTGTGGGCTGCTGCCTTTCAACTCGGCATCATTACTTATGCAGCGACTGTTTTTAATGTAACAAAAAGCACAGGGATACAAACGCCTCGCCGCAGTTTTATTAAAAACAAATTCCCACAGTAAATACATATCCCCGTCTCTGGGAGCGGAACAGCGGCGGGCAGGGCGGCTAAAGTGCTGGGAGAAGTGCTTGTAAATTACTTGGAATAAAAAACATTGTTGCCCGGACATCGGGGATGAAATGCTGCAGTTTGTAATAAATTAACACAGAACTTTACTTCCCCTCCGCGAACAAAGCGCCCATTTGTCTGGATAACCCACATTCAGCTGTGAGCTATATTTTCACAACTCCAACTGCATTCATTTGCAAATGATTCTGCAGTTTTAATGCTCAAGTTTTAAATACCTTAAGAACTAATAAATAAAGCAAAGTGGAGCAAACAGTTGGCTTGTAGTTTAAAAACTGCCCTAATTTCTGTTTTTCTTTTGGCTTTCCCCCCCCCTCCACCAACCCTTTCCAAGTTATTTATTTATTTTGTAAATGGCATAAAGTTTCTTTAAACTACATTTAAAAGAAAGAAAAAAAAGAAAAGGGGAACATGTATTGGGGAGGATATTCATACCAGATAGGAGGTTCCGTAATCCCATTAAACTGTGGAGGTCGTTGGCTAGTACTCATTTTACATCTTGAAGACTTTCCTTCTACCAATATTTTAATTGAGTGACAGAATAATTTATAACTATCTTTGAGGTCTTTCCCATGGTGTGTAACTTTTGTCTGCTAGTCTTGGAGGTGGTTGGATTCTTTCCTCTCTCTCTCTCTCTCTCTCTCTCTCTCTGTCTCCCCCTCCCTCCCTCTCTCCCTCTAGTAGACTTTGTCCAGAAAAGAAAAGGAAAAAAAAAATCTCAAAAGTCGTGTCACTTCCCTTGAATTATTTTGATTATAAAACAAAAACTCCGCAAGAAAACCCTTTTCAAACCTGTTCTATGAAACTAAATGAACCGCTTTCCAGGTTCCTGAAAGGACAATTTGATAGAAGCATTTAGAGGCTCAATCTGAGGTTTGAAGGTTATTTTTCTGGCCAAAAAGGAGAGGAGCGAGCGCCTGGTTTCTGCGCGCGGAGTGGCTGGCTTTGTGGGGTTTCTCGGCGTTGTTTTATGTCAGCTCCTGCCCAGCCCAGTGCGCGGGAGGGAAGTAATGTCGCCCTTTTCGGGGAGCGATCTGGGAGGAAAACCCCTCAGCAGCATGTTATTTTCAGAAAAGTGCCTCATAAAATATTTCCATAAAGTAGGAGTTGAAATCATTTAAACATCACTCTCTTTCATCGCCGCTGGAGAAAGCTCTTTTGATCCCCGGGCCGCTGACCCCCGGCTTTTATGTGGCTTCGAGGTAAACATTTGCCTCCTTTAAGCGGGGCATTTGCCATTGTGGCTGCGACATAGCCCCCCAGCCAGCCCGCGGCCATCCATCACGGGGATCCCGGGGATCACGCAGGGGGACTGCATCTAAGACCTTCATCACCTCCCAGAAAACATGTGCTGCTTTTGCCTCGGTTGTTTTGTTTGTTTGTTTGTTTTTAACTCCCTCTCATCCCTCCCGCACCCCAGCTGCAGGGGTGGGGTTGTGTTAGGACCTTGCAAAGCTTTTCAATGAAGGCAGAGCCTAAATCCTTCCCCACAGAATTTAAAAAAAAAATGCTTGATCCCTGCCCTGCAAAAGAGTAGATATTCCCAAGCTCCCTGCTGATGAAGATGTCGAAATAACCATCGCGTTAGAGAGAGAGCTTCCCAAACAGTTGACAAACAGGATGCATTTAAAACTGCAAACCATCCCTCGGATCCCTCGATCTCCCCCATGACCCTGCGGGGGAGGGGGGGAGGCGGGTGGGAGGCAGCTGTCATTTGGGGGGGGTGGTCAATGGACATGGGTGACTCCATTGAGTCAGACAGGGAGGGGCACCCCAGAAGGAGGCCAGGAGGCCGGGTGCAGAGGTGATCACGGGACTGGAGATGTGAGAGCGCCGTGAAGAGAGAAGGCTTGTCTAGAGTTAGCCCAGTCACTTCTGCAAACGCACACACCTTTGCATTTGGGAAAGAAAAAAAAAAATCTGTCAGCGACTGCTGGCCGGCCGCTGATTCCTCCTCTGCCCCCCCCAGCCCGGGGCAGAGCCTGCGCGTAGGCCCCGAGATTTCAGCGCTGCCCACCCGCCTGGTGTCAGGCTTGTGTCTGTGACAATCCCTCTGCTTAGCACTGCGTTTCCTTCCTGAAGGCGCTGGAGGGGAAGGGCTGGCATTAGCATATGTTCCCCCCAAGCGTCCTGTTGAGCGTTCCGCCGGGCACTGCCCGGCCGCGGGCTCCCTGGCCGCCGTCCAGGGGGAGATTGGCCTGGGCTGTAGAATTAGCCAGCTGCCTATTCAGCCTGTCACCAGCTGCATCCCGGGAAACACAGCGACTATTGAGAGGGACTCGTCGGGAGAGGACGCGCCGCCCGGCCTGGACGGTTTTCCAGGCGGCTGCGGGCCTGAGACACGCGGGGCCCAGCGCCTCGGGCCTTGTTAGGAGAACGGCAGGACTGGGGGATAGAGGAGGCGCACTGGTCTGTGTTGTTGGCCAAGTTCGGGCATTCCTCAGGTTCACCTGGACCTGCAGTGCAGAGCACGCTGGTTCTTTGCTCCTCG
>NW_005370423.1:1992304-2001876 GCF_000412655.1 Myotis brandtii
TAGATATCAAAATGAGCAAATTCCAACTCTCTCTCCCTTCCTTCAGGCTCTTAACTTCAGAGAGTCCATCCCAAGCCTCAGAGACTCTAAGCAGCGCGATGATCACTTACAGCAGCCGAGCCGGGGCCATAGCTACCCGGCCAGAACCACCCTCTCCGCAGATCCCTCGCTGCTGCGGGGCGGGCGTATTAAAAATGAGAACTTTCAAGAGCTTGCGCTCGTGTTGATTTTTGTGTTGTTGTGGTTGTTTTTTTTTTTCAAAAGCCTAATGGAGCATTAAAAAATAATTCATTAACTAATTAGCAAAACTGTGTTTATTTACAGTATAGAAAATGTTTCTATCAGGAAAATAACACACCATCATCCAGCGCTGCGTTCACAGCAAAACATCTGCAGCTTAATTTCATGCGCTCACCAAATGACGAGGGGGAATCGGAGGCTGCGGAACCGCCGCTTTCCTGCCGGCGCTGCGCCTGGCTCCCCCGCGAGGTCAGGGCTCCAAGGTGCCCCTGGGAGGCCCCTGCTTTCAGGGGTGCTCAGTGCCATGCTCTCCACACAGTTCCGGACGTATCGGTGCCACAAATAGTTTGACTCGGCGCCAGTCAAAGGGATAGGGCCATGCCCACGTCCTAAATGTCACCACGGTGCAGCCGCTGGCTCCCTCGGGGTGAACCTTAGGACAGTGATGGCGAACCTATGACACGCGTGTCAGAGGTGACACGCGAACTCATTTTTTTGGTTGATTTTTCTTTGTTCAATGGCATTTAAATATATAAAATAAATATCAAAAATATAAGTCTTTGTTTTACTATGGTTGCAAAGACCAAAAAATTTCTATATGTGACACGGCACCAGAGTTAAGTTAGGGTTTTTCAAAATGCTGGCACGCCGAGCTCAAAAGGTTCGCCATCATTGGCTTAGGACGTCTTTTTTTTTTTTTTTGTATGTCAACATCCCTCAAATATTGACAACGTCATGACTTTCAACCTATTAGTTCCCATTTGGACTTAATGTCTTGTTTGCTCGCTCTCTCTCTCTCTCTCTCTCTACCTTTCTTTCTTATTTTACCAAAGGCAGGATTTTTTTCAGACGTAGGTAAAGAAGCTCACAGCGAGTACTCATGGGCACATTTGCCTATTAGATGATTCCTATCTTACAAGATAGTTTGCTCGGTTCATTGTCCCACTAAATCTCTCCTTGCCATGGCCCTCCCTGAAACCGCTCAGAGGCAAAGGGGAGCCGGTTTATTTGTGGTTTGATTTCCTCCTCACCACCCTGATGTGAAATCCCAAGAAAAAGAGACGCAGTAACTGACGTCGGTACAATTCAGGTGGGAGTGTACGTGACAGCCTCCCAGAGGGGGATGACAGCAGGAAACAGTAATAAATGGCCCAGCAACCGTGCATGCCAACGGGATGGTCTGGGAATGTGTCCTTCATTCACCTTGACCTCAGGCTCAGAGTGAACGCAGGAATTACAGAATGAACGAGGGGGGCGGAAATCTGTTTCCCCCCTAACACCCAAGTGGAGTCTGTCTACCTTTGTTAGAAACATATAATAATAATAATAATAATAATAATAATAATAATGATACAATGTTTCCTTTCAGCTCAGCGAGGCCAGGTCCTCCTTTTTACCATAGAACCTAATTCAAGTTCTAGGTAGTGCAAGGGACGGGCGGACGTTTCTCTTGAGCCCGAGGCTCAAGTTGCCGTCAGCTCCAGGGCACCTGCATACCACTGGGCCACTTCTTGGGGTGGCTCCTCCTGAACCCCCACAATATCAAATGCCTGTTGCTTTGCCCCCGAGTCCCACTGGATCAGGAACTTGGAAATTCCTCAGCAGAGGTTGGGCCACCACGACCCTGTCCGTGACCTTGGCAGACGAGGGCCCAGGGAGGGTCTGATGCGTGATGGCTTTGGGGGGCCCTTCTCCTCTTGGCATTCCTTACCCGTGGGAGACGTCCGGGCCTCTGGTCTGCGGGGCGCAGGCCAGAGAAGCCATTCGGGGTGGGAGACAGCCCTGGCGGGAGGCACCTTTGGTTTCTGAAACCTTCGTGAGCCACAGCAGCCGAGAGAGCAGGATGCCGCGTCCGCATCCTCCGTCCGAATCCTGCTCGCCGCAGTTTTGCTTGGGGCTGAGATAGTGGTGCAGACCAGGCCATGAAACGGGCCTTTGATGCCAACGGCAGGCGAATATCGCTGGGTTGTGGTTCTCTGTGTGTTTTTTATTTTTTTATTGGAGACGGGGGAAAATTGGCATCAGCGAGGAAGTCCCCGCATGCTCCCTATCAGTGACTTAGGTTCCCTCTGGTTGGCTACTTCACAAATCCCCACGCTCCATGAAACGGCATCAGCAACCATAAAAGAAACGACAAAAAGCAAAACAGCCCAGAACCATCAAAGGGCATCCCGCACGATTCTCATAACGGCTGCAGCGCAATCTCATGCCGACTCCAGGTAGACACATAAAACCTTATGAACAAGTTCAAAGTCTCCATCGGGGGGCTTTCATGAAGATTCTTTTAAAATTTTTCAAAGAAAGGAGCCGGGATGGGGGGAAAGGAGGGGAAAGGGGTGCCAGGGCCACGGGCACCTGGAAGTCAGGGAAGGGATTTCTTACGTGCTCCCTCATCGCCGATGTCAGGAGTCAAAGCTCCCGCCGATCGCGCGCGTCGAGCCTTGTCACGGGGCTCATTAGTATTCGTCATTAATTCATATTTTCAAAGCAACGGAGGAGAAAACAGTAGTGGGAAGAATAAGGAGATGTCAAAGCCGGGAGCAACATTTCAGCGCGGCGGCGCGGCGAAGGTTAGCGGAGGTTGTGCTGTTGGATCCCAACACGGGAAGGGGAGAAGGCAGGCTCCTGCTCCCACTGAACGCGGCTTCGCTCTGCCAGGGCCCTGCCCGCTCGCCTTCTCCGGAACCTTCCTTCCACCCGCTCCGCCAACCCCGCCTGGAAGGCCCCTTGGAGAACCTTCCTTTGATAAAACATGAAAATTAAAATGCAGTGGGTATGTTTACTGTGGACCGAGGGCTCTGCTGAGAGCTTTATGCTGATCATCTCATTTCGCCTTCACCAGGATGGAGACGTGTGAACGGGGCAAGGTGCTGGGCCGTGGGTGAAGGGGGCTCGTGAAGGGCCTGCCTGTAATACACTGGAAGGATTCAGTGGGCGAATCTGTGTAGAGTGACTAGGGTTGAGCCTGCACAACCTAAGGACGCAGCCACAGAAGCCCTGAGACGTGTGAACAGCCTGCCCAGGTTCACACGGTAACGCCTTAGGGTAGAATCATGACTAGGGTGCCGGATGCTCTCACCACTGCACCACAGTGACTGACTCAGCATGACCAGAGTCAGCATGACTCAGCATACACAGAGGTCTAGGTATAGCACGACGAAAGCATGCCTCCTAGGTCCTCCCGGGAGGCCCAGGAGTTCACAGGGAGCAAGCAACCTCCTTCCTTCCCTCCTTCCCTCACTCTTTCTTCCCTCCCTTCCTCCCTCCTTCCTCCTTCCTTCCTTCCTTCCTTCCCCCTTCTTTCCCCCTTCCTTCTTTTCTTCCTTCCCTCTCTCTTTCCTCCCTCCCCCTCTCCCTCCCTCCCTCCCTCCCTCCCTTTATCCTTTCCTCCCTTTCTCCTTCTCCTCCTTCTCCTTCTTCTCCTCCTCCTCCTCCGGCTCCTCCTCTTCCTCTTCCTCCTCCTCTTCCCCGTCCTCTCTCTCTTTCCTTCTTTCTCTCTTTCCCTCTCCCTCCCCCTCTCTCTCTCCCTCCCTCCCTCCTTCCCTCTTTCTTTCTCTCTTCCCTTCTGCACCCCCATCTCTGTCTCTCTCATAACAATAATGGGAGACACTCATTTACTCTGGTTTGATGCAATAGTAATGACTCAACATACACTAAAAAAAAAAAAGTTATGAACCCTTGCGTGCCCAGAGACACGACCGTTGATCACGGGTCACACGCCACATGAGCACACAGGACGGGAACTGACTGTGGGGATGGGTGGCCTGGCTCAGCCCCCAGCCAGGAGGAAAGCGAACGCGGTTAATTAAGGCGGCAGGGATGTTTAGACTGAGAGCAACTGCTACCCGGCCACCGCCTGCCTGCCTCCCTGGAGAGGGAGCTCTGCACACCGCCCGAGTATCAGTGCATTTCCTAACATTCATCGGAGAGTGTCAGGGAGAGAGTGAGAGGACGGACTTAGCGCTTCTAGAATTATCTCGGTGGCAAGCTTAAAGCACGCTGACGGATGGGAAAGGACAGTACTGATTCCCGAATTATGCTTCTATTTATACTTCAATTAACACGGAAATCGAAAGCTCTGCTCTGGCGGCAAGAAGGGCGCAGCCTCGTGTCCGTCCGAGGCCTCCGTGGAACAGAGCGAAGCGGTGGCCCTGTCTGGTTTGGGGCGGACACACATGCCTACGAGCCAATGACATGCCAGGAAATTGGTTGAATCCTGGATGTACGTGTTTTAATACAAACTCAAAAGGACGTTATGTTGTTCGTTTGTTTTTTTTTTGAAAATTTAGGAAACTCAGGTTTGAGCTGCATGTTGGATACTGTTATTGAATTAATGATGTTCTTACATATGATAAAGGTATTCCGGTGGAAAAACAGGATATTCTTATCCTTGTATGACACCTGATAAAGTATTTAATGGGGGAGGGGGCGGAAATGTATCATGATGCTTGCAAAATATTTTTGGATGGGGTGTGTGTGTGTGTGTGTGTGTGTGGAGAGAGAGAGAGAAAGAGAGAGAGAGAGAGAGAGAGAGAGAGAAGAGAGGCAAGATAAAAACAGCCGGTGAATCTAGATAAAGATATATAATAGTCAATCATTAAGTGTGTGTGTGTGTGTGTGTGGAGAGAGAGAGAGAGAGAGAGAGAGAGAGAGAGGCAAGCTAATAACAGTTGGTGAATCTAGATAAAGATATGTAATGGTCATTCATTAATTGTGTGTGTGTGTGTGTGTGTGTGTGTGTGTGTTCAAATTCCCTGTGTGTGTGAAAACCTCTGAATTAAAAAATACATTCTTTAAAGGAAAATTTCACAAAAATATAACCCCCCCCCCCAAAATGAAGAAGTAACCCTTGGCTGAGGTTTACTGTCTAATGGTCTCCCCTTCTTTATGCTGTAGTTTCTGCAGGTGTTTTATATCCCTTTTAAGAAATAAATAGTCCACAGGGGTATGACTTTCTCTGCTCTCCCTTAATAAATGTTTCTCCTCTCAGGTCACCCTGCGGCACAGGTCAGGAGCCCCTCTGCGCCGCCCTCGGAAGAGCACTGACCGCCCGAGAGGTTTCTGGGACCGAGAGGGGAGCCTGCCCCTGCGGGAGAGCTAAGAGGTGCCCCCCCTACCCCGCCCCCGTGCGGTCCGGGCACAGGTCTCAGGTTCAGCACCTGCGGAGCCGCTGAAGGTAGCTGAGCGATGCCTGATGTCTCCAGGAACCCGGGTAGAAAGCTCACCACTGACCCGAGGTGACCGCCCGAGAGGTTTCTGGGACCGAGAGGGGACCCTGCCCCTGCGGGAGAGCTAAGAGGTGCCCCCGCGTGCGGTCCGGGCCCAGGTCTCAGGTTCAGCACCTGCGGAGCTGCTGAAGGTAGCTGAGCGACGCCTGATGTCTCCCAGAACCCGGGTCGAAAGCTCACCACTGACCCGCGGGAGCCCCCCCTCACCGGGCGGAGATGCTCCCAGGAGGCCCCTGGGGAGCTGACATCCGGGGGCGTGACTCTCAGCCACAGCATTGAAGGCCTGGGGCAGGTCACCCAGAGGAGTGAGACCAGGTCGGTGAGACGCAAGGTCCGGAGGCCCCCGGGGAGCTGACATCCGGGGGTGTGACTCTCGGCCACAGCGTTGAAGGCCTGGGGCGGGTCACCAGAGGAGTGAGACCAGGTCGGTGAGACGCAAGGTCCAAGAAGCAAACACGAAGGAAATGGAGCCTTGGGCCCCCAGAAGGTGCTAGTACGCTCCGTGGAGCACGCGAGCGCGGTGGCCGAGCGCCTACCGTTCTAACTGAGACACAGAACACGGGCCGGTGCCTTCTCCGTGACCCCGGTGCTCAGACGGCAGAGACGGGCCAACCTGGACTCAAAACAAGGACGCGTGTTTTTAGGGGGAAGCGGCCGAAGATGGGGCGGCGGGACCCCTCTGTGGGCAGCAGGTGCCCCGTGGAAGGAAGTGGGGAAGGAGGCTGTGCAGGGAGTGGGGGAGGCGCTCCTTTAGACAGAATCGCAGCATCGGGAGGAGGGGGAGCGGGTGGTCTGGGGGACCCTCTCCTGCCTGCTCACCTTCCCTCGTCTGGAATCTCCCCAGGACAGCGCACTCTCCTTGGGGCAACCACGCTGGGCTCTCTCTCCGCAGGGGCTGAGTCCTTGGCCGTGGCGGGGATCGCTGGCCACAGGCCCTCCGCAGGCTGCCCCCTGCACAGCGGGGCGGGGACAGGAGGCAAGGTGCCTCTTGGGGGCCTTCTCACCCCCCATCGAAGGCCTTTGTGCGCCAGCCCCTGATCACCAGGTACCCCAGGCAGCCGGTGGAGATGAGCACAGCGCCTCTCAGCTCCCAGCAGGAAACCCTCGGAGCCTGCGGTTGGAAACAGCCCCCAACCTGTACCTCGGGAGGTATTTTTAGGGTCCGCCTTGAAGACACCGAAACTTCCATGCGTCCCCGCTCCTTTGTCTGGCGTCGCTGCCGCCCAGACATGTCATTGAAGCGGCTGTAATTGTGGTCGCCTCACCCAGCAATCTGAGCGGGCTGACAGGGCTTCCTGCTGGGAGCGGCGAGCACCGAGGGGAAAGTCAAAAGGGATTTTTCAAAATAATAATATGTTGATCAAGGAGAGAGAGAGAGAGAGAGAGAGAGAGAGAGAGAGAGAGAGAGAACCACGGCTCTCCATTGAGGAGAGGGGGCTTTGCGTTGGGATGATGCGGGGAGGAAGCCTGGCCCGCGCCGTCCTCAGCCTGAGGCAGAGCTCAAGCGTGGAGGAGGCCGCGTCCAGAGTCGAGGTGAAGAAATACAGACGCTTGGAATCATCCGGGTTCGATCGATGGCTGTTATTGATATGAGGCTCTCCGAGGAAAGATTATAGCTGTCCGTCACCGGGCACAGCCTCGCATCAAAGGGAGAAATCGCAGAGAAGCCAACTCGATGCAGGGCGGATGTGTGGGATTGACGGGAGGCGTTCCGATGGGGCACAGGAGCTGGGAGCAGGGTTGTTTGAGTCCCGGGGGGTCTGGCCACCCTCTCGCACAGCGGGGTGGAAGGACACAGTGACCCAGGGGCTCTGTTCCCTGGGAGTTCAGGGAGAACCGTATGGAGAGCTGATCTACCTGTAGGGCCCGTGATCCACCCCAAATGTCCCCCGGGGTGGCGAGGGGTATCAGGTCTCCACAGCCCACAGGACCACAGGAAGTGACATGAATCAATCACCCACGGAACCATGACGTCATCCCCAGTCCACAGGCCGATGCTCTATCCACGGAGCCAAACCTGCTAAGGGCTAACTTCTCCTGCAGACTGGACAGAGCCGCCTGAGACTTTGAGGGACTGTTACCGTCATTCTCGTGGAACATCACGCGTACATAGGAAGAAAAGCAAGAAGCCGGTACCGCACTGCGGGCTCGTCCTTCCTCCCGGCCGTCCACACGCAGAGAAACGCCTTCCCAGCCGAGCGCCATCGCCCTGGCGGCAGCTTCTGAGCCGCTGAGCGTGGCTCTGGGGAGACCACGTCCATTCTTGCCACGTGTGCTCTAACCACTCCCCCTGCCCCACAAGGAAATGCAGTAAAATAAGAACAGATGCGACCACTATCCTTAATGTCAGGTCCCAGGAGACTTAAAAGATGTCGAGTAAAAACGAGGCCCTACCACTGAGCATGGGGGACCCTGCTCTCGAATTGTGTGTCGTCCCCTCGTCCCATAAAGCTCCTGGCATCTTGCATGTTCATGAAGCTCCTAGTGTGTGAGCGGCGGGGCTCTGCTCCCACTTGGTGAATTTCTCAGCACGCAATCCCGAGTTAGTTCTGTCCCTCGGGCCAGTGCTCACTTGCCAAACACATTCAGGTCCAGGAAACAGCTGGGGGCAATGGGGTGGGGGGATTCCCAACAGGTGCCTGGCTTCTCCCCCACCAGGGGCTGCTGCACCCTCCCAACCCTCAGATCCCCACTCAAGTTAGGGATGGGGGGGCAAGAGAGGAGGGAAGAGTTACCCTTAAAGCCCACGGCGACAGATAACTCTCCAATCAGACGGTTCCCGTCCCCGTGGGAGGAAGCAGCATGCGATCGTCCAACCCAAGCTTTTTTTTTTTTTTTTTTGTAAACTGAAATTACAGTTTTCTCCGGGGCTCTATTGTATTCCCGTCCCCGTGGGAGGAAGCAGCATGTGGTTGTCCAACCCAAGCTTTTTTTTTTTTTAAACTGAAATTACAGTTTTCTCCGGGGCTCTATTGTAAAGGTCCAGTAATTCAACATTGGACGCCCCAGGCCAACGCGAGAAATACCATAAAAGGTGTTTGATTTCATGATCACGGAGGGCGATCATTAACAGATGATCTAAGCCCATGTTTGTGCTTGTGTGTGTGTGTGTGTTTTTTTATTGAAAAGTAAACAAATGCGGGGGCGAAAAATAAATAAATAAAAACGAATAATAGAAAAGGTAGGTGCAGAACGCAATGACCGCGGCTGACTTCTAAACGGCCGCGGAAATTACAGGCATCATAATGGTTCGGGGAAAGAACAAACACCTCTTAATTGCATTTCATTACAACGTACCTTTCTCTGCTCAGTTGTATATATTAATTATAAAACTCGCGTTGCCGAGCCGAGCGGCTCTACAATGCCTAGCCCCCCTCGCACCCCCCCCCCGCCGCTCCCCGAATTCTGTCTGAAGCAGAATGGAAGAACAATATCGTCTGTCATCCGCAGAGAGAGCTTTCAAAGACAAAATCATAAAAAGAGTGAAAGGCTATTATATAAAAAGGAAAAAAAATGCTTCGCTTCCACAGATTCCCCACTTATTCGTGTTTAAGGTTATCTGTTCTCTCCGAAACCTATCTTCTCGCAGTGTTTTGTGTGTGTACGTGCGGGTAACATCACGTTCTGATAACTGTATCGCATGGCATGGCATTGCGTAGATAGCTATGAACGGAGGGGGGGCGGGTGGAAGCAAGCACGGGTAGGGACAGATGCCAAGCGGGACTTGGAGAACAAGTTGTCTAAGAGGAGGCCAAATAGGAACATGATGGGTTGGATTGGAGGCCAATGCTTTGGTCAAGGCAGCCAGTCATGCCCTGGCCAGTGGGCTCAGTGGTTAGAGCGTTGGCCACACACCCAAGGGTTGTGTGGGGTTTGATACCCGC
The DNA here is from genome assembly GCF_000412655.1 of Myotis brandtii. Classification (NCBI taxonomy): domain Eukaryota; kingdom Metazoa; phylum Chordata; class Mammalia; order Chiroptera; family Vespertilionidae; genus Myotis; species Myotis brandtii. The sequence continues at coordinate 2,001,657 of NW_005370423.1, forward strand.
TCAAGGGCATGTGCCGGTGTGGCAGGTTCAATGCCCACCCTGATCAGCGGCAGGCTCCATCCCCAGCCGGGGTCGGGGCAGGCAACCAATTGGTGTGTCTCTCTCACATCGATGTTTCTCTCTCTCCCTCCTAGCCTCCCTTTCACTCTCTCTAAAAAAATCAGAGGAGTCTGGCCGGCGTGGCTCCGTGGTTGAGCGTTGACCTATGAACCAGGATGTC
>NW_005370423.1:2002100-2004643 GCF_000412655.1 Myotis brandtii
CTCCCTTCCCCCCCCTCAAAAAAAAAAAAAAAAAAAAAAAAAATCAATGAAAATATTTAAATAAAATAAAAGTAAGGGCAGGAAAAGCTGACGAGGGCAGGTCTTAAGCCAGCCTTGGGGCTCCGTGAGCAACGGGGAGGCTCCTGTCACTTTAGCGTTCCATTGGAGAAGCTGTGAACATGCCGGAGATCTGAGCGAGTGTCCTACCGGGATTGCACCCCTGCCTGGGAGGCGGCGATACTGACCAGACTATTAAAAGCAGGACCCCTCTCCCACTCCACCTGTCACTCATCTCACAGCATCCTGTCTGTCTCCTTCAGAGTACCCTTCCCACCTGGTAACGATTATTCAATTATTATTTTCTTTTTTTGGTTGATCCTCAACCGAGGATGTTTTCTCCACTGATTTTCAGAGAGAGTGGAAGGAGGGGTGGGGAGGGGGCGGGGGAAGAAACATCGATGTGAAAGAGATACATCGATTGGCTGCCTGCCCCGGCCCCGGCTGGGGATGGAGCCTGCCTCTGAGGTCCATGCCCTTGACTGGAATCTAACCCCTTCGGTCCACGAGCCCACGCTCTGTCCACGGAGCCACACCGGCCGGGGCACAATGATTGCTTTCTGGATTCTGCTCTGCCTTCGATGGAGATCTGGATAGGAGACGTTCCATTGGCCGGGATCCCTCGGGCCTCGCCCTGTGCCCGGCACAGTCGGACGCCACCAAAGCAGTTGTTCAAGGGATACATTCATGCCAGGCTTGGCCTTGATACCGGCGAGACACCCCCGGCAATTGGACACGCCAGTTCTCCTGGTCCCTTCGTCTCTCTTTAAAGACTTGAGTCAAAAATAGAATAACACCTGGAGTTTGGGGTTATTTTGGAATCTCAGAAGGATTCCCAGAAATGAGATGAGATTTAAAATAAAAAAAAGAGGGGAGTGTACAGACTCGCTCCCACGTATGCGCAGCACGGAGCGTGGCCACGCCGGCAGGCCTGGGACGTTTGTGTCTTATAAACAGGAGAAAGGCTCTGGGGCCAGGTTGAACTGGAGCCCCATGAGCATCACTGTTGACTAACCATGTGCCTTAGTGAGTTACCCAAAGCCTTGGCCGTCGAAGCTACGGATCATTAGGACGGCCCCGGGAGGAATTCTGAGAAAGGAAGGAGACCCCACAGTCATTCAACAAATACTGACTGTGGTCCTACTATGTGTAGAGCGCCATATAGGTGCAAATGCATGTGGACCGTCGGCACAGGGACTGGCACAGAGCGCGTGGCACTAGCCGCAGGGAACACAGGCACGGTGGGCTCTCTCTCGGGGACCAGCTGGGTTTACCGAGTGCCCGGCAGGGATCCCAGGCTTTGGCAGCGCATCACCAAGGAGCAAAGATGACTTGAGGGTCGCGTGATCTCAGTGCCCAATGATGTTTGGCTTAAGTAACAAGAACCAAAAAAACCCACAAACAAACATAAAACATTTCAAATGGGTTCCTCAGCAAACTAAAGTGTCCTTTGCCAACTCTTAACAATTAGGTGGCCCGGCTGGTGAGGCTCAGCCTGTGAGCATCGACCCAGGAACCAGGAGGTCACCGGTTCGGTTCCCAGTCAGGCACATGCTCGGGTTGCGGCTGGATCCCCAGTAGAGGGCGTGCAGGAGGCAGCCCATCAATGATGTTCCTGTCTCATTCTCCCTCTCTCTCTAAAAATCAATAAAAAAATTTTTTTTAATTAGGCGGGAGGAACACGTCAGTCTTCAGGGAAAATAAATGGCTGCGTTAGGAAACCAAGGGGCGTGACTGTGAAAGGCTGGCGATCCCTGTGTTCGCTGCCATATCTGAAAAGTAGACCCAGCCCCAATCTCCAAGGAAATGGGGGATCATTTGGGAAATTGATCTCCGCGCCCATGCGATAGAATCCCTTTTAACATTAAAAAAAAAAAAGCTAAAATGACCTACATTTATGGGAGATCTGAAAGAAGTTGACGTATATATAATGCCCACGTGAACATCTAGTTCCTTCGTCCAATCACATGATAACATTACGTTACCGTGGTTGCCTATTTGCTCTGTGTATGTGTGTCCAAAAGCCTTACTGCTTCTGAATCATCCCCCTGGTTAAAAAGCTGATATCTATAACAATAATTAAGTACGTTAGGGCTAGATTAATGATGAAGAATTTTCCTATTTCGGAAAAAAAAATACTTTTAAGAGAGGTCCCAGCAGAGGGGGAAGTGAAGGAAAACACACGGGGAAGATTCAAGATGGCCGGCGGGTGCGCTGCCATCGCCTCGCGCCTAACGCTTGAAGCAGAATGGCAAGCAGTGGCGTTCCGCACGCGGAGCCGTAGAGAAGAGAAGCAGGTAGCTTCCTGGGGAGGGGGGGAGCGCAGGGGGGGGGGGGGGCGGCGACAAGGAAGAGATTTTCCTTTGAAAGTAACAATTCGCTGGGTGCGTTTTCATCTGTCCTCAAGCTCGAGTCCTCCTAGCACAGTGGTCGGCAAACTGTGGCCCCTTGGGTGTGGCTCTTCCACAAAATACCACGTGCGGGCG
>NW_005370423.1:2005061-2017831 GCF_000412655.1 Myotis brandtii
TATTTATTGATTGATTTCAGAGAGGAAGGGAGAGGGAGAGGGAGAAAGAGAAACATCAATGATGAGTGAGAAGCATGGATCGCCTGCCTCCTGCACGCCCCCTGCTGGGGATGGAGCCCACAACCCGGGCCTGTGCCCTGACCTGGAATGGAACCGTGACCTCCTGGTCCATAGGTCGACGCTCACCCACTGAGCCACGCCGGCCGGGCCGGGAGCTGATCCTTCAGGCAGACGGGACGGGGAGCAGTGACCCGCTGGCTCCTGAAAGCCACCCGGGCGATTCCTGCCCAAAGGCATCGGGTCACCTGCCCGCGTCCCTGCCAGCAGCCCTTGGTGAGGAAAGGGACGGACGCGCTGCTGGTGGCAGCCCCGGTTCTCCCGGACTCAGGTTTCCCTCCGCACATGGATGTCTGTTCTCATGTTCATTTCCTTCTCCTCGGCCGGAACGCAACCCCCGTACCAGGCTCAGGTCTCCTCAAGCCCAGTGGCCCTGCTGCTTTTTCTCCAACTTACATAAAAGTTTAAATCCCTCTCCCCCTGCTCCAGCGGCTGCCAGCACGGCCATCAGAGACGACATTCTAGGGGATAATTAACATATCAGATGCCGGTACCCAGCCTCCTCCTGGGGTTCTCGGGTTAGATGCTATGAGCCACGCACGTGATTCAGGCCGTGGGGCATATTCCTGTTGGTGGCTGTGTTTATGCTCGAAGGGTTCCAGCTAAAAGTCCTCCGCTGTGGGGGCTCCCCCCCTACCCCCACCCCCGCCCGCCCCGGGAGAGGCGAGGTGAGATTGGATCAAGTCTTGTTGAACAGGGTTAACCTGCGGGGGAAACAGCGTTAAGGGAAGTAATTATCCATTCACACGGAGCTGGCTACAAAGAAAGTGAGAAAATGGCCTTCTCAGAACTCCCATGAAAAACATAATGGAGTTAATATTCAATAAAGGCGTTGGGCAACCGCCCCGCGTGCTTTTTCTTACAGTGTGTTCTGATGTGTCCTTGATCGGGGCCTGTTTTGTTTATGATTAATGAATGACTCACCTTGGGCCGTGTTCCGCTCAATGCATACCTCATTATGAATCTCAAGAGGTCATTTGTGTTTTCGGATTTAAAAATTTAAACACACACACACACACACACACACACACACACACGGCACCTCTTTGTGCGTTCTGCAGGGACAGCGTTGGATATCGGTGACAAAATGTGCGCAGGGAGAGCTGGAGGGGAGCGGGCCGGGGGCTGTTTGGGGATGCGTGGCTTGCTTTGAAAATGTGGTAACTTTTGGGAAGTGGGAGAGAACCCCCGAGCCTGGGCTTTGATGCTCAGGAGGCCCTGAGGCCACGGGTCCTGAGCCCAGGGGCGTCTGTGGCATCGGCCTTGCCCTGTGGGCGCCATGAATCAGGGGGGCTTGGGGTGCGTAGGACGGGTGGGCGGGTGTGGGCAAGGGCTCCCCGTGCGTCCCTAGGAGGGGCTGGTGGAGGGGGGTTAAAAGGCACAAAAACAAATCAAAAGTAAACACAGTCTCAGGCCCATGCCCTCCGATCGGATCAGTTCTCTTCCTTCTTTCCATGCTGTCCACCTGGCTCGCTCTTCATCGCTTCTTTTCCTCTTTCAAGGGGCTCCCTCGGTCCCCTTTTTCATTCATTCATATCTAAACGCCAGAATGAGCAGGAGTCTGCCGTGGTAGCTGCCAGAACCCAGATCTGATGCAGAAGGTCAGAACTGGGGGGTGGGGGAGTAGGGGGTGAGATTAAACCGTATGCCTGTGTGCTTCTGCCAGGTTCCTGACAAAACCCTCTGATCAGGAAACATACGTGTACGTCTGTACCAGTTCGCACACAGTCCCACACAGCAGAGGAAGACAGCGGGCAGACACGTGAAGGCCAATGGCTCTGGGGGTACAGATGATACGTTTTAACACAGACGGGAACCCTCTGAGAGGGGACTTGTGTATCAGGAACCTGTCCCCCGCCGCGGGGCACATTCCTAATCCCACGGCTTCCAGCCGGTACCCACACACCTGTGACTCACCACCTGCGGGCCCCGCCACAGCCCCACGTTTCCACAGGGTACGTGTGTTCACCTGGGCGTGCGAACAAGGGCGCGTCACCCAGAAATAAACGCACGGGCATGAGCAGGACTTAGCGGTTGACTAGGGATGCCGGCTCCCGGGGGGACACAGTTCGCTGGTCGCCTAACCGACGTTACTGTCGGCCAGGTGATTGCTTTCTGTGAGAGAGGAACCGCGTCCTTTGATCCCAGCCACCGAGACGGGGATTCAACCACAGCGAGGCTCGGGGACCCCCGAGTGACTCCGGGCGGGCGAGGGCCCGACGTAGCCGGGTGACCCTGGGCAGGCCGTGTCCCCACACCAGGCTGCATCGCTCCAAAGGGAAGGCTTTGGACTAAATAGCCTGTAAGTTGTTTCTTGCCATCCATCCTCTATATTTTTTATTCTAGAAATATTGTCCTTCCTGCCCACGGTCTGTGAGTCTGTGCCGAGAAAGAACTACGCATGTGGCCCAGCAGGTGTGGCTCAGTGGTTGAGCGTCAACCCAGGAACAAAGAGGTCTCCGGCTCGCTTCCCGGTCAGGGCACACGGCCAGGGCGGCTTGTGGACTCCATCCTCAGCAGGAGGCGTGCAGAAGGCCGCCCGTCGATAATGTTCCTCTCTCGTCGATGTTTCTATCTCTCTGTTCCTCTCCCTTCCCCCCTCTCTCTCAAAACCAATAAAAACACTTTTTTAAAAAAACATATACGTGGAGCTAACGTGAGGGAGGAACTTGAAAACTTGGAAATGGGGTAGCTGGGATTGCATGACCGGCGAGGGACATGCCAAGCACAATCTCCCTAAACATATTGTCCTACAACTTGCCCACTTCCAAAGCAAGGTGAGCGTCCAGGAATCGACCAGAAGGCTTCCTCACATCACCCTAAAACATTTTTTAAAAAGACTCAAGATCTGAACAGCAGTACTGATACCTTTTTTGAACGTATTGCAAAACTAGAGACTGTGAATGGGGCAATCACCCCACTGTCTTACAAAAGAAAAAGTTCCCACTAATTTGAGAAAACGGAGAAGGCGCCCATAGGTAGCTTGGGGATCAGTTTTATCACAGGTCACACTGGCAGCCATCATCTCTGTGTGTTAGCCTGACGCTAAGTACGCCAGCGTGGAAACCCTCTGATTGGCTGTGCCTTTCCTTTTTGCCAGCGGTCCTCAACCTGTGGGTCTCGACCCCTTTGGCGGTCGAACGACCCTCTCACAGGGGTCGCCTAAGACCATCCTGCATATCAGATATTTACATGACGATTCATCACAGTAGCAACATGACAGTGATGAAGTAGCAACGAAAATAATGTTATGGTTGGGTCACAACATGAGGAACTGTCTTTAAAGGGCCAGAAGGTTGAGAACCACTGCTCTTTGCGGTTACCAGGTAGCAGCCGGCACCTCCAGAAGCCCCACCCAGTGACTTTTTCTTCCATCTCATTGGCCAGAACTTCCTCCTGCCCCAGGGACCCCCCCCCAAGGACCCCCAAGGACATCACTAGACGGTCCCTGGGAAGATGGAGGTTGTCCAGGGAGGGAGGGGCCCAGCTGCCCACCTGTCTCGGCCACACCTGCCCAGCCTCCCCTGCTAATGAGCGTGGCTCTTACGTGGTGCTTGGCCACACTTCTCAGGTCTGTGAACACCAGAGAGTTGCCTCATGTGCTTCTGTCCCGGGAGCCCCGAGCCTGCGGGCTGGGCACGCTGCTCCTCACGGGGTGCACTTTGTCTTTTATGCGAGGGTTCGGGTGGGCGAGAAGATCACCTGCTCTAGCAACCCCGCTGGCTGCCTCCTACACACCTCCCCGTAAAGGCAGCTGAGGGCGATGATGGTCATGGCGGTTCCTCCTACGAGAGAGAGGACAGAGCTCAGCCCACTCACACGACAGGAAGAACGTAGGGCGACAGGAACCAAGGATGCCTGCACGGGAATCGGGTGACCTCCAAAGAGGACTGACCGCTCTCTCCAACCTGCAGTTACTGTGTTCGGCTTTTGCTAGTACCCCCCCCCCCTTGCTTCTGAACAACCCAGCTACTCTCGTCTCCGTCCATGGAATTCGGGGTGAATAGTCCCATCTCTTCAGAAACGTCTAGAAGGCCACACAGATGCGCCCAGGAGGTCAAAAATGGTCTTGGAGGGCTTGACAACTAAACGGAACTCAAAAAAGAAGGGTTAGGGAAGAGGAAGGGGAAAGGGAATAGTGGGAAGAGGGAGAGTGGCTGCAAAGACCCCGAGGCAGCGGGAAGTATGGCGTGTAGAAGGAACCCGGAGGTGTCTGCATGGCGGGGGGGAGAGAAAAGGAGAGGGTCACAGGATCACAGGAGCAGACCTACCGGGAGGCAGGCCAAGAAGGGCACACTGAGCCCTGGGCCACAGTAAGAATTCGGGTCTTCACCTTCCTTCAAAGACATGAAGGGTTTTGAAGAAGGGGTTGGGTGTGACTTTATTCGTATTACAGAGGTAACACTGGACAATGTGGAGAATGGATGGGGGAAGCAAGGGTGGGTTTGGGGAGAAGTTAAATGCGCCCAGCATCGCATCACGAATATGTTTATGAACTGAGCTCAGTCCCTCACCCACACCGTACAGCCAGCAAGTGTCAGAGCGAGCAGGGAGCCAGGCTCTGAACCGCCGTGCAATGCGGGACGTTTCCTACAACGGCACCACTAGATTACTCTTCGGCTATTAGCAACGTGCTAGTAGGCACTTTCAAACTTTTCCATTGGGTTTCCTCCACCCCCGCTTTTTTGTTGTTTTTTTTTAAATAATAGTTGCACAATTATTTTTTAAGATGATTCAAGCAAAAATCCACTTGCTATTTGGGTGACAAAGTTCAAAAACTCCGTATTGTGTCATCAGCTTTAAAAAATGTATGACTAAGAACACTTAGCAAATTCCAGAGACCTTTGACCTCTAGCTTGTTGAATATTGTAGTGTATGTGGGGTGTTTTTTATTTTTTCTTTCTGATTTGTCCAGGACTATTTGTACTTTGGATTATTAATCTATAACCAAACACAGCTCTGGCTGGGCTAGCCCCCGACCCCCATGATGATGCCAGGAACATGACCGCATCTATTATCTTTTCTTTGAATTCTGTCAAATCTTTATTCTGGCTCCTTTTTCCCTTGGTATTTCCCGGAAAAAAACTCCCGATAAATTCAGAACTGCCTGTCATTCGTCAGCAGGAACCATATCTGACTCAAGAGCAGAGTTCAAAAACATTTTTTCCCCACAATCAGATGCGAAAGAAAAAAAGCCAAACCTTCACACACACACACACCCACCCTCAACTACCTCCACCCCTGGCCCAAAATTGTTGGCCTGCCTTATATTCATGGATGGAAATGTATCATGCTTGTCCGGCTACCCTTTTAGTAGATTCAAGTTGTAAAGGAACAGACGTTTGTGAAGACTGTAACATGGGCAAGGGGCTACACCTGCGGGAATCTGGAAGATTCGGTCCTAGACGGCAAAGGCGGTGTCGGCAACAGGTCAGCACGGGGACCCCACACCCCACCACCGCTTGGGAGCCCGGTGAACCTGCCCGCCCCTCCCTCTCCTCCTCTGTCCCATGTAGGCAACAATAGCACAGACCTCATAGCAAGGGTTCTTTCTGGAATGAGCCGGTCAGTCTTTACTGAGGACCTACTGCGTGCCAGGCACTTTCCTAGACCCCGGAGGCCCCCGCCCACACCGTCACGGAGCTGCCGTTCCCGTAGGAGACACAGGCCAGAAGCAAATCCGGTCACTGCGGATGGTGATCACCCTGCGGCCCAAATGGAACAGAGTCCTGCAGGGAAGGGAAGGGTGGCCTGGGAGGGATTAGGTAGGTCTTCGGGTCGGCTTGCTGTCTGAGCCGGGGACAGGTGAGCTGGGGGGGCATTGGTGAGAAGAAGAGCCAGCCAGGGGAAGGTCCAGGAGAGAGAGAGAGAGAGAGAGAGAGAGAGAAGCCACACAGAAGAAACGGTCAATCCCCCTGTGAAATGAAAGAGGCCGCACCCTGAAACGGGTGGAGGTGAGAGGGAGACAGTGGGAAGCAGAAGGTGACGGTGGAAAGGGCGGCAGGGCCAGGCCCATGGGCCCTCGGAACCGTGGAAGGAACTTGCACTTCAGCCCGCGTGCAAGGAGAAGTCATTGGTGAGACCTGGGCGGGGGGAAAGGTGGCCTGAGTGGTGACCGGAGGCTGCCTGGCGATTCTCGTGGTCGGGGGACAGTTTCCGCCTGTAGCTCACGTGGCTTCCGTACCTGAGGTAAGTGGGTCATGATCCACACGGCTTCGGGCTTTGAATTATCACCGTGTGTGTGGGGGGGGGGCGGTGAGCGGGTGCAGACCCCGCCAGAGACCTGTGCCCACAATGGAGCATTGGGCGCCGCAGCGGCCACTTGGGCCAGCTCAGCAGCTGCCAGGGAGCGCTCCCCGTGCGGGCACTCAGCAGGGTGAGGGCTTATGTCCCCGATGGCCCAGCGCTGATAGGGCCTCTGGGGGTGCCAGGGACACAGCCCTCCCCCTCACACGTGCAGCTTCCTTCCCAGTGACGCACTGGCTGCTGCCACTGCACCCACATTTCAGCCAGAAAGTGGGGGAGCCGGGACGGGGGAGAGGACTCTGTTTCCTTTCGGGGTCGCCACCTGGAAGTCCATACGTCCTTCCCACTCCTTTCCATTGGACCAGAACCTACTCTCAGGCCCACACCTGGCTCAAGGGAAGCGGGGAAAGGTACGTTCCAAGTTTAAGCTGACTTTGCCCGGCCAGCGTGGCTCAGTGGTTGAGCATCTACCTAGGAACCAGGTCAGGGTTCAATTCCTGGTCAAGGCACAGGCCCGGATTGCAGGCTCCATCCCCAGTGTGGGGCGTGCAGGAGGCAGTCGATAGATTATTCTCTTGCATCATTGATGTGTCTCTCTCTCTCCCACTCCCTTCCTCTCCGAAATCAATAAAAAGACATATTAAACGTTTCCTGTTATAAAAGGGTATGGGCGGGGGAGGGTTGCTCTGGTCTCTGCTTCAGCTGGCATTGCCTTCAGCCCTCGGAGAACCAGCTCCGTGAAAGGCGGTTCTGTCCCCAGAGGTCGCGTGAATAAGATAAATAATAATCATAATAGTTAATACAAAGTAACGAGGTAGTTGAGACATCACCCTATCTTGATAACTCTGCCCCGAACAATCCTCGCTCTGTGCCCCGTGCAAACAGCAGGGTTTTATTTTTTTTTTTTAATTAAAAAAATAAACGGAACAAACGCATCATTGTCCGCCGCCTCCCGGGCCTGCCCTCTCGGCTGTTTTCCTGGCCGCGGAGCAAGGTGAGCGCTGCCGTCTGTCCGTGTTCCTCCCTCCCTGGCCCTTCGCGCTGAGCATGTCAGTCAGCTGGTGGGCGGCCGGGCCCTTTTGCACATTCAGCAAAATGGTTACAAATCATCACGACTCAGCTGTAACTTTAAAACCACCCAGCGATGCTATCAAATCATGACGCCTAAACTGACAAAAATGGAGCCCACGGCCCCCTTTGGGGGTGCGGTATTAGTGGGTGTACAAAGATCGTTTCCCCAATCCACGCGGGAAAGCTGTGCGCACTTCCCCCGGGCGCTGCGTGCCCTGACCGTGGGAAGATTCTCCCCGGAATAGAGACTCGAGGAAAATAAGGCTGTGACTATAAGGCACCCGGAGAACCAGGGTTTTATTTCATTTTTTCAATATATTTTTATTGGTTTCCGAGAGGAAGGGAGAGGGAGAGAGAGAGAAACATCAATGATGAGAGAGAATCATGGATCAGCTGCCTTCTGCACGCCCCCCACTGGGGATCGAGCCCGAAACCTGGGCATGTGCCCTGACCAGGAATCGAACCCTGACCTCCTGGCTCATAGGTCAACACTCACCCACTGAGCCACGGCGGCCGGGCAGGATGAGGGTTTTAGCAATTAACCTATAGTTTCAATCAACGTAGATGAATAACTAGAGGAATTCATTTGTAAAAAGGCAAGGGAACCGGAGTTGTAGTCAAGGCATTGACGTGCTGGCTGTGCCCATGACTTCCCGTGTGACCTGAAATCACTCCCACCCTCCGGTCCTCGGTTCCTGGTCTGTGACAGGGGGCGTGGGCCCTGCTCTGCATCGGGCAAGGCCTGGGACAGGGCTGCTCCCGCACCGCTGGCTCAGGCAGACCTCACGGATCACCCACAGCCTGGCCCTCTTTGCTCGAAGACAATCCACCTGGTACCAGGGCTGGACCAGAAGATGAGACCTTATGGGCTACCCCCAAGTGAGGTGGGTTCTAGGACCTCTTCCAGCTTTAACATGTTAGAATCTGATCCAGTAGAAAGCAAAGAGAGCCCGGCTGGTGTGGCTCAGGTGGTTGAGCTCCACCTATGAACCAGGAGGTCACGGTTCGATTCCCAGTCAGGGCACAGGCCCGGGTTGCCGGCTCCATCCCCAGCGGGGGTGTGTGCAGGAGGCAGCCGACTGATGATCCTTTCTCATCATTGCTGTTTCTCTCTCTCTCCCTCTCCCTAGCGAGGGTGTGTGCAGGAGGCAGCCGACTGATGATCCCTTCTCATCATTGCTGTTTCTCTCTCTCTCCCTCTCCCTTCCTCTCTGAAATCAATAAAAATACATTTTTTAATATAAAAATAGCAAAGCAAAACGGAAATTTCATTTGAGCTAATCCGTGACTCTGGTGCGTTGTAGCATGTGGCCTCGGATTCCAAAGGGGAAAGCTGGCCGACCTTTGCTAATTAAAAAAGACGAATCACATATTTGGGAATAAATGATGTGCTCTTTCCTTCACCTTACAGCCAGGGGAGGTAGAGAATATAAATGCAAATGAGATGCAAATATACTGTGGGGACCTTCCTCTTTCTTCCAGTTGAATTCGGCTTCTGGGCACCTATGGAAGACACCTCTATCTCTGCGTTTCCCAGGAGCGGCCCAGGAAAGGTTTGGAGAGCCTCAAGGAACTGCCGTCTCCCGCAGGGAAACAGAACTGGAGACTTTCAAGTTGGTGGCGAAGGAAGAGCCCCCACCTGGGGTGGAGGGTGAGCTGTGGCGGCTGCGGCTCCTGGGTCAGAAGGTCAGGCTGGCCTGGAGTGAGGGGAGCGGGTGCCACCGCCCAGGACTGCTGTCCCCACCGTGGGCACAAGCCCGTCCCTGAACCCCTCACAGGTGAGGCAGGAGACATCACCACAGAGGGAACCATGGATGAAGGTTTGGTATGTTCTCCTGTTAAGCAGCCCCTCTGACCGGGGCCGGGGGCCTGGGACCCTGCTGGCTCCTCACCCCCCAGAAGCACCTCTGCGGCCCGGTCAGAGCTCCTGGAGGCCAGAGCTCCCGGAGGCCAGGGCAAGGCCAAGGGCAGGCGGGAGCCCCAGTCCCACTCCTCCTGCCTCTCGGGGTCTTCCTGCCCGTGCCAGCGTCTCCCTGGCGAGTCACCTGAGAGCGTCCCCCTCTTGCAAGAGGCCCGACACACCACAGGGCCTGATGGACGTGAAAACCCGTGCGCTTAACACAGAGACTCGTTCACAACAGGAATGGTCGCGTGTTGGAAGCTGCGTTTAAAGAAGCTGCCATGCTCGGCCTGGCCAGGTTGGCTCAGTGGATGGAGCGTTGGCCTGCGGACTGAAGGGTCCCGGGTTCGATTGCGGTCAAGGGCACACGCCCAGGTTGCGGGCTTGATCCCCAGTAGGGGGCGTGCGGGAGGCAGCTGATTGGAGTTTCTCATAGATGTTTCTAACTCTCTCTCTCCCTCTCCCTTCCTCTCTGTAAAACTTCAATGTACAGTGGGGCCTTGACTTACGAGTTTAATTCGTTCCGAGACCGAGCTCGTTAACTCAAATTACTCTATCAACTCAATGCAAGAGAGTGAGTTGGTATCTCGTTAGTTGGGACACTCGTAAGTCAAGGCCCCACTGTATATTTAAAAGGTGAGATCTGAGGAAGGTCTACAGTCTGTCTCAATGAATGGTGCCCATGAGTTCCTGGTTTGACGGTGCACTGTGGAGGTCACCATCAGGGGAGCCATGGACTATCTTTGCACCTTCTTGTGGGTCAATAGTTATTTCAACATAAAAAGCTTAAAATCAGAAAGAATTTCTTGGAACCGCAGTTTACCGAGGCGGCCCGGGCAAGGGAAGGTAGCGGGAGGGGAACAGAACCTTTGAGTCTCTCTCCCACTCACGCCCCCGAGTGGGGCCATCTCTCGAGGATTCTTCCGGCAGCAGGTGGATGGGGGACCGCGGCCTCCCCCAGTCTGTGCTCACCGACAGAAGCAGGGCCAGTTGAAATGAAGCCACTGACCAGGGCTCTCGGAGCCAGGCCGTCCCAGTTTCTAGAAGCACAGCCCCTTCCCCAATTTCCAGCTTTAATTAGCGATACAATGAACGAATCATAAAAACCAAAGCCGACTGGCGAGGCCTGCAGAGCTGTGTCCTGGGGTGTTGAGTGTGTGTGTGTGTGTGTATTTTTGGGTAACGACGCATTCTGCACGTGGTAATTAGGGCCCCGAGGGGGGGTTGCAATTTCTTTTCTCCCCCCCCACGCCCCCCCAGAGTTGCCAGTGGAAGGAGGCGGCTGCTAAAATTCCCACACATCTGGGGCGAACAGACACTGCACTCCAATTTCCTGTCGGCGCTGCTGGTTTCTGGAGGAATTACTCGCTAAGTAAATGATTGTTATAAGACCAGGACGATTCGGTCAATCAAATTAACCCCTTTTGTCCACCGCCTCCCTCCCGCCCCACCCCCCACCAGACTGTTCCCTTCATTTGCCTAAACTCGGTGGCTTTTTGAAAATGTGTTCAAGCTCCAAGGCCCCCTGGCCTTCCCCCCCTCGGCCCCCCGTGTAACCTGAGCAGGGACCCGAGGCCCCCAATTGTTTTGCTAATCAAGATTATTGCCCCATTGAGATGTGGAGGCACAGCCTGGCTGACAAAATTTGTCAGTTTCCCATGAAATAGTTCTGTCAGTGCAGCCTGGGCGCTGGCAACTATTAACATATAAATGAAGTTTCTCCCTCCTCCACCCCCACCCCCCCCACTTCAGCCACCATCCGGTGGAAGCAGAGAAAATATAAACACACTCCCACCCCCAGCTCCCATCCCCTCCATGAGCTTAAATCAAACCAGTTCCTTTACTCTGGGGCCTCCAATGGGCCATTTGGGGGGCCGGGGAGCAGGGGGAGAGCTGTTCAACAGACAGGGGAGGGAGGCCAACAGGAGCTGATTTGCACAAAACTACTTTTAAGGCACGACTCCGCCAGGCCTGGTCCCCCGCTGACAGCAACAGGCGACTGGCCGGGCGGGTGACGGTACAATGGCCTCTGAAGGCCGGGCAGACCTCCAAGGCCGCGGGGACGCAGGGCAAAGGGGAACACAGGGTCTGAAAGAGTCATCTGACAGCAGGGTAGGGTGGGTGGGGGCCACTCGGACGGAGTCCCGGGAGCTGGCCCTGCTCACACTGGATCTGGGACCCGCGTGGGGCTGGGTGGGGGCCTGGCTGAGCCGGCCTTTCCACAGCCCACAGGCCTGGGTTCTTGGCTGAGCTGAAGGAAAGCAGCGATGAAGTCTCTGTCTTCCTAGTTCTTCCCGAATGGAGTTAGAACTACAGGGGAGAAGCCCAAAGACTGTACTCTTTCTTTAATTATTATTTTATTTCAGAGAGGAAGGGAGAGGGAGAGAGATAGCAACATCAATGACGAGGGAGAATCCTTGATGGGCTGCCTGCTGCACGCCCCCTATTGGGGATCGAGCCCACAACCTCAGGCACGTGCCCTTGACTGGGATCAAACCTGAGACCCTTCAGTCAACAGGCCGACGCTCTCTCACTACTGAGCCAAACCGGCTAGGGCAAGACTATGTTCTTTATATTACCATTGGAAGTTAATAATAGAGATGTAGGGGTATATATCTGGAACCGCCTACAGAACCAGCTCAAAATGGCCCTGTCCCAGTCCTCGAGGTGCTGACTTGCTATTCAGGGGAAAAAGAACCGAAACTGCAAGTCACGCAGCCCACGCATCCGCAGAGGAGAGAACGTTGACCTCCAGCAGCATGGACCCAAAGTCTCACCCCTGATACCCACCCCCAGGGAACCCAGGGACGGGACACCACCGGAACTTGCACTCCGGAGCCCTTTCGGAAGGAAGGGTCCCCTGTCCGGGAAGATCCGGTGCTGACACCTGTCACCATGAATGGCCACGCTCAGGCCCTCAGCCCTCCGAACACCTGTTCCTCTAAACCAGGGGTCCTCAAACTTTGTAAACAGGGGGCCAGTTCACTGTCCCTCAGACCGTTGGAGGGCCGGACTATAGTTTTTAAAAAAAACTATGAACAAATTCCTATGCACACTGCACATATCTTATTTTGAAGTAAAAAAACAAAACGGGAACAAATACAATATTTGTATTTGCATGTGGCCCGCGGGCCGTAGTTTGAGGACCCCTGCCCTAAACCCTGAGCCCCCACCTGAACCAGGGAGTTCGGGCTTCGGAGCGTCAGCTTCTGTTCTCCTGGGGGTGTCCTTTGTAACACAATAGCCAATCTTGCCCAGCCGGTGTGGCTCAGTGGTTAAGCATCGACCTAGGAACCAGGAGTTCAAGGTTTGATTCCCGGGTCAGGGCACATGCCCGGGTTGTGGGCTCAATCCCCAGTGAGGGGCATGCAGGAGGCAGCCGATCCATGATTCTCTCTCATCATTGATGTTTCTCTCTCTCTCTTCCTCTCTGAAA
>NW_005370423.1:2019176-2024669 GCF_000412655.1 Myotis brandtii
AGAGAGAGAAAGAGAGAGAGAGAGGGAGAGAGGAATTAGTGTGTGAGATAACCATCCAATCCCAACGATAACAGCACAACTGGGAATGGCTCAGAGGTACTGGGTGCTGACTGGGTTGGACATCAGGCCCCACATGCCTTGTGAGGGACACCAATGCCGCTGAGCCTCACGATAAATCCAGAAAGAAGGTTCTAGAGATGGGAAGGCTGCAGCTAGGAGAGCCTGGCCATCGGCCAAACTCCCTCAGGAAGGAAGTGCGGGAACTGTGTTCAGAGCACAGGTCTCTCTGCCCCGACACCCAGTGTGCCCGCCCCCGTGGCTTCCTGCCACCACGTTCTCCAACGGCGAGAGGCTTTCTGACGCTCGGGAGGAGCCAGGAGAAGGGCCAGCTTCCCGGGCGGACACGCGAAGGTGCCCCAGGCGGATGGGTTCCGGAAGGCCCCCTCGGCTCCCCGCCCCCCCCCCCCAACCCAGGCCACAGGTTCACAGCCTGGGTCGTTTTCTAAAATAGTTTTATGTTACAAATGCCAGGGGCTCCCTGCCCTGGAAGCAGCCAAGGTTGGCAGAGATGAACTCATTAGCATTTCAAAGTGTTCACGGGCATGTCCCCCTTCGCCAGGGTGAGGGCCAGGGCGGGACAAATGTGAGCTGCTCTCTTTTCACTGCACAGCGCGGGGGAGGGGGGGTTCCCACAGGAAAACACCACCACAGCCCTCACTGCGGCAGGCTCCCTAGAGCCAGCCCTGAAAGCTGGTCCCACCCCGCGAGGGATGGCTTATCACCACCATGACTCACCCCTTCCCAACAGGCCCAGCGGGTCAGCGCAGGGCATGCCTTACAGGAATGAGTGAGAGCGTGGTGCTGGTCATTCGGCGTTGGTAGATCACAGTGAAGTTTAAATGGGGTTTAAGGATAGAGCCAGCACCCGGCGCAGTAAGGGAAAGAGGGTGAGCCGTGACGTCAAGACCTGCGTTGTGGGGTAGAGTGGCCACTAGTGCCACATGGCTGTGGGTCATTTGCAACGTGACCAAGGCACCTTGAGAAGTGCTGTAAGTGTATGATTTCTTTATAAATGATTTCAAAGAGGAAGGGAGAGGGAGAGAGAGATAGAAACATCAATGAGGAGAGAGAAGCATGGATCGGCTGCCTCCTGCATACCCCCACTGGGGATCAAGCCCGAAACCCGGGCAAGTGCCCTGACTGGGAATCCAACCGTGACCTCCCGGTTCATAGGTCGACAGTAAACCACCGAGCCACGCCGGCAGGCCACAGTGGATGGGTCATTTGCAACGTGACCAAAGCTGGCCAATGTCTCGCTATGTCTTCGTATTGATGACCTGTTGAAGGGATGCTTTGGATAGATTAGCTTAAATGAAGCGTCTTATTCAAATGAGTTGCAGTTATTTCTTTTTGCTTTTGTGAATGTAGCGACTGGCGAGGGCTTCCTCCTGCTCTGACTCTTCCTGTTTCATCGCCTCGTTCACTCTCTCCCCGGCACTTGCCACCACCTGAAACCCTCTTCCTTGTATATTTGCTTCCAGATCCCTGCCTCTTCTCCTGGGGACAGACACTCTGCCTATCTGATCTGCCTCTCTCCTTTCGGGACCCAGCCCCAGGCACAGGATGATAAGGGCTCAGAAAATATTTCCAGGCTGCCTGAAGGAGGGAGGGGGGGCAGGGCTCTGCTCTGAAGGCCCCCTGGCCACCAGGTAGAACTGATTGGCCACTGGCTCGCTTGTAAGGAAGACCTGACTCAAGATGAGAGGAGAGGGACTGAGCTCAGCTCCCAGTACAAGGACCCTGGGGCTTTACAGCCAGGGAGCAGGGAGAGGCGTAGTGGGAGGGGAAGGACTAAGGAGAGGCATCAGGGTGGGGAGAGTCTTGATAAACTCACCCACCAGGATTCTCTCCAAGGACAAGAACGGTGAGGGCTGAGGAACCCACACGACAGAGGCTGCGGTGGGCTCTCCAATCAGCGCCTGTTCGTGTTCATGTCTGTGACGTGCAGGAGCCCAACGTGCCCTGGTCTAAGGGCATCCCTAGCCCTTCCTTCTCCTTCTGGACTACATACAGCTTGACCATCGTCCCTGGCCCCGTGTTCCTGGATGGTGGTGTTAACGTAAAACAAAACATTGAAACCTGTAAAGAATTTTTGTGAGTTTGTTTGAGCCAAACTGTCGACATATGCTGGGAAGCAGAACCTCAACAAATTGAGATAGTGCTCCGGAGAATGACGGGTTACATCTGTATTTATACTTTGCAACCAAAGGAAAGGACGTAGGTGGTTACATGAAATCCATTGGTGATAGACTAGAGAGGCGGGAGAAAGCAAAGTGGGGAAACCCCTGGGATTGGATTAAAAATAAAATGATGGACACATACTTAGGTGGGTGCGGGAACAATTAACATGATAGTGAAGGAATCTGTGGTATCTGTCCTGGCGCCCAGCACATTAGGATGTGCCCCAGGGGCTCCAGAAAAAGGGAAATTACAAGTTACCCAGACATTTCAAGGGTATGTTATCACAGATGCAAAAAGACAGGCTCAGTTAAGGTAAAGGTTGACCTTGTCAGTGAAGATACTGGCCTAGGATGTAACGACCCACCATCACTGCTTTTAGTCAAAGTTTAATTTCAGACCATCCTTGGTGGTGACGTTAGGTCTCTGAGTTTGCAAGGCCGCCATGCAGGCCTCCCCTGAGCTGTCAGGTTAGCACGTGGTCCCTTCCGTCCACAGTGGCCAGTGGCTATAACTGTTTCCAGGCCTGGCACACAGCCTCCCACCCAACCCTGTGCCCCCTTCCCCTCCACTGGGGAAGTGGGAGCATTGTAACACCTGAGGAGGGGGTCCCAGCGGGAGGAAGTTGGTCCCTGCACGATCCCTGAAGCAGAGGGTCCCCCCAGGCTCCAGCTCCGCTTGGGTGTCACCTGAAGGAGAACTACATCTCTATCATGCGAAGCGAATGGGGTGTTGGATTTCTCTGTTATAACACAGAGCACGGCCTTAGCCTGTCCCCGGGCCGATGGGAAGGCGGGGGGCGGGGGTTGTTGGCTGGGGGGGTAGCGAATGCCTCCCACATTCCCTCTCCATCGCTCCCGGGCGCATAGCTGCAGTGTCAGGTGGCCCTGCCTCCCGGATTCCTGGCCGCGTCATCACCGGGTTTTATGCGCTGCAAACCGCAGAGCCGTTTCAGGTGCAGCCGGCGTGGTGACTGCCATGTGCCTAACGCAGCAGGCTGCCCGTGTGACCGAGAGCATTGGCACGCCAGGAATCCGGGGCCTGGGGTGGCTTTCCCGAGGCCTGGATGCCACAATCTGATCAATAGGGTTTTAAGCCATGAACCGAACAACCGGTGGTAGAGTCAGTGGCTCTGAAAGGCCAGCATTGGCCCACAGGGGAGCGCTGAGAGGGAACCCCGCCTGGGGCTCCAGGCCGTGGGACCAGCTGCCCCTCTTTTTAGGGCAAACATGGAGAAGACGTCATCCGTTCCCACCTTTCCAACAAGCACGGTTTGACATGTTGGGGGCGGGGAAGGGACATGGGGGGCTGAGGACTTCCTTCAATGTTTCTAAAAAATGGAGTTTAAAAATGTATAGACTAGCCCAGCCGTGGGCAAACTACGGCCCGCAGGCCGGATCCGGCCCATTTGAAATGAATAAAACTAAAAAAAAAAAAGACCGTACCCTTTTATGTAATGATGTTTACTTTGAATTTATATTAGTTCACACAAACACTCCATCCATGCTTTTGTTCCGGCCCTCCGGTCCAGTTTAAGAACCCATTGTGGCCCTCGAGTCAAAAAGTTTGCCCACCCCTGGACTAGCCCCAGCTGGTTTGGCTCAGTGGATAGAGCGTCGGCCCACGGACGGAAGGGTCCCGGGTTCGATTCCGGTCAAGGTCACGTATCCTGGTGGCAGGCTCGATCCCTGCCCCTGGTCCGGGTGCGTGTGGGAGGCAACCAATCTATGTGTCTCTCTCACATCGATGTTTCTCTCTCTGTGTCTCTCCCCCTCCCTTCCACTCTCTAAAAATCAACGGAAAAATATCCTTGGGTGAGGATTAATGAAAAAAAATGTATAGACAAATCTGGTGGGTGAGGGGCATGCGGCGGGGGTGAGGCCTTTGTCTAGAGGAGAATGCCAGTGCACAAAGGAAGGTGGATAGAAACATCTCGAGAAATACGTGCTCACCCGCAGAGAAATGTGTAGGGTTAGGCATTCAAGGAGGAGCATCAGGTGTTAATGAGAGTAAATGTCAAAGGCCACTATGTATGAATTGATCCTACTTGTGGGGATTTGAATGCTCTATCCTCTTTTTTTAAAAATATATTTAATTGATTTTTTACAGAGAGGAAGGGAGAGGGATAGAGAGTTAGAAACATCGATGAGAAAGAAACATCGATCAGCTGCCTCCTGCACACCCCCCACTGGGGATGTGCCCGCAACCAAGGTACATGCCCTTGACTGGAATCGAACCTGGGACCCTTCAGTCCGCAGGCCGAGGCTCTCTCCACTGAGCCAAATCAGTTAGGGATATCCTCTTTTTTAAATATATAGATATAGATATAGATATAGATATAGATAGATATAGGTATAGATGATAGACATAGACATAGATAGATAGATATAGATATAGATATAGATATAGATATAGATATAGATATAGATATAGATATAGATATAGATATAGATATAGATATAGATATAGATATAGATATAGATATAGATATAGATATAGATATAGATATAGATATAGATATAGATATAGATATAGATATAGATATAGATATAGATATAGATATAGATATAGATATAGATATAGATATAGATATAGATATAGATATAGATATAGATATAGATATAGATATAGAGCCTATGCTCTATCCACTGAGCCAAACCGGCCAGGGCAATGCCCTATCTTCTTTAGATGCCATTATTTTTTATTTTTTTTATGTTTAAGAGATCACGCACACCCACTCCAGGCCCCCACCACGTGATGGCGGTTGAATGTGGTCCAACAACCCAGCGTCAGGCCCTGGCAGGTGAGCCTCGAGCCCGAGGGGAGTCATGTCACCGTTTCTGTTTTCCATCATCTCTGACCTCGATGGGTGTCTACAGAGTTCTGTCAGCAAAGAGTTAAAGGAGAAACTGTAAAACATGATAGAAACAATATGAGGCCTACCATCGCGACGGCTGCCAAAACTAGCAAATAATCAAACTCCGACCACAAAACCTCTCCAGATCCGCCGTGGCACCAGCACCAGCTCCAGAACAAAGCGGCGCGATCTGTTTCCAACCCTCTCGTCTCCCCCTCCGCTCCCGGCCCAATGCTGGCGAGGCGCTCGCTCAACCTCCAGTTGTAAAAGGGTTCAGAGCTTCAGTGGAGTAGGAATTCCCACAGCGGGGCAGGGGGAGATACCACCCCCCGGGAGACGGGTGCCTATCAGAATCTGGGAAAACGGGTGTTTAGAAGAAGATCTAGTGTAATTGCATG
>NW_005370423.1:2024694-2027933 GCF_000412655.1 Myotis brandtii
AGAATCGCTCTGCTTTCCTAGAATGTAACGCCCAAGGAGACACTGAGGAGCCCCCTGGCTGAGGAAAAACGCAGACCTGCTCTCTGCCCACCAGGGAGACCGGTGGAGGGCTCAGGGGTTAAAGAGGTGACATGCCGATGCTATGAAGAGAGAACCCTGTTTAAGAGCTGGTCAAGAGTAACCTCCGGCCCCAGCTGGTGTGGCTCAGTGGGTAGACCATCGGCCCAGGGATGCAAGGGTCCCAGGTTTGATTCTGGTCAAGGGCGCCTATCTCGGTGGCAGGCTCGATCCCCGGCCCAGGTCGAGGTGTGTGGGAGGCAACCCATCCACGTGTCTCTCTCACATCGATGTTTCTCTGTCCCTGTCTCTGCCCCTCCCTCTCACTCTCTCTAAAAATCAATGTAAAAATATCCGCAGGTGAGGATGAACAACACACACAAAGAAGACAGTAACCTCTGCTTTTTCCATATTTAATCCTGCGTCCCCCCTTGCACATATGTCCAGCCGAGGCCTACGTGCCAGGAGAGCGGGAGGAGGGAGGGAGAGAAAGGGGGTATGGGGAGGGAGGGGGAGGGCTGCATGAGGACCGACCAGCCTTCCGTGCTCCCGTGCGGGGGAGACTCACATATACACAGAAGATGCCCGTGGTCGGCCATTTCTATAGAACATAGATGCGCAAGGTGTCCCATGAGGGCCGGAACCGCACCGCAAGGTGTAATGAAGGAAGAGGACCCTGGTCAGGTCGTATCTCCTCATGACCATCCCCACCCTCACCCACGTCAGCACGGCACACCCGCCGGACAGTGGGAAGAAGACAGGATTAACAGCCGCACACTTCATACACATCGGCCGCATGCTTTCATTCGCATTGAACACTTAAAAAATACAGATACTTTTACTGGTTTCAGAGAGGAAGGGAGAGGGAGAGAGAGAGATAGAAACATCAATGATGAGAGAGAATCATGGGTCGACTGCCTCCTGCCCGCCCCACACTGGGGATGGAGCCCGCAACCCGGGCACGTGCCCTGACCGGGAATCGAACCATGACATGACCTCCTGGGTCATAGGTCGACGCTCAGCCGCTGAGCCGCGTTGAACACTGGCCAGTGCTCCTTCGACGCCCGACCCTGAGAGCACAGCACTGAGGAGCGTGGGGCTGCCCAGGGTTTCCACGACCTTTCTTACCGTCTTGCTGGAAACATGTTGTTCTTTGTATTAAAAGATTTACCATTTCCGCCCCCCCCCCAACCCTGTGCTGAAAGTCTCCCCCAGTTTTCTCTTCCAAAAGTCACCGTCCCTTTTCCTTGAGTACTGTGGTCCTACGTGGTCCATGCCAGGGGCAGGGAGGTGTCAGGGGGCCTTGCCATTCTGGGGGGCGAGGGAGGGCTTCCTCCACCCCCACCTTCCCACAGGTAGCAAAGTCTACCTGGTGTGAACATCAAATGGTCAAAAACTTTATTACAAACCATTGTCAGCGACAAAACCTGTGCTGAACTGCAGGCTGTTTCAATCTGCTCTGGGAAAAGATTTGATAGACGAGGAGTATATCAAATGAGTGGGTTCTCTCTTATCCACAGCTGAGTAAATAAAAGTGATTCCGGAGCCCTGATCTGTTTGGCTCAGTGGATAGAGCGTTGGCCTGCGGACTGAAGGGTCCCGGGTTCGATTCCAGTCAAGGGCATGTACCTTGGTTGCGGGCACATCCCCGGTGGTGGGTGTGTGGGAGGCAGCTGGTCGATGTTTCTCTCTCATCGATGTTTCTAACTCTCTATCCCTCTCCTTTCCTCTCTGTAAAAAATCAATAAAATATTTTTTTAAAAAAGTGATTCCGGAGTTGTGTCATGACGAGCATAGGACTGGGTTTCACACAGGTGCCTGGAACAGCACCCAGCCCCCACCCCCAGCCTGGCACAGAGCAGGCGCTGAGTTAGCTTCATTGAATAATTGAATGAATAGCACCTAAATGGGCCGAACCATTTGTGAGCAATTAAAACATGAAAAAAAAAATTAACCCTAAAATGCAAAGGAAAAATAGAAAGACCTCGCTGGTTCAGGAATGTTATGAAAACTAGTAGACATTTTAAATAAACGTTCAGAAGTGTCCTTAGATAAAAATTGTCCAGTTGCTAAAATATTGACTTGATCGGCATGTATTGTGGTTGATGGCGATTGATACTTATTGATAAGGCAAGGCGCTCTCTGAGCACATTGGTTTTGTGAGCGCCAACCGTAAGCTATTGAAGAGGCTGGAAAAAATTTTTGTTGAGTCATGCTGCGTCATCATCCTGTTTATTTCCTCTCTAGCACTGGTTGTTATTAGAAATTGTTCCGTTTGCTTACTTAATTGTTTATCCCGGGTCTCCCCACTATGCACACGCACACACACATGCACACACGCACACACGTATCTCATACTGATAAACCCCATAAAGACAGCAACATGGTCCGTTCTATTCATCACTCTTCTCCAGCCCTGAGTGCAGGCCTGCCACACAAAAATATTATGTGTGTATGTATTTGTTAAATGGCTGAATTCATACCGTGTTGGCTGCCGATTAATTAAAGCATGTCTCTGCTTAGTGCAAAGAATTTAAAAACCAGGTCCTTAAACCAAACACTTGAACAACACCCGCTCACCCTCCCATCCCATCCCACCCCATCTCGCCACCCTTTTCGTTTTTAGGAACCAAATCTGTAATCCTGTGTGGGGTCCTAGTTTCGTGGAATTTCCCCTCCCCTAATAGAGGAGGATGCCTGGGAATTGTGGCCCCGGAGGACTCAGCCTAAGGCTGGACCTACGGTGAAATAGGGGAGGGGCCACGGCCGGCTCAGTACCTCTGAGCAAGGCCCCCAGCACCTGCTTCCCTGGACACCTTATAGCCCCAGGGCGTGAGAGCCTACGCAGTTAGTACATGAGACCTGACAGCACCTGACTCTGAGGCGGCACTTCCCTCCAAGGGTTTCCCTCCATCTTACGTGGAGGCACCGATCACGGGAAGGAAAACAGGAGGAGATATTGCGCAGCCAGGAGACCACCCTTGCGCACAGCTCAGAGGGGGAAAAATAATAATTCGTTGGCATTCGTCTTCAATTGCCTAAGACTTCAGATTTAAGCTCAATTTGCTGTGCGAATTGTGTCCAAATCTGGGATAACTCCGTTCCTTTTATTCGGGTTCAATTTTCCTCCTTCTGGTGTTTATGTTGAGCAGCGCTTCAATTATTTAAGACGATAATATCCG
>NW_005370423.1:2027970-2029032 GCF_000412655.1 Myotis brandtii
CCCACAAATTCCAAATTTATGTAGAAAGGGGCCAACCGCCCTCTTGTTCAAAGTCTTCCGCGCATCCAAACTTTCACAGCCCACCCTGGGCTCCCGGGACGTTAACTCGAATTAAGCTAATCAAACCCATGCTCCGTCATAAGCACAGCAAGGCCCGGAGAACAAGCCAAACTCTATGGGAAACAGATATTATCCCGTGAAAATAAAGCTCATTCTCCAGGCTTCTTTAACTACTGTTCCGTCCAATACACTTATGTTGGAATGCGCTTTGAACTTTTTTTTTTTTCTTCATTTCACAGACCAAGATGCTGCCATTAGGGGAATGAATTGCTTCCTGTGGGCCGACCTCATTCATATTCCACCCCGAGAGCCAACCCTACCCCAACTGCAAGGCAGCGTCATCCGATGACAATTTCTACTTCGGAAATAGAACAGGATCCCTGCACTTGAGAAGCAAATGGGCGCCAAAGCTGGCGCCACAAAAGCAAGGCCCGAGCCGCCCGTGTGCGGAGCTGGCGCAGGGGACCTGCGTCCGGGGGGTTAGGAAACTGGGGGCACCAGCGACCTCAGCCGTGGGGGCAGGTGCCCTCCTGCATCGGGCAGGTGCGTCCTGGCAGTGGACCTCCCCCCAGGTGTCCTTCAAGAATACATTCTCCTTCACTTCCTTACAAAGCCTCTCTCTCTCACCTGCGTGTTTCACGGGTGTTTTGTTTGTTTTTCAATATAAATATATATATTTAATCCTCACCCGAGCGGACTTTTTCCATTGATTTCTAGAGAGAGTGGAAGGGAGGGAGGAGGGGGGGGAGAGAGAGAGAGAAAAATCGATGTGAGAGAGACACATCGATTGGTTGCCTCCCGCACGCACCCCAACTGGAGCTGGGAAACCCCCAACCGAGGTACACGCCCTTGACTGGGAATCGAACCTGCAACTCTTCGGTCAGCAGGCCGACGCTCTAACCACTGAGCAAACCAGCCAGGGCTCAGGGTTTTATTTTTATGGGAGCTTTACAGCTTTTTCTCCTATCTCTTCTTTCCACCCTCCCCTCTGTGGGGCCCGCC
>NW_005370423.1:2029095-2060058 GCF_000412655.1 Myotis brandtii
GCTTCTCTCAAGGCTAGTTTCTGAACGTTCACCCTCCACCCAAACGAATGCTCTTTTAAACAAACAAACAACCCTAGGGTGGTCAGTGGGGCCCGCTTGGCCAGAGCGTGGAGGAGTGGCGGTGTGATGGACGGCGGCTCCTAAAAGCACCAGGTTTCCTCTTGACCAGCGTCCTGCAGCGTCCCGCCTGCTGTCGGCGACGTCACCAGAGGATGTGGGTAAAACTGCTGAGTCACTGTCGCCATCACTCCCGAAACGCTTTCTCTTATTTTCTGCAAAAGCACCAGACCTCAGCAGTGATGGCGAACCTATGACACGCGTGTCAGAGGTGACACGCGAACTCATTTTTTTGGTTGATTTTTCTTTGTTAAATGGCATTCAAATATATAAAATAAATATCAAAAATATAAGTCTTTGTTTTATTATGGTTGCAAATATCAAAAAATTTCTCTATGTGACACGGCACCAGAGTTAAGTTAGGGTTTTTCAAAACGCTGACACGCCGAGCTCAAAAGGTTCGCCATCACTGCCTCAGAGCTTCCCAACCTGGGAAGTTTCAAGGCAAATCTATCAGTGACGAATCTCTCCTCCGCAGTGGACACAGCTCCACGCCAGCAGTGGGGTGACCTATGACCCAGGAGGTCAGGGTTCCATTCCCGGTCAGGGCACAGGCCCGGGTTCAGGCTCGATCTCCAGTGTGGGGCGGGCGGGAGGCAGCCGGTCCATGATTCTCTCTCATCGTTGATGCTTCTATCTCTCTCTCTTCCTTCCTCTCTGAAATCAATGAAATGAATTTTAAAATATAGTGACATGCCTAATACAGCATAGATGCAGGTACCTGCAAAAGGGGTAACAGGTGGGAGGCGCCAACATGCAGGGAGGGGCGGGGGCGGGAGAGCCAGAGCTGTGCTCGGGGCATGAGTCAGTCTCAGAAGAGGGTCAATGGGGACATGGACTACAGCCACGTTGGCCACGGCTGTCAGGACACACGGCGGCTGCAGCCTTGTCTGTGGGTGCCACGCCCCCCATGGTTTGGCTCCGTGCCACTTGCTCGCTGGACATAAGCAAGAATCCTCCGGCCGGAGCAAGACACGGACGTGCCAGATATGGACTCCTCTGCTTACCCAGGATCCTCCAGAGGAGCCCAATGATGCTATAAATACCCTGCTGCTCTCTCCCTCTCCCCCCTCGCCCCCCAAAACACCCTCTGAAAACTGTTGCACGCGCGGGGACGTGGCCTCGGCCTCCACACCCGTCCTCTCCCGTCTTTAATTGCGCTCACAAAGGCCCACCCCGACGGCTCGAAGCATCTCCCGGGCGGTCACAAAGGCAGAGGAGTTGCAGGTTACGGCCACAATTCAGCCCCCTCTCCCCCCCATTGTGCTGGCCACGGCAGCGGGCTCGCAGCCGTCGGGGGGCCTTACATATCCCCTACGTGCGGCAAAGTGGGGGAACAATGTGACAAATTATGAACAAGCTCGGAGCCCAGCCCGCGGAATTCTTCCCTTTGTCAGCCTCCGTCACGTGTCAGCTGGGCCTCGGGGGCGGAGGGGGGGCGCGGGGGCACGGGCAGGTGGCGGCTCAGGGCTGGACGCACACTTGGGAACTCGGTCCCTCCTCGGCCTGCAGGGTCCCCCTCCCTCTCTGTTTGGCAAAGACTCTCTTTGGCAGCAGGGTAACTGCAAGAAAGTGACATGTTGTTCTTTAAACTCGCTGGAGACACACGGCGACCTCCCTATGCGTCAGAAGAAGCACCGTGCACTTGGCAATGACTGCAGTTCCTTTCCTGGTTAAGACCGTGAACTTTTTAACAAAAAATGTTTTTATTGATTTTAGAAAGAGAGGAAGGGGGAGGGGGAGAGAGAGAGAGAAACATCGATGTGAGAAACATCAATGGGTTCCCTCCCATAAGCACTCCAACCAGGGACCAAACTCCAACCTGGGCAAGTGGCTCATTGGGTATCGCACCCGTGGGTTTTGTGTCCTCAACAAGCGGAGAAATCACTGGCCTCCCAGAGGCAGCGAGGGCCCCCCCACACCACCCGCGGGTGCCCCCACACCGGCCAGTGCCCCCCACACCGCCCGCTGAGCTTTTGTGCTTGCTGCAGGGCTCGGCCGGTTCCCTGGCCGGGGTGGCCAGCCAGTCCCAGCCTGGAAGGAATAAAGATCTCATACCTCGTCCCCTCGTGGGGTTCAGAAGCCATTGTCCCCGGGTACACGGGGGCTTTTAGGAAAGGCTGCGGAGCCAGAGGAGGGTTTTCACGATTTCACAAGAAGACGCGGAACCGCTCTGGCGCGGAGGTGTGAACCAGGCCCGGAAACAGGCGGGTGTTTGTGTAAGCAGCCTGTCTGGAGAGCCAGCGCCGGATAATAACATATCAAAGCCCCAACTTACCTCATCTGCCTGCTCCAGCCCAGGCATCAATGCGGGGAATGGCATCAATGGCATCACTATGACGCGCGCTCCCGGAGCCCGCGACGTCGCTGTGCCCTTTATAATTGCTGGCAGGAAGATGAATGTTTTGTTAAATATCAGAGCAAGGCCACGCGGGGGCTTGCGGGCCTGTCCAAACAGCTGGTCTTTAGGCGCCTTCTCTCCCACTTGCTCTTTTTTTGAGGAAATGAACTTGTAGCGTTTCCTCTAATTATGGTGATTTTGGCTTTTGAAGCAGGCCTGCATCTTCACCTTGTTGCACGCGCGGGCACACGCACACACACACATCATCCCCTTGCAGGAGACACACACACACACACACACACACACACACACACACATCATCCCCTTGCAGGAGACACACACACACACATCATCCCCTACACACATCATCCCCTTGCAGGAGACACACACACACACACACATCATCATCCCCTTGCAGGAGACACACACACAAACACACACACACACACACACACACACGTCATCACCTTGCTGCAGAGACACACACACATCATCCCCCTGCAGGAGACACACACACATCATCCCCTTGCAGGAGACACACACACACACACACACACGTCATCACCTCGCTGCAGACACACACACACACACACACACGTCATCACCTCGCTGCAGACACACACACACACACACACACGTCATCACCTCGCTGCAGACACACACACACACACACACACGTCATCACCTCGCTGCAGACACACACACACACACACACACGTCATCACCTCGCTGCAGACACACACACACACACACACACGTCATCACCTCGCTGCAGACACACACACACACACACACACGTCATCACCTCGCTGCAGACACACACACACACACACACACGTCATCACCTCGCTGCAGACACACACACACACACACACACGTCATCACCTCGCTGCAGACACACACACACACACACACACGTCATCACCTCGCTGCAGACACACACACACACACACACACGTCATCACCTCGCTGCAGACACACACACACACACACACACGTCATCACCTCGCTGCAGACACACACACACACACACACACGTCATCACCTCGCTGCAGACACACACACACACACACACACGTCATCACCTCGCTGCAGACACACACACACACACACACACGTCATCACCTTGCTGCAGACACACACACACACACACACACGCACAGGTGACAGTGGGGACAGGGTGATTTAGCTGGGGCATATGGGCAATGTTGTTAGGAGGTGACCTCGCTCCTTTAACCAACGTGAGTGATTCATGGCCCGTCACTGTGGCCTGGAGCAGGGGGCTCATGCTTAAGAGAGTGACTTTATTGGGGTCCTCAGGGGGCTCCCTGCCAAAGACAGCGACCACCGTTTGCCGCACGTCTGTTATGCTCAGCCCGAGCAGATGTTTCCAACAGCAAACAGTTCGTGACCCAGAAAGAGCAAAATATTTTGGCTTTCCTCGGCTTTCAGCACCTGTTCAAACCCCAGCATCCCGGGAGCTCCGCGCGCAGGTCGGAAGGCCTGGCGGCATCCGGCTAGAGCAACCTTGCTGTTCACTGGCAAAGCCACGCACTCTGGTGCGGTGACCCTGACCTCCAGTGTCAAGGGGAGGTGAAGGGCAGATCCCACAGAAGGATCCACCAGCTTCAGGCGCAGGCTCACCTATGTCTGTCCGTCTGTCTGCACCACCTCAGAAATGTAGCAAGAAAGTCCACGGCCATCCCTCCAGCCTTTATTCTGCACTTTTTCAGGGCAGCCATGTTTTTTTTTTTTAATTTTGTTTTGTTGTTTTTAATATTCTTTCAATTGATTTCAGAGAGGAAGGGAGAGGGAGATAGAAACATCAGTGATGAGAGAGAATCATGGATCAGGTGCCTCCTGCATGCCCCCCACTGGGGATGGAGCCCACAACCCGGGCCTGTGCCCTGACTGGGAATCGAACCCTGACCTCCTGGTTCATAGGTCAGCGCTCAACCACTGAGCCACACCGGCCGGGCAGCACCAGGGATAGAGCACTGGCAGTGTTTGCAGGCCGGCGGTAGACTTCAGAAGCTCTTCTGCACTGAACGGGGTGAGGACGCACTCAGGGGACGGTGGGGACCAGGGACAGCACTTGGAGGGCTTGGGATCAACCACAAGGTCTAACAAATGCGGCTAAGGACGCAGTGGGAGCCTCTGGCAGGTGTGAAAGGAAGAGGGTCTGTGGGTGTTGCCAAGGCGACCGGGACCGCCTCTCCAAGGGCTGCTGAGCTCCACTCCCCACGCTTCGCCTGGGCAAAGGGCGTTTAGGTGGCCGACCCCCATTTTAAGGAGATTTTCTTATTTGCTTGCTTTTTTTTTTCATTGCAGCTCAAGGAGGCATCCAAGAGTCAAAGAGAGAGCCTGGCGCGAGGGCGGGTGCAGGAGAGTCAGTTAGATGCGAACGAAAGGAAGGTGCCCTGACTTCGGGGACTTGCCTCAGCTTCCCTGACCTCAGTGACCGTCGGAGCCGTAGAGCCCCAATCCCCCCGTGCCTTCCAGCCCCAGCGCGAATGGAAGCCGTGGTGCGCCAGCTGATCAAGACGCCTGTGCTTCATGTACAGTGCGGACCCTCAATAAGCGCGCAATGAATCCAGAAGTGGCCGCCTGGCTGGGTGGATAGATGGCTGGCTAGCTGGGAGGATGGGCGGACAGACGGACGGACGGATGGATGGAAGGATGGACGGAAGGACGGACGGACGGATGGATGGACAGGTGGATGGATGGATGGATGGATGGATGATTACAGAGATTCAACCTACGGTAGATTAGGCAAGCCATCACTCAGCTATACCAAGATTTGACAAACCATGACCTGCAGTCCAAGCCCTCCTGGCCACCTCTTTCTGTAAATAAAGTTTTATTGGGACACAGCAATGATCACCCATGTATGCGCTGTCTGCTTTCATGATGGAAGGCGGAATTGAGGAATTGCTAGAGGCAAGAGGGCCTGCATGTCTAACCCTCTGACCAGCTGACCCTTGTAGAGGAAGTTCACCAACCCTTGAGCTACACAACTACTAGGTTTTCTTTGCTTTTATGTAGTTTCTCCTCTGTTTTTAAAACTTACATAAGCTCTAGCTGTGTCAGGTCCAGCGGTCCTCAGAGCCCAAGACCTACTCACAGATGACAAGGAAGACACTTTATTTGAGTTGGAGTGAAAATAAAGCAAGTCTATCTCTTCAAAGAGAGCGTGGGGGTGGGGGCAGGGGGCTGTGAAGGCTGGCCCAGGATCCAGGAGGCTCCAGCTCCCAGCGGCCATCGTATTCTGGATTCATAAGGTCAAACTTTACAGCCTTGTTACCGCCGCACGTGATAATCCCGGTCAGAGATATGCTATTTCATCTCTGCATTAAATGAAAAAAAGAAAAAAAAGGCTTCCGTGTTTTTCTTATAATGTCGGCTACAAAAGAGCAGTATGCCACGCAAGAATTAAAAGGGAAAAATAGCCCGGCCTGTGTGGCTCAGTGGTTGAGCATCGACCTACGAACCAGGAGGTCATGGTTCGAATCCCAGTCAGGGACCATGCCTGGGTTGTGGGCTCCATCCCTGGTGGAGGGCGTGCAGGAGGCAGGCAGTCCATGATTCTCTTTCATCATTGACGTTTCTGTCTCTCTCTCCCTCTCTCTTTCTCTCTGAAATCAATCAAAATATATTTTAAAAAATAAAAAGGAAAACTATATTTCTACACAGACATCACAGACACAGAATTATCTGCCAACATGGGGGTTAGCAGAACGTAAGGTACTCAGATGGCCAGGAAAAGAGTGCCAGGAGCAGAAGTATGAACAGGGATTTGGAATCCCTTTACACGTAGAAGCATCTGGGGCTGAGACTAGCGGGAGGCCAAAGAGGTGGCTGGGGTGCAAATTTAAGGAGACATGGACCTCAGGGTCATGGGAGGGAGGGGCCCGCACCTGAGAGGGGCTCCTCCTTAAATTCCAGCCTTGGATCCTCTCTCTCTCTCTCTCTCTCTCTCTCTCTTCCGGGCACTGAGGCCTCTTGTGGGTTAATAGAATCGTTTCCATCTGAAACGTACAGTATAATGTTATACATAATCAATTTTACCTTTAAAATTGCCTGTGGGCTTGAAAACCATGACAAACTCGCCGATCAACTAGCTGACAAATGAACACAGAGACGATCTTCAGACTGTGTGCACGCACCCGAGTGTGCGGGCCGCTCGCCAGGTTGGAAATGCAAAGACTGAGAATATCCACGGCTTCCCCCCGCCAGGAGCCGCCAACCCAGATGTGCAGGAAGCGTGCCCATCTGGATGCCCTTCTTGCTCTCAGCTCGGCCGGGAGGCTCGCCGAGACGGCGTGCCAGGGGGAGCCCGCACCTGGTGGGCCCAGGGAAAGGGGCAGGCCAGCTCCACGGTGAGTCCCAGACCGTCCCAGTCCCCAGCCAGCTCCCTCCGGGAGAGGGAGCGCCCAGCAGGCCCGCACGGCAGCACATCCTCCCTCCTGCCGCCAGGATATCTGCCTTTGTTCCCAAAGGCATTTATTTGCGCTTTTCTCCGACTGTTGGCGTGTCACTGAGCGTTAAAGAAGACATATTGTACGTCCTAAAGAGGAGCCGTAAAAATAATTTAGCTTATTTCTTTCATGTCTGAGTGTATTAATTCTTGCTTACATAAGGAAATACGAAAAAACAAACTGTAAACAAGGGATCACTTGGAATCAGATTATGCATGAATAATGACACCCGTTCTCATCTGAGATGTGGGGAGAAATCTAGCTTTACTGCCAGGGGCGTTAAAAAAATGTTTTTCTTTTTCAAAGGAAATTACTCAGGATGTAATAAAAACATGTTTTCTGCTCTAAGAGGATTAATTTACCTTTTGTGTCACGAGGAAGTAAATGCAATCAATACCTCAATTCCCCTCGTCTGTGGAGAAAGACAATTTCCAAGTCTGAATCCTGGGGAAGGGGCATTTAGCTTTGATTTCCTAACAAGGAGGTTCTGTTTCCCCTACGAGTTCTCCCAGGGACTCTGCCCAGAGCCTCAGAGGACTTTGGGGTGGGGTGGGGGGCAGATGACTCTGTTTCCTTCTGCAACTCTGGACTCTCTCCTCCTTTCATGCACCCCCCTCTTTCCTGTGACCCCACCCTCTCTCATTAGCACCCAGAGACCCAGAAGCACAAAGGGCTCCACATGGGGGAAGGGCAAGTTCATCACAGCGGGCTGCAGAGGCGGGTCTGCCCCATCTCTCACTCCCACGTAGGACCTGGGACTTGTTCCCTAACCTCACCGTCCTTCCATGTCCTCGCGTGCAAAAGAGGCGTGCAAAACAGTACCTTCCTGAAGGGGCAAGACTAGGAATGAGCGCAGGGGAAGTGCACAGTATCTGGTGGGCCTCATTTGAGTGAGGCCATCGCCTCCTGACTCATCACCTTCATGCCCGGATGTAGGCATTCTGTTGAGAAACAATCCTCTCTTCTAATTTCTGTCCTCACCAGTTGCCTCCAGGATATTTGAAAGGGTTGTTCTCCTTACTGCTCTTTTCTTTGGTTTTACTTTTAATGAATCTCAGACCCAAGAGTTGGAAGGATCTTTGAAGATCCATTTCCCTACCCATTCATCCATCCATCCATCCATCCATCTACCCACCCACTCATCCATTTACCTATCCATTCATCCATCCACCTATGCATCCATTCATCCATCCATCCATCCATCCATCCATCCATCTACCCACCCACTCATCCGTTTACCTATCCATTCATCCATCTACCTATCCATCTACCTATCTACCCATCTATCTATCCATCCATCCATCCATCCCTCCATCCCCCTATCTACCTACCCATCCATCCACCCATCCTCCCATATATGCATGCATCCATCCATCCAACAAATATATACTAAGCATCCAATACTTGTCAAGACTGTTCTAGTCTCTGGAAGAGAGATGAGAGCAAAATACACAGCCCTTGTGAGCAAGCAGTGAGCAATACAGCACAAGCAGGGCAACCTACTTGTCTCAGTTTGACCAAAACTTACACAGTTTTTGCACTAACGTTCCGATTCCTGAGACTCCATCCTCGGGCCTGGCAAACCCGCGTGGTTGGTCGCCCTCGTTACAAATGTGATGAAAGCAAAGCTACCAGGAATGCCTCCGGCTGGGACCTGG
The DNA here is from genome assembly GCF_000412655.1 of Myotis brandtii. NCBI lineage: Eukaryota > Metazoa > Chordata > Mammalia > Chiroptera > Vespertilionidae > Myotis > Myotis brandtii. The sequence goes on from NW_005370423.1 coordinate 2,037,690, forward strand.
CCCATCTCAGAGGTCAGAGCTCAGCTCACCGGGGGAAGTACCATTCAGTGGAGACCAGACAGATTAGCAAAGGACGCCGTGCGGAGGGGAAGGCAGGTCAAGTGCACAGGGTGGGATGCAGTTGCTACCAAGGCCTGGGGGCTGGAGGAACTGGAAGAAACAGAGACGAGACCGCGGAGGTGAGTGAGGGAGACCTCGCAAGCTCCATGGAGGAATCCGTGCTCCACCCGAGGGGCCCTGGGACGCTTTGGAGCCGTTGAAACAATGGCGCGGCGACAAGGGATTTACTTAAGGAGACAGTACTCTGGCTGTGCTCGGAGCACCGGCCTGAAGTGGGGTGCAAAGTCCGGGTGAGAAAGTGCTCGGAGGGAAGCAGATGGTGGCTTGGGCGTGGGTCCTGAGCTCTTCTGGAGCAGAAGTGGACGGGACTGGCCCAGACGGACAGGAAAGGCTGACGCCCAGTTTCCAGGTGGAAGCCCTTGGTTGCATGATGGGGGCAGGTACTGAGAAGACAGCGCCTACCCCAGCAAGTCTGTGGGGCATTGTAGAGGCTCTGGGCCATGGGAAGGGCATGCTGGGATGATAACACCTGCCCTCCAGACCTACCTGGCCACGGGAGGGGCCGCCCATTCGTTTCAATGAACATAGTATGCTTGAGCCACGATTACATGTCAGGCACCAGGAACACATCAACAAAGATAGACAGACAAGGCTACCATGCATCGCTTCTTTCATTAAAGTATGTCATGTAGGATGAACACTTTCCACGTGGGGTTCCCAGGAACCCCAGCTTTCAATCATTTCATGAAACGTCTCATGACTCAAGGAAGCCCGTGAATGCCGTGACGTGTGGCCAAGCGAGTTCAAATCCCACCTGCCCCACTTCCTGGGGACGTGACTCTGGGCAACGTCCCCGTCTTCCTGTGCTTCTATTTCCTCGTGGGAATAACGGTAACGCCGATCTCTCGGGATGGCGGCGAGGATTGGGTGGGACGCTACACAGGAAGCGCTTGGAATCGGGCTTGGCCATGCAGTGGGCACTACGGGAGTGTTCGTCTACTTTCCATCTCCATCGAGGTGTAGTTTACACGCACAACACTGCACCCACTGAAGCTGTCCAGTTTAATGGGATTTGACCACTGTCTGCATATGAAGGGGCAGCTTTGTCACCTCCAGAGCCGGGGTGAAGTTCACCGCTAGTGCGGCCATGTCTTCTTCATGGCACGGCCATGGGAGTCTGTGGCCTTCCGAACGGTGCTGGGCACGTGATATGTTCTCCATAAATGTGAGCGAGTTTCTCCATTATTGTTAGCTCTGAAAGCTGCTGGCTGGGGAGAGTAACTTAGAAGCTCAGAGCAAAGGGAAGAAAGGGAGGAAGGAAGGAAGGAAGGAAGGAAGGAAGGAAGGAAGGAAGGAAGGAAGGAAGGCAGGCAGGCAGGCAAGCTCCCATTTTGGGGAGGAAAACAGCTGAAGATTCTTCTGAGAAAGTCGTAGTGTGTGGTCCCGCTGAACAGTAGCAGGTGAGAGGCCCTCCTCATCCGATCGGCCTCCTGTTGGAGACCCAAGGCCTCTGGACTTGACGCCTTCCTACATGGAGATCCACACAAGAGGGTGACCACCAGGATGCGCAGCAGCAGCCTGCTCGGCGGGGGGTCCGGCGTCTCAGAGGGGACAGCAGCCCCAGGGACAGCCCGAGCAGGTCCCCATCAGGAGAGACGCCCCCCCCACACACACCCCCCATCTCCTGCATCTTGGATGGAGCCGCCAGATCCCTGCCTCCCATCTGCAAACCCAATTTCATGTTTTACAAAAAGTCTTGCCAAAAAAAGCCCACAGCGTGGACTCCAGGAAAACAAACCCTGGAAATAATCTGTGTCGAGGCAGGAGCCGGCTGCCCTTCCAGAGAGGCGGTCGGCTCACCTTTCATAAATGTCAGCCTTGAGATAAAGAAGACAGGCTAACGAGGGCTCATTTCCACAGGAGCGAGCGCGCACCTGCCCATTAACCCGCAGACCACGGGGAACGCGCTGTGTGGAGGCCTCGGCGGCCACGGGCAGACGCGCAAATGGCTGGGGCGCCGACGATCTGATCTCCTCGGCTATTTTAAAAATAGTTTAAATGGCCTGCTGAGTCCACATCTGTTCATTCACGCAGCACACATTTGCATAAAACCCACCGTGTGCGCAAGGCCCGGGGTCGGGGCTGTGGGGCTGTGTTTTGTGAAGAATCGTGGCCCCGGCTCCCCACAAGGTGGGATCTGGATTCTGGCCTCAGCACCCAGCACATCGATTTAAATGCCGCAAACCGCCATCAGCTCAGGGGCCCAGGTGAAATGACGCAGCACCACTGTGCATAGCGAATGGTTGTTGGGATTAAGTGAGATAATACAAGGAAAGTGTCTAGCAGGCAGAAATGGGACTTGTTATCAAAAAAAAAAAAAAAAAAGCAGGTCACCTGGCCGGCGTGGCTCAGTGATTGACCTTGACTTATGACCCTGACTTATGACCCAGGAGGTCATGGTTTGATTCCCGGTTGGAGCACATACCGAGAGTTGCAGGCTTAATTCCCAGTGTGGGGTGTTCAGGAGGCAGCCGGTCCATGATTCTCTCTCCTCATTGATGTTTCTCTCTCTCTCCCTCTCCCTTCCTGTCTGAAATCTATAAAAATATATTTATTTTTCTAAATGAAGCAGGTCAATGAGAAAAAGAAGGGAAGGAGTGAGAAGGAAGAGGGGAGGAGGAGAAGGAGGAATGGTGGGGCTGGCGGAGGTGACCTTCAGGAGGGGAAATAAGCGAGGATGGAGGAGGAAAAGGTGAGATCTCTGTCCCATGGACCTCCAGGGACCGTGAGCAAGACGGACATACATACAAATAACTAGGCTTTAGCTGGAGACGCAAGCAAGAGCTAGAAAAGCAGGAGATGCCTCGAAGCAGGCCCCTAAATCTTGTCATAGAGCTGGGAGGCCGAGCTGGGGGAGAGAACAGAGGGTCATTATTGGGTCCTTGATGGTGGGCAGGCTGAACAGGCAGAGATGGGTGGGGAAGGCACTCCACACGGAGGGGGCGGCTTGAGCAAAAACCTGGAGACGGGACCGTCCAGGCTGAGTTTACGGCAGGAAGAGACCTCCCCCGCTCCTCCCCGCCCGGAACACCTGGCAGTGTGACGTTTGCTGGTGTTTACCAAGAGTCCGAGAGAGAAAGGAAACAGGCAGGACGTCCCAGCTGCGTTCGTCTCCCCATCTGCTTGCCACGGACCCTCGCCGGGACCTGCTCTTCTGGGGACCACGTGGAAGGAAGACCGGGATGCCCGCCTGGCCTGCGAAGGACTGGCTTAAAGGCACGGGAAGCCAGGGCCGGGGGGGAGGGGGCGGGTGTGATGGGACTGGTGTCGTGGGGAGGCGACGGAGCCACCAGAGATGGAGCGTGAGGGCAGGAGAGGGTCACAGTCGTGACCTTCTGCCAGAATTGGGGACCGCTCTGCCCGGGAGTCGAGGAAACGTGTCTCGATTTTCCTCTCTTTCTTCTGTTTCTATCATGAAAGGGGGTTACTATCCATCCAGTGAGTGGGGAGGAGACTGGGTAGAAGGCATTCCAACGTAACCAGTTTACGGAAACCAATTCACCCGCATTCAGGGTAACCTTTCTCCCAAAAGGCTTCTTTGACGTTATGTAAAATTTGAGGTACGGCCCTACCCGGTGTGGCTCAGTGGATAGAGCGTCGGCCTGTGGACCGAAGGGTCCCGGGTTCGATTGCGGTCAGGGGCATGTACCTCAGTTGCAGGCTCCTCCCCGGCCCGGGCCCTGGTCGGCGCGCATGCAGGAGGCAACCCATCGATGAGTCTCTCTCACATCGATGTTTCTGTCTCTCCCTCTCTCTTCCACTCGCCCTAAAAATCAACGAAAAAATATCCTCGGGAGAGGATTAACAAAAAAAAAATTGGGGGGTACGAATGGAAGAGGAAAATCGATCAGTTCTATTCTGCGGATCCGAGCCCCACATGAAAAGGCGAGTGTTGAGACGTTCAAGGTATAACTCCATCCATCAACCGCATCCAGGCCTCCAGGCCCGTCAATCACCCGTGAGCAGTCCTTTCCCACACACCCCTCCCCTCGCCTCCCTCCAACTGGATGACGAGGCTGCCCTCCCGCTGGCGTCTGGGGCCGGGTCCTGGCTCCCGGGCACGGTGACTGTCACCCGCCTTTGAGGACCCCGATTTCCCTCCAATCAGGAGCCACCTGCCCCCCTCCAGGCAGCTCGCAGCCCCAGGGGCCCCCGCGCGCGCCTCCCCAGAAACATTGCTCCGAGAACTTTTTGTTTGAAGCTTGCCATAAAAACATGGGATTATTTTTTTTTGAATTTGAAATTCATTTTCAGTCTTCTTTTATAGATCTGTCATTTATACAATGGCTAGGAAACTTTCTAAAATCAGAGCTAATTTATGAACCCCTTCTTTTCAGCATAATGTCATTTCGCACATTAAAATGATAATGACTGGAGAGATCCAATGTGTCTCTCTCTCCGGGGGGGTGCGGGGCGTGAGGGGGAGATGGTGGGTGGGGGGCTGGTCTGGCTCTTCTGAAATAAGTCCCAGTGTGCCTGAGCTCAGCCCCCACCCGGGCTTTCATGAAAAGGGAAAAAAAAATAGAAAAAATGTATTTTTTTTACATCCTTGAAGTGAGAATAACATTGAAAAGCAACGTATGCCCCGTGCAAAAGCATGAGACCTTGATAAGTCGTTAAGGACACACGTACACGTGAAGGTGACAAATTGGCCCTGGCCGGCGTGCTCAGTGGTTAGAGCATCAACCTGCGCACCAAGGGTCACAGGTTTGATTCTGGTCAAGGGCACGATTCCTGGGTTGCAGGTTTGATTCCTGGTCAAGGGCACAGTTCCTGGGTTGCAGGTTTGATCCCTGGCTCCCTTCAGGGTGCATGTAGAAGGCAACCAATCAACGTGTCTCTCTCACATCAATGTTTCTCTCTCTCTCCCCCTCCTTACCTCCCTTCCTCTCGCTCTAAAAAAAAAAAGTAAATCAATGAAAAAATAACCTCAGGTGAGGAATACCACCAAAAATAATAAAAATAAAAGATTACAAATTGTGCTTTTTTCTAAGAGAAAGCGGGGGCGGGGGTGGTAATCTGACGCAGTTGAGGGCAATGGAGCCAAGCTGTGGCTCTCAGCCCAAGCCGCGCACGAGAGAACTGCTTTGCGGAGCAAAACACGGAACCCCAGGCCCCGTCCCCTCACTCCAGTTCACTAGTCATTGATGTGGCGAGGGGCCCAGCAACACGCATGTTCTTAGCGGTCAGATGAGGGCAACATGCCCACGGGAACCTCAGAAGGCGGGCTGTAACCCTAGTGGGTGTCGTCGGGACACTGCATAGACTTGGATCGATAAGACAAGCTAATGCTTACGTCCTCCTTACGCCGGCCCAGCTGCGGTTCCAGCTCTTTCCACACGTTTCTTCCTAACAGCGTCCGAGGCAGGTTTTGCTATTGGTATCCTTTCTCTCAGATGAAGCAAGCCAGGCTCTGAGAGACTGGGGAACTTGCCCAAAGTCACACGGCCGGGAATGGATTGAGGTGGGCTTGGAACCCACGCAGTCTGGCCCGGGGCCCACGCGCTGCCCGCTGTGCCTGCTGGCTTCCTAACGGGTTGACAGCTCTGGGTCTAAAGATTCATTCCCTTGCTCAGCTACAAAACGAGGTCAACAGAGCGAGGTGAGCTTAAAGTCCTGTGGTTGTAGGAGCTCCATTTTAAATATATTTTTATTGACTTCAGAGAGGAAGGGGGAGAGGGAAAGAGGTGAAAGCATCAATGATGAGAGAGTCATTGATCGGTTGCCTCCTGCACACCCCCTACGGGGGATCGAGCTCACAACCCTGGCATGTGCCCTGACCAGGAATTGAACGATGACATTCTGGTTCATAGGTCAATGTTCAACCACTGAGCCACACCGGCCGGGCTAGGGTCTCCATTTTAAAGATGGAAAAGTGAGTCCCAGAGAAAGGACATTTGCTGCCCTCATCCAGCCACCAAATCAAGCATAGCCAGGCCTCCTGAACCCCAATGCAGAATCCGTTCCCAATCTCCCAGCAAAACAAATTGGACGAGGAGGTCGCCTCCAAAACAAACCACGGGACATGAAACTACTTCGCGCAAAGATCTCAAGCCCCAGATTTAAAACCTGAAACCTGGGTGCTTCCCTGTATCTCCCAGGAGACGACTACAGTGATGTCCAACTCACCCAAACTTCAATCAAGCACCTCTTATTGGTGGGACCTGCTCTACGTGCTGGGAGGGGTAGAAGAGGAGAACAAGTGTGGTCTCGCCTTTGCTGGTAAAAACTCTAGACTGTTACCCACGAGCGAGAAGACAGCTCCCTCTACACCTCGACGCCAGGATCCTGGGTGCTCTTCAGCCCAGCTCTTGGCTACTCTCTACCTAGCTCCTTCCCGGTGGAAAAAGAAAAGTTCTTAAGGCAATTTTTTGGAGAGCATGGTCACCGTGTTCAAAGGGCAGTTGACCTTGACCTTGACCTTGCTCTTCCCGTTCATTCCCTGCTGTGGACGGGGACCCTCCTCCCACTGCGTCCCTCCACATGAACGCTGAGTGTCTCCTCATGGGGCAGGTCCCCTTACCAAGCCGGGGTCCAGGAGACGGTCCGATGTGCTGATTGGACTCTGGGTCCAGGGCTAGGACGTCCGTGAGAGAACCCCTGAGGACAGCAAGAGTCTGAACACACACTCTCACGCCGGGTTTCCAGAAACTGTCTGTGAGAGAGCATCCCTCCAGCCACCTGCCCCCTCGCCCTCCTGTGAGTCATCGAGACGGCTCGTGTCACACTGTGATAAGCAGCACTGCCCTCCATGTGCCCTGTGGGGGCATCAGCACACACATGGACACACAACTACTGTTTCAGGTCCTGCCCGGGAAGGAGTCACTGGGCATCTGTTCAGATCCATGGGGACTCACTTCCAACCAAGCTCAGAGGCTTGGTCTGAGATATTTTGACAAATAACACGGACGAAAAGTCATTTCTTTTCCTAAGAAAGAAGACTTACAAGGAGGGAGGAGGTGGTGGAGGTAGAGGTGGAGGAAAAGGAAGAGGAGGAGGAGGAGGAGGAGGGAAAAGAAGAACAGGGAAAAAAAAATGGTTCTTGGCCATCCCCCCTCTCCTTAAAAACAACATTTTTATGAGCTAAATGCAAATGAATAAAAATGAATAAAAACATGTGGATTAAATTCCCCTGAAAACACTCATGGGCTTAAAGTTTTAAGGGGAAAACAGGCCCAGGGCCAAATGCATTGTGGTCTGGCCGAGCCCGGGGGAAGGTTCTTTGGCTCATGTGACTCACACACCTGCTCAGCCGCCACGCTGCCCGCCGCCCTCCGCCCCTGCACTCCCGGGAAATCGCACCCAGCGCTGGGAGCCGTGGGGCCCTCAGCTGGCTCCGGCTCCTCCCCGCCAACCAGGGCAGTTCCCCGCGCATTTTCATGGCCTGGCCAGAGCGCGGGAAGACGCGGATTTGGCCGGGACGGGCGCTTGGCTCCCCACTGTAGCTCAAACTGAAGCCAAATGCTCCATCTCTACTCTGAGTTTAAAAAAAGACGGACTCTGAGCAAGGAAGGCATAAAGCCCAGGCGCAGGCCCAGATCTACTACCTGGAGACGTCTGAGCTGGGCACCTGGCCCCTGGCCTGCATACCTGACAGAAAAGCGTGAAGAACCGGCTTTTCTGTGCACGGGCACATGGCACATGGATGCCTTGAGATCTTACGAGCATCCTAACTGAGGGCCAGCATGTGCCAGGCTCTGTATGAAGAGCTCGACTCTGACCCGCATCCGTTACGCCTCCAAGGGGCTCTCAAAGGAGGGTTCTTAGGGTTGAGTAGGAAATTGCTCCCCGAAAGCAGGATGGGAAAGAACCTAAGCTCTCGGGTGACGTCCCCCACAAAACCTCTGTGCCATACGACAATCAATTTTTGCTGAACAAAAAAGTCCGCAGGATCGAATCGATCTGGATTGGGCTCGGCCGATCTTGGGTGGGCTCACTCACCCGTCGGGCGGCGACTGGCGGATGACCATCGAGGTGAGTGGAGTGGACCCAGTCTGTTTCCTGAGTCTCTCATCACCCATCACGAACACATTCTCATGTGGCCATGGGAGAAGGTTAGGAGGTCACAAGCCCAAGTGCACAAGAGGTAGTCAAGCCTCGTTGTTGCTAACATCTCATTGGCCAAAGCAAGTCAGATAGCAGATTCCAGGCTCAGCGTGAGAGAGCATGACCAAGTTCCATGGCAACGCATGGGGATGGAGAGCCGGGCCCCTTCACATATTAATCAATCCATCATGAGGGCTATACAACCCGCGATCTTAAAAGGCCGGGGAAGGACCCGTAGATACAGTCATGTGATCTACTCCACACCCTTCTAGAGCTCTCTCCAAGCCTTGAACACCAATGGGAGGAGGGGCTAGGTTATTTTTTTCTAAGGGAGCGAGCTGAGCAGCCAGCATTTTCCCAAGCCTGCCCCGCTCTATTCAGAATAAAGACCCGGGCAATAGGCCATGCTTGGATGCCTCAGACCATCTGCCAACCAAAACAGAAAGGAAAAAAAAAGTTAATTATGAATGGTGTCTTCCCATGCTAATCATTTATTGTAAAGGACTTCTCCAGCTTGTTTAGAATCGCTGTCGCCTAAGGGTGCGTGCTGTATAACTTGTCTGATTACAGGATACAGAGCACTTCTTAATAGGCCTTGGCTGAGTAGGAGCAGGGAAAGAAATTAAAGAGGCCATTTCCCTTTAGGTATGCAAATACCTCCCCGAACAAAAGACCAAGATATGATAGGCCAGGAGGAAACACACCCTCTTTTCTTTCTACCTGAAATTACGTACCAGGAGAGGAGCAAGCCCTGTGGCATGTGTCCACGGAGGTGTGAACGGTCCAGTAATTGAAACGATACCAAACGATGCCGGTGCCAGAAATACACGTGAGACCTTGAGCTGAACAGACTCCCCGGGCAGCCCCGCGGTGGGCGCTGGGGTGCTGCGTGGACCTCTGGGTAAGGGGTCACTGCTGACTTTGGGGTAATTTGACTCTGCCTCGTTGAGCTAAAATTTGTTTGTATCCCATTGGCCTTCTCCTTTCTGAAGCCAGAATTTCCATGCCCACATCTGGCAGGGAGGGCAGTCAGAGAGGCGGACCAAATGCATTTGAAAAGCAGTAAAAAACATAGAAGGACACGGATTCATTTCTTCTTCTTGGGCGCACACAGATTCACACACACACACACACACACACACACACAGCTCACAGATACGGACACACGCACGGACGCAGAATGTTCTGTTCTTATAAATGTTTCCTCTTCAAATGTTTCTTGGTGCTTCGCAGGGATGTGTTATTCCACGTGGGATTTCATGGGGATTTCACCTTTGCGGGGAGCAGGGATCTCACAGGTCTGCCTTCTCAACCAGCTTTTAGGGACTAAAAACATGAAGGAGACGACTTGAGAGTCGACTGGGGGGCAATGTGATCACGGAATCCCCATGGGGCCCCAATACCTCAGTTCTAGTTCTGCCGTTACCTGGTTCTGTGGGACCAGGGACCAGTTCCCTCTCCTAACCCACGCTGTCCTCCAGCTAAATGAAGGGGGGTCGCTCAGCTGATCTGACTGTGCCGACTGCATGTCGCAAAGAGCGATCAAGCCGCTGCATCTAAAGGGGAATTTTTTTTAGGTCACTTCTGACTCTTAAAAGAAAGTCGGGAAACTCTTTCGAATGCGACCTGCTCTGATTCCTGCTCCATCCCAGCGGCCAGAGGAGTCCACGCTATAGAAGGTTCGCCAGATACCATCACCATCACGACAGGCAGCTTCCCGGCCCCACGTTCCACATGCAAACCCTCAGTGAAGGCACAGATGGGTGGGCAGATACGCAACGAAGCGAGCCTTATAAAACGTTAATGAGAGACTCGAGATGCGGGTATACAGTGTTACTATGAAATGCTTTCAACGTCGCTATCTGCTTGGCAATCTTCATAATAAAATATTGGAAAACCATAAACCTCAACGTCAGCAGTTTAAGGGCTCAAGGCCTTGTGGAACACAATTCGGGGTTCGGGGCTGCGGGGTCCCCTTGCTCAGGACGCACCGTGCCACCCCATTTGCTAGATTGTCACTTGGAAGGTGGCTCCTCTAAAGGGCCATTGTCAGGGGCTCTCTGAACGCTCCCAAGATGGACAGGTGGCTGAGAGGTATCCCAGAGGCATTGCAAAATGCCAAGTGCAAAGAGCACAGGAAATGCCAGGGGCCACATATTTGCCCAGGGTGACCTCACTCGGTCCCAGGACAGAGGCAGATAAGGACACGAGAGAGTCAGGGTTTGAATCGGGCTCATTGGACTCAAACTCTCGCATTCTTGGTCTCAGAATAACAGCCAACACTTTGTTGAGTCTTCCTACGTGCCCAGCTCTGTTGTAAACGCATTCCACGTACCAACTCATCTTCCTCCTCCTCCTCACAACTCCGTGAAGTAGGAACTACATTCGTGATCATCATCCTACAGGAGAACATGGAGGCTCAGAGAGGTTCGTGCGCTTGCCCAGAGTCACACAGCGAGGTCAACCTCGTCACGGCCCCACGGCTTCTGAGCCCTGGGAAAGGCAGGCGCTCATACACACCCTCTTGGCTCTCTTTCTCCAGCGCGCCCTGCCTGACCCACTTCCCTACGCTCCTCTGGGAATCTCTTAGGACAGTGGTCGGCAAACCGTGGCTCTCGAGCCACATGCGGCTCTTTGGCCCCTTGAGTGTGGCTCTTCCACAAAATACCACATGCGGGCGCGCACGTACAGTACGACTGAAACTCCGTGGCCCATGCGCAGAAGTCGGTTTTCGGAAAGGAGATAGACGAAACACGTATACAAGACGAGTGTGGATGGGAGAGTTGGAAGGGGTTGACCTCAGCGAACGTACCTCAATCAGATTGAGGACGTTTTTAGCAAAGGCCAGCATAGGAGTACCCTAATGAAGTTAATAACAACATACCTACCTATATAGTTTACATTTTAAAAATTTGGCTCTCAAAAGAAATTTCAATCGTTGTACTGTTGATATTTGGCTCTGTTGACTAATGAGTTTGCCGACCACTGTCTTAGGATAAACCCCTCAATTACATGTGCTTGACTCCTGGTCTCAGGCCCTACCTCTGGGGCAACCTCAGTGCGACAGACCTGAGCATCTCACTGAGAAAAGGTGTGTGGATCTGGGTGGGAGGGGCCTTCTGTGCAAAACGAAAAAGGCAATAATTGAGCACTTACTAGGCCCTTGTCACGCGTGGCTCGGCCGTGTGTGCAGTGTACCCATCGATCCTCACTGTCACCCGGTACGTGCAGGGGCACGGCTGCCACCCCCACATATAGGTGAGAGGAGTGAGCCCAAGGGGTTAAGATGTGGTTAATCTGAAAAATCGGCTGCTCCCAGACTTGTATCCTAAACGGCTCTTCTCTCCAGCCCCACGTTTATTATCTAGAGGAGGCGGCGGGAGCGGAGGCCCGCACTGCAGGCTGCACCTTCTCCCGCAGGCTCGGCTCTCACAGAATCGAGGTGGGACTGACGGAGTGGGAATCCACGTCTGCATCAGTTTTTCCTACAAGAGGCCGGCCCACCTATCTGCTGCTGGGGGCAAAAAAAGTCCTGATCCTAAGAAAAGTGTGTGTTTGAAGCAGTAAAATAAAATAAAAAAAATAGAAGGAAGAGAAGGGGGTGGTAGTCAGGCCGCCGAAGGTAACAAAACAGGACTTCAGGAGTCCGCTTGGAAAGCAAACAGCTTTTGCAAAGCAACATGTTGATGCGTTGAGTGCAAATGAATCAGGAATAACGAGAAACACATGGGCTAAATTTTCCTTAAAATATACGAGTTTAAAAATTAAGAGGAAAAAAGCGCTTGGGGAAAATGTGTTTTAAGTTTCAGACAAACTGAAAACACTCGCACCAACGGATCAAGATAGTTGTTGAGCCCACAGAATGACTAGTTCGGTCCATCCGGGCAGATAGCGCGATGAAGAGACAGATAAACAGAGCGGGGACACGGGGGACCGGCCCGGGGCGGCGCTGTAGGACAGATCTGGGCTCCCAGACAGCTGTACGCTGGGGCTGTAGAGCGATATTGCTTTTCTTTCATTTATTTTTCCAAGTAGCGCGGGGCACTGCGCTCTGAATGGAGCACTAATGAATAAATAATACCGTCGTTGGGAAGCCGTTTGTCGAGAACACAACATGCGTTTGGTGTTGTTTGAAAAGCCCTTCAAAGGCTGTCGGAGCAACAGCGTCAAGAAACAAGGAAGACGTACGGGGATTCGGAAGCTGGCAGGACGCACGAGCCAAAGGGACTCACGTTGGTGCCGGCTTCTGGGTGGCAAAAATGACATGTGTCCACAAAGGACAATGGAGGCCAAAGCCCCATCACCAGCAGGGCCGTTCAGCCAGGCTTCCTGCTGAGAACTCCACCAGAGGCTCTGATCCCATAAGCGCCAGGGGGGACAGCACCAGCACCTCCCCATCTCCATGGCAACGGGAAGCGGTGACCCTCCCCACTGGTTTCCATTGGCCCTCTCAGAAACAACCAAAGTTCCATTTAAAAGATATAAATATATCTGTATTGATTTCAGAGAGGAAGGGAGAGGGAGAGAGCGAGTGAAACATCAACGATGAGAGAGAGTCATGGATCAGCTTCCTCCTGCACACACCATACTGGGGGATGGAGCCTGCAACCCAGGCATGTGCCCTGACCGGGAATCGAACTGTGAACTCCTGGTTCATAGGTCAATGCTCAACCACTGAGCCACGCCGGCAGGGCTATAGCTGCATCTCTTAAAAAATGTCCCATAGGTCTGTAGATTGATATATATATATTTTATATATATAAAAAGCTAAGTAGCTAAGTGACCGACCATCTGTCCGATTTACTGTCTGTCTGACCAACCCGCCGGTACATATGAAGCATACTGACAATTTAAAAATAAACGTTGACTCACGCAAGGAAAATTTTCCCATTGAATTCCTTAATAATATTACTCCTTCGGGAATGCCGTGTCATAAATTAAAATTGAAAGTAGGTGCAATCATCATGCTACTGAGAAATCTTAACAGCAAATGGGGTCTTTGTAATGGTACTAGATTTATTATCACAAGATTGCGACCTAACATAATCAAAGCTGAAGTGTTAACAGGATCTGCAGAAGGAGAGATGGTTCTGATTCTAAGAATTGATGTGTCCCCGTCTGACACTGGCTTCCCATTTAAATTAATTCGAAGACAGTTTCCCGTGATGCCAGCATTTGCGATGACTATTAATAAATCACAAGGACAAACTCTAGACAGAGTGGGAATATTCCTACCTGAACCCGTTTTTGGACATGGTCGGTTATATGTTGCTTTCTCTCAAGTTCGAAGAGCGTGTGACATTAAAATTAAAGGTGTAAATACTTCATCACAAGGGAAATTAGTCAAGCACTCTGAAAGTGTTTTTACTCTTAACGTGGTATACAGGGAGGTATTAGAATAAGTTTAATCACTTTATCAGTCATTGTTTTTATCAATGTTGTTTTTATATCATGTTTCTGTTATTTTTATATCATGTCTTTGTTGTTTTAATATCATGTTGTTATTGTTTATTTATTAATCAATTTGTATATTACTTTCATATACATTTTACTAATTTTCTTTCATCTCTGACACTTCTATTATAGAGAAAGGGCGAATAGCGATATTAAAATACTTTGTATTTTAATTTTATAATATTACATTATCTATACTATTTTGACATGTAATTTTTCTACAGTGATGTCATTACTGCCCGAATCTTTCTTCTAATTAATTTCCTTGAAGAAGTAGTTCTGTGGTCACGTTCATTGGAGAAGCGCGCTGTTAAACATCGCAAACCGCGTTCCTTTTGTGGGTGTCATCCTGGTCCCTTTTACAGACTTTTTAAGAGCCGGGTAGTCTTGCAAGGGGGTGCAGCTTGGAGCTCTCCCCATCTTTACTTGCTCTGAGATCCCTTCTGCGGGGGGGTTGTGTCCCAGGCTCAGGATGTTCAAACACCTAGAGGGGGCAGGGTCACAACACCGACCCAGCAGCCAATTGCATCTTCTCCTGCTTGGTTCTTGGGAGGAAAAACTTTCATCTAATTATCTTTCATGGTGGCTTTTTGTTTTGACACCTCTGGTTCTGAGACTGTCTGCACCCCTGAGTCACCGAGGCGTCATGAAAACCAACAATAGCCCTGGCCGGCATGGCTCAGTGGTTAGAGCGCCGACCTGTACCCTGAAGGGTCACGGGTTCGACTCCCAGTCAAGGGCATGTACCTGGGTTGCGGATTCAATTCCCGGCCCCGGTCGGGGTGCATGGGGGAGGCAACCCATTGATGTGTCTCTCTCAGATCCATGTTTCTCTCTCTCTCCATCCCCCTCCAGCCTTCCCACTCTCTACAAATCCATGGAACACATATCCTTGGGTGAGGATTAGCAACAACAATAACAGTCACTTAAATCCCGGAGCCCCATCCCAGATCTCAGGGAGAGCCGCCCGAGAGTCTGAGCCCAGAATCCTCCGCTGGGGAGCTCGGGGCAGCCGACCTGGCGTAGCTGACCAGGGTCACCCGCACCCGGAGCCGCGCCTCGGCCCGAAGCTTTAAGACCATCTCCCTTCTCCTTTTCCTCAGACTTCACAGCCCTTGACGTGTCCCTCAGAGCGGGTCTAGCCCGTGACCTACCAGCCCGCAGGGAAGTTTGAAACCAGCGGAGAAAGACGTATTTTCTTTCCACTCTCCAGCCTCGAGCAAGGGCGATCGCGGACTTTCCCTACAACCCATTAATTCTATATTTAGGGAACTGAAAGGAAAGGGAGGGAGAAACACACCAGCCACAACCGCACACACGACGGAAAAGATTGCCGATTCCCAGTGGCTATGTTGGCAAAACGCAGCGCGCGCGGCCTTCCGTGGGGCGGGGCCGCTCTCCTGCCGGGCTTTTCTCCCCCAAAGCAGGCGGGTGCATTTATCTTGGACCCGCACCCCTGCAGACAGAGTGGGGATCTGGTACCTCCATCCCCACCAGAGGCCAGCGAGCGGGACAGGCCAAGACCACGTATTGCCTGCGAGCGGCCTTAAAAGGTTTTGGTTTGCTCCGATTTTATTAGAATGAAAGCTTTTCACAAGTAAGAGGTTTTATGGGAGTTATTTTTAAAGTAATGTGTTTTTATTGGTTTCTGGTAAGATCAGTGAAATCACATGGCTTTTTTTTTTTTTTAAAGAATTTTAAACCAAAAAAAGATGTTCCAACAACTTGCCCGAAACACAAAAGCCAAGAAAGCCAGGAGGAGATGTTTGAACACGAGGGGGTTCATGACGAGATGAAACCGGTTCAGACAAAGCCGAAGGAAGGGGGCGAGGAGGACGTCACGCCGGGACAAAGGGGAACTCGGGCAGCGTCTCCAGGGTCACCCCCATATTGAGGTGCAAGGACTTGCTTCTCCCTCTGGCTCTGTGGCCCCGGCGGGTATGGGATCGCCATTTGTTGTACATGAGCATTCTCAGGAGAAAAGAGAACATATTCCTAGTCACCGAGACCTCAAAGGAATAAAGCAAATGACACACACACACACACACACACACACACACACACACACACCAGCTGAGTGGTGGGACTATCAGACACACAAATCACAGATGATACAAAGAATTCTACCTTCTCCTGCTCCACCTCTTTCTTCTTTGTCTTTGTCTCCTTCATTTTTATTGTCTTTTTATTGACTTTAGAGTAAAATATGCTCAGGGAAAACGATGTAGACATGTCTAATTCAGCCTGTATAAGATACCCTCTTCCTTCAGGTGAGAAAACTGAGGGGGGGGGGAGAGAAGCAGAGAAGGGAGAGAGAGAGAGAGAGAGAGAGAGAGAGAGAGAGAGAGAAGCAGAGAAGGGAGAGAGAGATAGAGAGAAGCAGAAAAGGAAGAGAGAGAGAGAGAGAGGATGACTTGTCCATAGTTCCCATATAGGACCAGAAACCGGATATTTCAAGAGCTCTTCACCGCGGTGTAACCTTAATATGCACTCACTCCACACACATATGCACACGTGTGCTTTTCCCCTGTGCTCCACCTCCCTAAGATGCACACGCCTGTGCACATGCTCTCCCTCCCCAACACACACAATGTGAGAGGAAGCTTCGTGAAGGCCGGGCAAGACCCGCGTCTTTCTAAGACGGCCCCGGAGAGTGAGCGCCCGGCACTCACGTCCAGGAGGGGGTCTCCTGCAACCTGGAAATATCACCGGTGCCACCCAGACCCTCTTGGTCCCTGAGACACGGCACTCCTCGGTACCAGGAGGTCACCCGCCTTGAACACAGATGAGGAGAAAAGTTGAGCCTCTGGTTGCCACTGCTGGGGGGTCCTTAAATGAACAAAAGATTAAGCTGTGCTCAATATACTGACCACCTACTTCGAAAAGTGCCCTGCCTCTACGTCCCCACTCCTTCGGGGTAATGGGTGAGAATATTTTTCCATTGGTTTTGTTTTGTTTTGTTTTTTGGGTTTTTTTTAGAGAGAGTGGAAGACAGAGGGAAAGACAGAGAAAAACATCCATGACTTCGATTGGCTGCCTCCTGCATGCGTCCCAGACCAGGTCCGGGAGGAGCCTGCAACCAAGGTACATGCCCTTGACCGGAATCGAACCCGGGACCCTTTGATCTGCAGGCTGACGCTCTATCCACTGAGCCAAAGCGGCCAGAGCTATAACGCCGTTTTAAAGCTGCCAGTGGATTTCTCGCTCACCAGGGTAGAGGGAACACACGCGTTTCTCTCCCTTTTCTACTAGGAGCACGAAGCAAGTCCCAGGTAGAAGACGCTGAGCTCAGCCCGTGACGCTCGTGAGCCACTGCACTTTTCCAACATTTAACGCCTCCCACAATCCTAAGAGCGGTATCCTGGCATCTACTTGCCCATTCACGTACTGTTTTGCTTTCCCAACTAAAATGTAGGTCTCGTGGGACCAACAGTTACAAGTGACTGTGGTAAACATAGTTGAATGAGTGAATGAGTGAATGAATGAATGCATGCATGGCTAGTCCCTGTCAGCCACAATGCTAGGCACTGGAAATACTGAAGAGAACAAGACAAAAAGGGGGCCTTGCTCTCGTAAGGTAGACAAAGAGTGAGTTTATTTTAAAAAAGGACTATAAATAATAGCTCAGTATTTTATATCAGATTGTGATGTGTTCTAATGAGAAAACAGTGAAGCGAGCTCATGGAGTGTGGCTCATGCAGGAGGAGGTTATGTTTGGTAGCAGTGAGGGGAGCCTGCTCCCAGGAGGCGGCATTTAAGCAGAGATGCCAGGGGAGGAGGACTCCAGGTGGAGGGAACAGCAAGGGTAAAGGCCCTGAGGGGGGGGCTGGCAAGGTCACAGAGAAGGTCATTGTGTCTAGAGCCCCGGGGGAGCGGGAGAGGTCAGATGAGAAGTTTGGGGACACCCGCCGGGGACAGGTCACGTGGATAAGTAAGAACTCTGGGTGCTATTCCAGTTGCTATTGGAAACCACAGAGTGGCTCTAATGAGGGACCGTCCTCATGTCTTTAAAAGCTGCCCGGCTGGCATGGGTCAGCGGTTGAGTGTCAACCCAGGAACCAGGAGGTCGCTGGTCCGATTCCCGGTCAGGGCACATTCAGAGGTTGTGGGCTTGGTCCCCAGGAGGGGGCGTGCAGGAGGCGGCCGATGGATGAAGTTCCTTTCTCATCAATGTTCCTATCTCTCTATCCCTCTCCCTTCCTCTCTCTCTAAAAATCAATAAAAACATATTAAATTTTAAAAAATCACTCAGGCTCTGTCTGGAGAGAGGATGACAGGGGACAGAGAAGCGCCAGGGCTTGGACAGAGGCAGGAAGGACTGGTGCAAGGCTCGGGCTCTGACCGCCCCACAGGATGGGTGAACCCTTTCCGCCGAGGTCTCCCTTCTCCCCTCTGACCAAGAGGACTCGCAGAGCCATCTTTCAGGACGCGCCAGCCCTGGCATTCTGTGGACTCTAGCACTTTAGTCTCGTCTTTGCCATTTGGATTCAGAGACAAATCTAAAGTCAGCCGGTGAGCCCGGCCAGCGTGGCTCAGGGGTTGAGCATCAACCTATGACCCAGTAGGTCACGGTTCGATTCCCAGGCAGGGCACATGCCCAGTTTGCGGACTCCATCCCCGGTGGGAGGCAGCAGGAGGCAGCCGGTCAATGATTCTCTCTCATCATTGATGTTTCTCTCTCTCTCTTCCTCTCTGAAATCAATAAAAACAGACTTAAAAAGTGAGCAGGTGAGTCCCCTGCCTGCCTGACCTGCAGTGGCTTCAAGACACCCTGTGGCTGGGGGTGGGGGCAGATGGAACCCCTCCAGGCCCTCCCCACAGGCCTCCCTCGTCCCCTGTGAGAGCGGACAGCGCCCACTGGGTTCGGTTTTAGTCCAAAGACAGACGGCACCCAGCGTTCAAAGCAGTGGCTCCTCGGGGAGCCTTGGGTTGGGTTCTGTTTCTTGTTTTGCTCTCTGATCCCCCCCTACCCCCCTACCCACCCCAAAAAGCACACGGGACAGCCCTCGGGGCTCATCTGGGAACAGACTGCTCCTTCTGAGAGGAGGGCGTTTGACCTGCTTGGATATGACTGGGTCCCCTCCCTCCCTCCCTCCCTTTCATCTCCCAGCGTCGTCGCCTCCTGCTTTATGGGAGCTGCTTGTGCGGGGCTGGGGGTCCCAGCGCCTCCCCCCCTCCCCGCTTCCCGGGGGCCCTGGCCCTTCACACACTTGCTTGTGCAGCTGCTCCATGTAAATTCCTCACATAGGTCTCGGGCGGCCGGTTTATTTTTATAAACAAGAACTAGGACGACCCTCCTCCGGGGTCCCCCTCGGCCGGCCAGCTTTGCAGAGCCGGGGACAGCGATGGGGAGACGGGTGGGTTTGCACAGATGGCGGCCCACGGAGGGGGGTTTCTCTTTGGTTTGGGTGCAAGAAACACAAACAACAACAAGTCCCTCCCCCCGCCCCACGCCTGCCTGCCCGGGATCACCAGGCATTACCGGGGCCCACCAATCACCCCCAGATGAGATTAAGTTGCTTCGGTAACGCGGGACCCTTCCGGTGTGCGATCTTTCTTCATTAGGAACCATGGCCCCCCGGCACTCAGCCCTCTCTCCCGCGCCTCAAAATTTATAGATCGCGGTCCCTAAACTAATTGTGGGCTGCACCCCGGGCCTCGAGCCGTGTGTCCACAGAGCAATTACCTCCGAGGCCGTGATGAAAGGTGCGGGGAAGCCAACATGTGAGGAAAATGAAGACCCCCAGCCGTGCGGGCGGGGACCCTGCCGATCAGGGTGAGCGGGCGGCTCCCTTACCCATCCGGACCCCCAACCATAACCTGAGAGGTGACAGGCAATGGGGGGCGGGCCCCGACTCCTTTATGACGCGATGCACCGGAGCAGGTCCCGAGCCACCAAGACACCCGCCCGAGGAGGCCCGTTTCCCGGGTTCCACGTCTGTGGCTCGTCTCGCTGCTCAGGGACCCACCCCCCTCCCTGTGCATCAGCCCAGGAAGCCGTGCCTTTGCCCTGACCGACCTGGACCCCCGTTCCCACCTCCTTCAGGGGCTCTCGGGGTCTGGGCGGGGAGCTGCTCCCGCTGAATGGCCTCTGGGCGCTGTCCTGGGATGGCATCGCCCACCCCTATCCACCTCCTCTCCCCCGGGGCAGAGCGGACCTGGAGCCCGGAGCCCAAATCCTAGGCGCCATCTCACTGCTGCTTGTGATAAACTGAGGCTCAGAGACAGATAGGGGCTTGGCCAACACCACACAGCAACTGGTGCCAAAGGAAGTCTTCTCTCTCCTCAGAGCCACTCCTCTCTAGATCCACATTGATGCCCTGGAAAGTCTTGCCACCTGGAGGTGGAATGTCTATTCTTTTAAAAAATAAAAAATATATATATTTATTTATTTCAGAGAGGAAGGGAGAGGGAGAGAGAAACATCAATGATGAGAGAGAATCATGGATCAGCTGCCTCCTGCACGCCCCCTACTGGGGTTCAAGCCCGCAACCTGGGCATGTGCCCTTGACCGGAATCGAACCCAGGACCTTTCCGTCCACAGGCCGATGCTCTATCCACTGAGCCACACCAGCCAGGACTGGAGGTGGAATTTCAACTCAAAATATCACAGGAGGAGCGACTGCTACTGCTGCCCCCAACACGACCCCGGTCCATCACCAGCTGCAGACACGACTGGAAGGAAGCACCTACATAAAGGGCATCTCAAGGTCTCTCTTCACGTGTCTCAGGAGGAGAAACGTTAATTTGGGGTACCATCAGCCCTGGCCAATCAAGCGTCCGCTCTCAGTCCCCGATCCCAGGGCGTTGTTAACGCTCCATGCACCGCCACTCAGCACCCGCCGGTCCTGTCACCCAGACAGCGGCCAGCACCCGGGACGGTGCCCGAGGGCACCTTCAGACAGAAGGAGGAAGCACAGACATGCCAGTGAGCCAACACTTGGGATCAGCGCTCCACAGTGGGAAGAAGGGGGGCAGGTGGACAAATGTCCCACCTCCCCCCTCACCCCCGGCGTCTGAAATGGAGGGGCCCCGAGACATGGCCTGGGCCTCCCTGGAAGTCCCCATCCTGGCGGTCCCCGATGGGATGGAGGAAGACTGCTGTGCACGGGGACCCTGCTTCTGACCACATACCTTGCGGCTGCCTCCCTGCCCCATCTGTCTCCCCCGTGGGCCTGCCGGTGATTCCTGAGGTCACATCCAAATCCTGACCCTCCCACCCCGCCTCAGGGCTCCTGGGGAACCAAGCCGGATGCCTCCAGCCCCCTCTTCCCTCGGCATCGATGCCAGCGTGGGGTCCTGCCTTTGCCCTGTCCCTGGTTTGGGGCTGTAAGTCCTGCTCTGAACGCTGGTCTTGGGTGAACACGTGGGCTCATTTCTATGCGGTATTTACAGTGGAATTGTCCGGTCATCGACTATGCATACGTTCAGTGTTAGAAAACATTCCCCAGGTGTTTCACAGGCCAATTCTGAAAAATAAATAAAAACAATGAGCCGTTCCCTCTTTCACACCCAGTGTGAAGACAGTTTGTAGAGATCCCATGGTGGGTTAAAAAGAAATATTCTCACACGGCCGGGTGGCTCCGTGGTTGAGCGTCGACCTGTGAACCAGGAGGTGAGGGTTCGATTCCCGGTCAGGGCACATGCCCGGGTTACGGGCTCCATCCCCAGTGTGGGGCGTGCAGGAGGCAGCCGGTCAATGATTCTCTCTCATCACTGATGTTTCTCTCTCTCTCTGCCTCTCCCTTCCTCTCTGAAAACAATAAAAAAAATATATTTTTAAAAAAAGAAATATTCTCGCAGCTGAAATTACTGACTATTGAGAAAAAGAAGGTCTGTGAGAAGACAGGCCCTCTTGTCGGCTGATCCCCAAGCCTTTGGGGGAGCCCCGAGGAAGCATCGAGGTCGTTTGTCTCTTTAAAATGAAAACCTGCTCTGCCTGGGGGTTCACCTGGGGGACTGCAGGTATCTCAGACGCCACCTCTGACCCCCCCCCTGCAGTGTCACCCAGCTCAGGGTCCCCCACACCCACGCCCCCCCATTGTCCCCCTTCACCAGGTTCCCACCCGGTTCCCACCCGGACCCAGGCCTTCACTGCCCTACTGTCTGTGTCCATAGGTAAGATCTTTGGTTACTCTCTTCCTCCCCACCCCCACATACACCCCCTCTTCCTTATGCTATTCATCAGTCTGTTCCATGTTTCCATGCCTCTGATTCTATTTTATTCACCAGTTTATTTGGTTCATTAGATTTCTTGTCCTTTTATTTTTATATTCAGTTGTTGATAGATATGGATGGAGAAGGAGGAGGAGGGGGAGGAGGAGGAGGAGGAGGAGGAAGAGCAGGAGGGGAAGAAGAAGGAGAAGGAGAAGGAGAAGGAGAAGGAGAAGAAGGAGAAGAAGGAGAAGAAGGAGGAGGAGAAATAAAAAGTATGAACAATAAAATGGCAACACATACATGTCTATCAAGGACATACATCCTTGAGTCAGATGTGGGTTTAGCAGCTTGGGTCCTAATGGGTGACCTTGGGCACATGATTTCACCTCTGGGGCCCTGGTTTCCCCATCTGCAAAATGGGTCTAATAGTGCTATTTCATAGGGTCCTAGGGGCACGAAGAGGGTAGTGTGGCATGTGTGAACAGGAGTTAACACAGTGCTGGTGGCTTAATACTCCGGGAGGATTGTTCCTACTTGCCTGCCGTCAGAGCCGGGCTCTGCACACTGAACGTGCAACCCCCCACCCCCACCC
>NW_005370423.1:2060208-2066372 GCF_000412655.1 Myotis brandtii
CGTCATCAGAGCTTCACTCCCCCGCCCCCCACCAGCTCCCAACAGTAGCAGAGTGTCCAGGCTGCCTGTGCCAGAATCCCATCACCCTGAGCCTGCTAATCCCCCGCTCTCAGATGTGGTTAGCTGGGGATGGGGACGGCGTCGGGGGTGGGGGTGGAGGGACTAAGCTGCAAACACAGGGCAGCGAAGCCGAGCTGCCTGAAGTTTGCAGCCGGGAGCAAACGGGAAACAAATTAGTTCAAT
Source organism: Myotis brandtii (assembly GCF_000412655.1). Taxonomy (NCBI): domain Eukaryota; kingdom Metazoa; phylum Chordata; class Mammalia; order Chiroptera; family Vespertilionidae; genus Myotis; species Myotis brandtii. The sequence continues at coordinate 2,060,452 of NW_005370423.1, forward strand.
CCCAGAATGTAAACCGGCGCTGACAGAGATGCATGCAAGAGCCGCGCAAAGAAAACGTGCTGCGATTTCTCATCCAGTTAGCGGGGAACCGATGCCTGGGGCGCAGGCCCGCGGGCCCTCGGGGCCATGTGTTTGGGGGCCTGAGAGTCTTGCCTTAGAGCTCAGTCGGGGGCTTAGAATTTCAGGCTGTGGAGATGGTTTAGTTCAGAGAGATTGTCCCACTGGGAGCCTGTGATGTGCCTTGGGCCGGGGAGGGGTGGGGTATCAGACGGGGGGTGGAGGCGCCACCGGCCCAGGAGGAGGGCAGGGAAGTGGGGAGCTGTCCACCTCTCCACCCTCCGCCCCAGCCACGGGCCTGGCATACAGGCGAGCTGGACTAGCACAGGAGAGAGGCAGGTGCAATGCCACCCTGGACTTTCTCCTGGTTCTTTCATCTATTCACCCCCGGCGTCCACTGTACCTGGGATGTGTCAGATATTGGACTATGTGCTGGGGTACAAGGTGCATACATTGGACCTAGTGTGTGTCAGGTATTGACTAAGCAGACAAGAGCCTCCCCAAGGCCCTTTCTAGTCCAGTCGGTGAAACAGACGTTAAATAATACTCAGTAGCCCTCGCTGGTGTGGCTCAGTGGATAGAGCATTGGCCTGGGGGCTGAAGGGTCCCGGGCTCGATTCCTGTCAAGGGCACATGTTGTGGGCTCCATCCCCAGGGTGGGGCATCAGGAGGCAGCCGATCAATGATTCTTTCTCATCATGGATGTTTCTATCTCTCTCTCCCTCTCCTTCCTCTATGAAATCAAGAACATATATATTTTTAAAAATAATAATAATACTCAGTAAGACCTCCCACGAGGCCCAAGTACTTACTACGATGGTGACGAATGGCGGGAAGGAAGGCGTGCAGGTGAGCCTGAGCCCTTGCGAGGTGCAGAGCGCCGGGCCGGCCGGCTGGCGGTGGGGAGGGTACGGCTGGCGGTGGGGAGGGTACGGCAGGCAGGGCAGGGCAGGGCAGGGCAGGGCAGGGCTCCCACGGGTTTGCTGTCCCCATTTGGAAGGCCTGCCTTTCCTCTCTGCCAAGCCTGGCGTGGCCAGGCGGCTTGCTTTAGCCCAGGCCACGTCAGCGTGGGCCAGGACTCAAGAGTCAGCGGGTCATTCTTTTCCCTTCAGCCACAACAACTGGTCCTTCGTCAGCCCGAATGAAGATCACTGCGAGAAGGTCAGTCACCTGATGACCCCTGTAGCTGCTCTCAGGTCACATGCTGAGGTCCTGGGGCCAGGACTTCAACACAGGATTTTGAGGGGGACACAGGTCAACCCCATAACACCCATTTCTCCTCTATCAAGGAGCATAACAAGAGTGCCCTCGCCCTGGATGTGAAATATGAGGGAGAAATAAACATGTGTGGCTATAACCCCCTAAAAAGGTCAGGGTGTTTCGGCATAAGCCTGCCTGGCTAATGCAGCGACATGCCCAGGTGTGCTCGAGTCTTGGATGAAACTTACAGGTTTCTATATCCCTCCCCAGAGCCACTCACAGGGCCTTCCATCCAGCAAGTACTCAGCAAATGATTGCCCACCAGCGACTCAACAGGGGGTGTGCAATTACCATCGAAGACGGGCAAGCATGGCACCCTGGGAGGTCAGTGTGGGGACAGCCCACCTGCAAGTCGAGAATGAAGGCCTCCTGAGCACGGCCTGACCCTCCCTAGATGCTCATTATACAGTAGCTACTGTTCTAACCGTGTTACAGTCCTACCCCAAAGCCTGTTCGGAGCATGGCTTGCAAGGAAGTTGGACTTTCTTCACACTCCAGGCAGCATGGATTCCAGCCACCAGGGCACCCCCATTCTTAGAGCCTCATGACCACAGAAGGAATACTTCCTTCCCTGCTCTAACTTCTAAATTCCAGAGAAGACTTCTATTGGCCGGTTGTGGATCACATGTCTGCCTTTGAACCAATCACTGTGGTCTCTGGGCAAGATCCAGTTGAATGGACCAGCCTATCCTTTTGCCCACATCAGTCATAGGAAGAACAGAGGCCAGAGTCACTGGGACGGGTGGGCTCCCCATTTTTATACGCTTACACCGCCAGGTACTGAGTTCTTCCTGGTAAAGAAGACATCGTTCTTGGCATCGTGGAGCGACACTGGAAACATGAGCAGAGAGGTTCTAGGGTTTGAGGAAGTGGAAGCAAGAAACCGCTACAGCCTAGCTCTTGTCTAGCCCACCACGTGGACACGCCCCTGTGATGCCTGCCCTGGAAGATGACCCCCCTCCCAAGAAGCTGGGGTCCCCTCCCAGCAGCTGGCTGTCCCCTCCTCCCGACTCCAAGAGCAGCTCTCTCCTGGGCCTGGGAGCCAAGTTGGACGAGAATGAATGGGGCTCTGTGCGCATCTTGTCGCCCTCTCCACTCTGCTCTGTGCCCAGGCCCCGTGTGCTGGTGGTTGCTGCTTCCCCTTCTGTTTACATTGCCCAGCAGCTGCTGCGTCCCCGCCTCCTCCCGGGTGGAATCGGGGAGACGGAGACGAAGCCACTCGGCTCTAGGATGTGCTCCGCTCTAGGGACCCGGGGCTTCACACTACGGGCGCCACCGTGAGGGTGCGCTGTGTCTCACGCTGCCACTAACCGCAGGGAAACCCGGGCCATGGGAGCCGCTGGGAATGCGCTGGGCATGTGCTGGGCAGGAGGGAGCATAGAGACTTAAATGGGGCCTCAGAGGAGCTACCACGGTGCCTGCCAGTCACACACTCATCACAGAGCTGATGTGGGGGGGCGGGGGGGGGCGTGCCGGGACAGCTTCCAGAGCTCCACACCCTCATTGCAGAGACTAAGACCAAGACCTATGGAAGAGAGGTGGGGCCAAGTGGGGGGGCATTGATGTCCAGCACCTCGAGTTTTCCAGGATCCCCAAGATGACAGCCAAGATCTCCATATTCCCTGCCAGGAGCCTGTAGGACAGACATAACCCAATCACTCACTAGCGCGCCCTCATGGTCCGGTGTTGCCCCTCCCCCCACCGGGGCAGGACAGCTGGTCACCAGAGGCAGAGGGACGTCTGTCTACAATTCGGGGTGGCCCTGAAAATGAGGAAGCGGTCCAAAGGGCCTCGGGGTTCCCGCATCTTTCATGGTTGAGCCACTAGAGCTGGACTTCTTGTGATGCAGGAAAAATGAACCCCAATTTCTTCCGGTCACATGTGCACATTTCTAGGGCAGCAACCCTTAGCCGTGGCTCGAGGAGAGGCAGTCCCTTCTCTTCTGGGAAGCAATGGAGTCTGCCCTGCCTGCTGGGGTCCCCTCTGAACCCCGCAAGAGCAGGGCCTGCTACGATGCTCGGGTTCGAGGGGCCGCTCTGTCTCTGCGCGGGGCGTGCTGAGTAAATTACAGGCCCTAAGGGTGGCGGGGCCTTATTGTTCCGCCAGGACGTCTCCCTTTGTCACAAAAACAATAACTTGTTGTAAGTGGTACTTTTTTAGGTTTACCAGGCAGACAGACTAATTGCACCTTTTAATCTGGGTCAAACTGCTCTTGCTTATTACAAATTGGCTCTGAATCCTAAAAACAGATGGGGGTGGGGGGGAGAAGGTGAGGAACATTTGCAAATAATTTAGAGGCAGAATGACCTTCTGACAAACATGATGTCATGTTGAGCTTAAACGCTTACCTGGTATCCAGCCCAGTTATGCTCAGGGGGAGGCTGGGGGACAGAGGGGGCTCCCCATTATGGATCCTGGCTCCTCACATGGATTGTGAACCAAGGCAACCACCCCCCTCCCCCCGCCCCATGCAATAGGGCACAGAACCAGGTGTAGCTAAATAATGGCTCCTAAAGGCATCAGGTTCTAATTCTTAGAAACTGTAATGTTACCTTATTGGGGGGGGGGGGTGTCTTTGTAGATATAACTAAGTTAAGGGTCTTATCCGGGTCATTCAGGTGGACCCTAAACAAAATCACAGGTATCCTTATAACAGACGGGCTGAGGGAGATCTGACACAAAGGAGAAGGCCGAGATCAGAATGATGAGGCCACAAGCCAAGGAATGCTGGTAGCCACCAAATCCAGAGGAGGCAAGGGACAGATCCTCCCCCCCCCCCCACCCCCACCCCAGTGCTCATGGGAGGACCACGGCTCTGCTGCCACCTTGATTTTGGTCCCATAAACTGATTTGGGGCTCTGAGCTCCAGAACTGTGAGGGAAGAAATAATTTCTGTTGCGTTAAGCCATGAAGTTTGTGGAAATGTGCTACAGCAGCCACAGGAAAGTCACACAACTCAGCCAGGCCCTGGTGTACCGTGGACCCCCTGGAAGGAAAGTTTTCTGAGCAAATGAGCCAAACTCATGAGATGTCAAGGAAGCAGGTCAATTATCTCGGAAACAGAGATTCCCCTATAGCAACACAGAGGAATCTATTTGCATACAATGCATTCGTTAGAAAGCATTATTCACTACTTATGGAGGTAGGGGACTCAAGGATATCCATGTGAGGTCATGCCCGTGGCCTTGCTAGTTTCTGTCTGTGTTTAAAAGGGAATGCACCTACCTTTCCATTGGGTTAGAGTGAAAGAAAAGGAGGCAAGGAGGGAAGAAGGGAGGGAGGGAGGGAGGGAAGAAAGGAGGGTCTTGCCCAGGGACCAGTGTGCCAGTCACTGGGCCCAATGCCACTCTCCACGCCCCTCTCTGCATTCTGCAGCTCTCCGAGACAGTACTATCTTTCCCATTTTACAGATGAGCAAAGCTGAGGTGCAAGGAAGTAGAGTCACCTCCCAGAGTTGCAAGACCACATCATCCAGGCAGGGAGTCCAGGCCAGTTCCTGTCCGACTGGACGGCACACCCTCCCCCCATCACGATCACATCTCAGCATCTCCAAGTCCTCTGTCCTGGGGCTCGGAGCGTCAGTCATGCAGAGGGCCTTCCTCTTCCTGGTGCAGGAGCCCAAGGCTTCACTGCGTGTGCGCGCGCGCGCGCGCGCATGTGTGTGTGTGTGTGTGTGTGATGCCATGAAAACCACAACGAGGGACCTCACGTGCAACACAATCGGTTGACAAACATTGTAAACGTCTGACAAGCCAGGCTGGCGGAGCCGGGGGGATGACCACTCGGGTGCAAGTAGAAATCGGTCGAAGGCACACAATCTGCTGGCCCCTTGGCGAGCTGAGATGCATATGCCTGGACCCAGCGTCTCCTCACCCACATGCACACGCTAGGGACGCATTGGCCCATTTGCTAAGGACACATGTGCTAGAATATCCATTGCTATCCTGCTTGAAATGAAAAAAAAAGAGGAAAGACATGAACTCTCCATTAACAAGACAATAGATAAATAATGTGTGGTCACCAGTCTCTGAAAAGTTGGGTGGCCACGGAACTGAACCCCAGAACTCCTGGCCACAACGCGGAGAACGAACAAAGCAGTGTTGGGGGACGCAGCGGCCGGAGACGACCAACAGTGTTAGGACGTTGATCTTTTTCAGGTCGGAAGGCATCGGGTCACATGGGAAAGTGCTAAAACCGTAAAACGTGTGCGGGGAAATGTGGAACAGGGGTGATGTGACAACGGGCCAGGAGGGGAATAGTAGCGGGAAGAGCCTTTGTATTTGCAATATTTTCTTTCTTAATCCGAGGGTAGGGTCTCCCAATGTTTATGGAGATATTCTCCGTGGCTTTTTTTTTTTTTGCATACCTGACACATTTCAGCATAATTCCATCTTAAAGGGCAAGGGGGAGCGTTTTGCTTTCCGTAAGAAATGCCGCTGGATCGCGTGGGGGTGAGAGGCGGACAGACTGTACCGGAAACTAGGAGAAGTGTCTCACCTCCCATTGCTCGGCCAGAGGCACCTGCCACTGGCGGGTGGTCCAGCCACGCGGGCCCGCGTGGAGGCCATGCCTGAGAGCAATGGAGCGGCCACCTCCTGGGACCC
>NW_005370423.1:2067250-2098689 GCF_000412655.1 Myotis brandtii
CTGGGCGCTGTGGGGAGGGCGGGCTTCCCCCCCACCCCCGTGCCCCGCCCCCAGCCCAGCCTCTCCAGGGAGGACTTAGACAAGAGACTGGGTGGGGTGGGGGCGGGAACACCACAGGCAGCCACGGGCCCTGCTCCTGGGCTGTGGAAATACCCAAGCACAGAGGGTACCCTGGAAGGTTGGGTCCTCAGGGCAGCGGTGAAGTGTGACGGGTACCTCCCCTAGAATCCTGAAAAGAAGGCCAGTCAATACTACAGTCATCTTCCTGGTCGTCACCAGCATCGCCATCATCACCAGCATCGCCATCACCATTATCATCACCATCACCATCATCATCGTCATCGCCACCTTCACCAAATGCTACTCTAGTCCAGGAACTCCAAGCGTTTCCCCCACACTTTTTCATTTGCCTCCAACCACAACTTCACAAGGAAAGTACTGTGAATGTCCCCACGTTACACCAGGGGAAGCCGAGGCGGGGAGAGATAAGTAACCAAGCCGAGGTTCCCCAAAATGGACTCCAAACACGTGCCCCCCGCCCGCTGCTTCCTCGTGTTCCCTAGCACCCGGGCAGGGTGCCCTTGAGGACAGCGGTCTGCGACCACGCAAGGCCCAGGGCCCAGGCCTCCGGAGTCTGACCGTTAACACAGGAACCCAGGGAAGTCGCACAGCTTTCCCCAAAAGGCTCTTCACAACCACACGCACCCTGAGAGACGAGGAAGGGCATGGCTGTTAGGAGATGCCAGCCCAGAGCAAGGCCTAACCCAGGCCCACAGAGAGAGCCCCGGCCCTTTGCGGTCTCTGGGACCCCCTCCTGCCCCAGCCCACTCTACTCACTGGCCCCTTGGGGAGCGAGCGGCAGAGAATGACACCCCCTCTCGCCCGACCACCACCACCACCACCACTGGAAGCCTGGGACCTTCCACATCCAGGGCGCTTCACTATTTCATCGTAAAACCTCTCTCCACCTCCGATGTTCTACACCACGCACGCTCCTCAGGGCTCCCACATGGCCGTCTAGTTCATCTCTGTCTACGCCATGGCCTCTTCTAGGTGCCATGACTCCAGAGTAGGTACCAAATAGCAGCTTGTTGAATGAATGAGTAAGTGAGTGAGTGAGTGAGTGAGTGAGCCTATCATGACCCCCGGCAAGGCACGCAGGTGTACATCAGGAAGTATAGGCCCCTACCCGAGAGATTCAGAGAGACGCCCCGACCACCCACAAGGTGGACCCAAGAGAGAGGCCGGCCAGCATCTCCCATGGACTTCCTGCCAGGGATGGAGTCAGAGGGCCATGCATCCCCAGGCACCGTACAAACCAGGGAGTGGCTGCCCCTGGCCAACAGGCAGATGACGGCTAGAGTAGACCTTGACGTTGGGATCCAGACCTTGACGTCTGCTGGCATTTGCCCAACAGACTCAGTTCCTTGGGAAATGGCTGCTGGGGGGAGGCGGGGCGGGGGAGTCTAAAGGATGCCTGGGCCCCCTCCAGGGGACAACCGGGAGCCAGCCCTGTCCTCAGACCTCTTCCATTCTCCAACGACCAGGACCCAGTCCCCTGCCACAGCACAGGCAGCGTTCTCATCTCATAAAGGACTACGTTGCCCCTTAACACAGTCCTGCTAGACACGGGCCAGCCCAGGGAACAGGGAGGGAGGTCAGAGAACCCAATGCACCCACTGAGGGAGGGTGGGTGTTGGGGAGTCATGGGGGACATCTGAGGTCTTTGCTAGCCCAGAATCCACACCCACGTCTTCTGGGAAAAATACCCCGTTTCTTTTGGGGGACAGCTCTCCTCCACTCTAACTGCAGGAGGGGTTAGCGGAACTGACCTCTACTCCCGACTCCCCATCCCACTCAGGGGCAGTCATGTGACCCAGGCCTGGCCTACTGGGACATCCCCTGGCCAGCGGGACTGGTTTAGGAATGGTCATGGGACCCAACGCAAGCCAATGAGATGCGGTTCTGTTGTAAAGGTCAATGCAGTCCTTTCTGACAGAGAATGGGACCGTGGCTGCTACTCTAAGGGGACTGGGTCCTGGTCATCTGGTGCCCTTCCTCCTTCCCTCCGTGGTGCCAGCAGGTCGCTGTGCTAGAGCTGCCTTCTGCCCGGCACTCCCCAAGGGCAGAGAGGTCGGGGTCCAAGGCCATCTCCCTGGCACGCACACCCCACACAAGGGGAAAGAACACCCACGGAAGGGAAGTCCCAGAGCCGCTCTTGGTGCCACCACTCCTGTGTCCACCTCTCCTCCTCCGTCGCTGCACCTGACTCTTCTGCCAGGCTCAGGTGGGAAGGAGGGTTAGGGTTAGGGTCAGGGTTAGAGGATTAGGGTTAGGGTTAGAGAATTAGGGTTAGGGTTAGGGTTAGAGGATTAGGGTTAGGGTTAGGGTTAGGGTTAGGGTTAGGGTTAGGAGGCAGAGTGAGACACAGGCCTGAGAAGTAGGCTAGGCCCTGCGAGGGCGGATCTGAAGGCCCCCAGAGGGGGTGCAGGCGGGTGCAGGTGGGCCAGGAAGCGGGTGGGCTCCCAGGCAGGTGCCCGAGGAAGCGGGTTTCAAGCAGGCTTTTCTGGGCCGAGAGTTTGCGGGACAGAGTAGAGCAGAGAGCCCCCTGGACTCTGCCAACGCCTCATCTTGGCTTCTGTTCGCCGGCTGTTTTCCCATGGAACTCGGCCGTGGGGAGATGGGCTCTCGCGAGCATGGCGGGTCCCTCCCGTCAGAAAGGAGTTCTGCTCCTTGAGGCCTTTTTTTAATTATGGAAAATCGTTAGATACAATCAGAAGTGAGGAGAAGAGTGAACCCTCCTCCCCCCACACCCCGTGCCCATTACCGGACCCCAACCATTATTGCTGCTCAGGGCTACTTCTGTTTCATCTGCAGCCCCGCCCGGCCCGCCTCGCCCGGGGTTACTTTGAAGCCGATCCAGACGTCATATATCTCTGAGATGCTCCGATTGCAACCGCCCCAGATCGGGAGATTTCCTCTCCCGGGGAAGAAAGGAATCCGGTCTGTTATTGCGATGTCACTTTGCAGGGGGAATATCGCGCTGCCTCCTCCACAGACCTGGCCCCGCTCTCTGGACTGGAGAGGGCCCTCTGCATCTCTTTGGTGCGGGATGGGGGGGAGGCATGCTGGGTATTCTTGTCTGGAAACGGTCAGCTGGAGGGAGTGCCTGCAGTGTCCTCTCCCCGGGCACCCCCACTGCCCTCACCCCACCGTCTCGCCCAGCCCCAGCTCTGCCCACTCTCTGGGTCCACAGCTTTGACTTCTGGCTGCTCCCCATTCCTCTTCCCTGACTTCCAGGGTCCCTCTCCCTTCTTCCCCAGGATCCCAGGACACACAGATGGTCCGGGGGGAACCATGACAGCATGAAAAAGGCGATTCCTCAGTTCCCAGCCCCACCCCGGAACTGCCTCCCTCCCCTGCACCGTACCAGCCTGCAGGCTGGGGCCGCTGCCGGCATCCGAGGGCGGCTGGCCTCCTACTGTAAACACGGCTGACCTTGCTTTCAAACTGCACGTGACCTCCGCCCTGCATGCAATCCTCCTTGAACAACTAATAAATGCAAAAAAAAAAAAAAAAAAAAAAAAAAAAAAAAAAAAAAAAAAAAAAAAAAAAAAAAAAACCCCACGACCCAAATTATTATTATTACTGTACGAGCCAGAGAGAGATAGCAAGGCCCTTCTAAAGTTCCCAGAGCGCCTTTGGCAGCTGCGGGCACATTAAAGCGAGGGGCCGGGGGAGGGGAGCCGGGGCGTATTTCAAAGCTGACGGCGGCAGTAACGGCGCGCGGGGGGCGCTGTGTGGACGACGCCAAGTGTTTGAAGTGGACAAGATTTCTAGCATGTTGCCCCGGTGCCTGTACATACTTAATAACAGATGTTCGGTCTCTCTCGGCAGATAATCGTCCTGCTGTAAGGTTGACTTGACCTGCCTGCGCGGTGCGGCTCCGCGCGCCGGGCGCGGTAACAGATGATGCCGGCCCCTCTCCTTGTGACGAGGGGAATGCTCGGCCACGCTTCCTTTTAAGCACATCATTACTCCGCAGCCACCGGAGCCCATACATCGCCCTCGTCGAACGGCCGCAGAGCCATTCGGCCGTAATTTATGGGGACAGGGTTCAGAGTTTTAATAATATTTGGATAATATCATTGCCCACACGTCGGTGGCGCCGTGATGGATATGAGGAGACGGGGCTGATTTCGATTCCATGCGTGACAGTGTGAGCGTTAGCGACGGGGTGCCCGGCGTGGCCTTGATGGCAACGGCCACCGGGCCATCGGCTCATGAATGATGGAGCTGGGCGTGAAGGGTGACACTCGGCGGCGGGATCACGCGGGGACGCGTGTGCATGAGGAACTGTCCTATTAGGGCCTCTTCCCTATGCGGATAAATGAATTGCAGGGGAGACCAAAACGGCGTCAAGAAACCCTGAGCGGGTAACGGATTATCACATCAACATAAAAAACCCCGTGGCCGGGGCATGGCGGCGATATTTATGTGTATACTCTCTGCTCAAGTGGCTCCCTGCGTTTTGGCTTCTCCCCGCGCACCTCATCATTCCCGCGTCCTCGCGGCACCTCTGGGTGCCATTCCCGGACCCTCTGCAGAGCCCCGTGGCATCCGGTTTGCCCAGAGAAGCCCTTTTGGGCAGGTCAGTGGGTAAAGGATGCCCAGCCGATTCAAGGCAGACTTCGTGAGGATGGCCTCGGTGATGTGGTGGGGTGCCCTCCGAATGGGGGGGCGCACACAGGCAAATGCTCACAGCGGAAGGAGGCAACCGTGCTCCAAGGAGCAGGAAGCAGGGGCCGGGTCCCAGCCACGGCCAAGATCGAGTGCAACCCTCGCTGCTGCCAGCAAGCAGGTGGCACGAGTGCGTCTCGGGGAGGAACTCCCCCAGAACTGCACCTCTTTGTTGCCAAGCCAAGATTCCCGATCCCCAGGGCCGCCCGGGCTGCCTTATCTGGCCTGCGTGTCTGCTCCCCACAATGTGTAAACACGCAACACCGACCCCCAAATGGCAGTGTGAAGACTGCAACCGCGTTTGCCAACTTCCTCCCGTTGATCTCCGCTGACTCACCCTGAACTCTGACAAGGCTCGCGTGCCGTGCGCCATCCTTGGGCTCGCACACTTGATATCCATTTAATCGGGAGGATTTATTTGGAAAGCACAGCGATTAGAGCTGCACCTTGGAACAGCTAGGACACGGCGCGTTTCAATCTCCTTAAAGAGCTTGCTGGCGGCCCAAAGCGCTCCCTCGGGCCAGGTTCTGACCCGGAGATGTCGCTAGCCTGGCCCTCTCCCCGGGACCTACCGGGAGGGTCCCCGGGGGGTTTCACACACCCGGCTGCTTCTCTGCTTTCCAAAGCACCGAGAAAGGCGCGGTATCTTTTTTTTTTTAATGTCGCCAGATGAAAGGAGGTAGCAGTAGGGCAACCACGTTGATCAAGCACCCACATTTTTAAAAATTATCATACAAAGAATTAACTTATTTTTGGTTCACAGTTTTGTGAATGTTGAACACACATAGTCTATGTGATGGATGCAGCAGCCATCGCAAATAGAATAAGGAACAGCTCCATTGTCCCCCAAGTCTCACTCCTGCTCGTCTTTTTAAAAAGTCAAACCCCCTGCCCGGCTGGTGTGCTCAGTGGTTGAGCATCGACCTATGAACCAGGAGGTCCAGGTTCGATTTCCGGTCAGGGCACGTGCCCGGGTTGCAGGCTCGATCTCCAGTGAGGGGCGTGCAGGAGGCAGCCAATCCATGATTCTCTTTCATCATTGATGTTTCTCTCCCTTCCTCTTTGAAATCAATAAAAAATAATTTTTTTAAAGGTCAAACCCTCACCCAACCCCTTACCCATGTCCACCACTGCCCTGCTCTCTGTCACTGTAGTTCTCTGGTTGGGAATGTCCTATAAACGGAACGATACAGTCTGGAAGCTATGGGGACTGGCTTCTTTCACGCACCATCATGCCTTTGAGGTGCTCCAAGCGGTTGCATGTATCTACAGTTCTATAGCACACTGTTTCTTTTTGGATGAGTGTTTGGTTACAGAGCTTCCGCTTAGAGTCGGGCATGTACCGGGCCCTTCAGGGCATGATAATAATAGCTAACAGCTAGGAAGCGCTAAGTGTTTGACTGTGTTAACTCAATGAACCTCTCAACCACCCTTCGGGGCAGCTACTAGCCTGGTGTTCATCTTGCAAACGAGGACATCAAACAGAGAGGGTACATCGCCTGCCCAAGGTCCCAAAGTAGGTAAGTAGAGGAATCACTGTAAGGTTAGCCGGGCCCAGCCTGTGGTTCATAAAGGGAGAGCATGATTTTTTAAAAAATATATTTTGTTTATTTTTTACAGAGAGGAAGGGAGAGGGATAGAGAGTTAGAAACATCGATGAGAGAGAAACATCGATCAGCTGCCTCCTGCACACCTCCCACTGGGGATGTGCCCGCAACCAAGGTACATGCCCTTGACTGGGATCGAACCTGGGACCTTTCAGTCTGCAGGCCGACGCTCTATCCACTGAGCCACACCGGTTAGGGCCATGATTGTTAAGGGAAGATGAGAAATTCAAACCCCAGGGAGGTCTAGGTGGCTGGGAGCCTACCCGTCTAGAAGCAGGCCGTACCGGGGACTAGAGTCAACCAACATGACCAGAAAAACAAGGAAAAGGGGGCCCGAGACCACGTGACAATAGTTCAGGATGGATGGACCCAGCGAGGGGATGGTTTTGAGGGTTTCAAAGAGTCTTGGGGTACAAACTGTTGCTGGGTGCATCCTGTTGAAAAGATGATGGAATATCCCCTTAATGAACAATAATGTGAATGGACTGAGTCAGAGTATTCACAGGTTAGTAAAATGATGCTAATGAAGACAGAGTCAAGTCATGTTACTATAGACAGGAAGCCACGTGGGGGACATGACTCGGTTCTCATAGAAGTAACCACCGCTCATTCTAATCAGCCCATAGAGGCAACAACAAGAACAACAGTATGAATGTTTAACACTCTACGCCCGTCAGTGACTGGGAGGAAGGTGTACGCAGGCCTGCGTCGCACATGCCCAACTCTGAAGGTGAGAGGGACCATGATGAGTCCTCTAGTTTGAAGCAGGGAACCGGGATTCAAGTGCAGGTCCGTCTGTCTGTCTCTATCTGTGTGCTATTGCCACGCAGCTAAGAGAAAAGAAAAAATTACCCAAGACCCTGCCTGTCACCGATAACCAATTGCCTGATCTTTGGGCGATTGTTCTTTTTTTTCTGTGCATATCCAACCATAAGTAATTTTTTTAAAAATATATTTTTAGTGATTTCAGAGAGGAAGGAAGAGGGAGAGAGAGATAGAAACATCTATGATGAGAGAGAATCATGGTGGATCAGCTGTCTCCTGCAAGTCCCCCACTGGGGATCGAGCCCACAACCTGGGCATGTGCCCTTGACCAGAATCAAACCTGGGACCTTTCAGTTTGCAGGCCAACGCTCTATCCACTGAGCTACACAGGCTAGGGCCATAAGTAATTTTAATAACAGTTCAATTATTTTTACTCAACTGTCTCTAGCTCTTTGTTCAAGGCACGTTTTTCTCACTGACTGGCCCAAACGCATTGCTGCTTTTTCTAAAAACAAACAAATAAACAAACATTGCAAAGTTCCTTTGGAAACCACCCCTGCCTCTTCCACTCCCACCCATGCTATTCAGATGGGGTTCACCATCCACCCTCCCTTCTTCAGGGGTCAGAGTGGCCATGCTGCCCAGGCCTGGCCCCTTGGCTTGTTCTTGGATCCATTCTGGGGACGCCACGCAATGCAAGCCCGGCCCGTGAGCATTTTCCTGGGACCGTCTCTGAGACCGCCCCCCGGGGAAAGCGCTCACTCTTCTCCAACATTTCTAGGCATCAAGACCCCATAGGCTTCAAGTTGCCCGGCCATCTTTGCTATCAACCTTGGAGAATCTGTCTGAAAAGGAAGCCCGCAAAGAAGAAAGTAGGGCCGACCTACAAGTTTCCTGAGACGATGCCTGAGCTCCTGGATGCAGCTCTACCTGAAGCCTTTCCAACTCTTCTAAACCATGTAGGTATCAGAAGCCAACACATTCCTCATCTGAGTTAGACGCTAGCCCGTGAACCTCAAGTCCACAGGCCTTTCCCAGCTGACAATGGCTCTCCTAATGAAGGCTGAACAGTTGTGGATCTGTCGCCCAGAGGCTCAGGTTCAGTAGGTTGGGTGAGGTCTAATGGTTTGCGTTTCCAGCGGGTTCCCAGACGATGCCAACATGGCTGGTCCAGGGACCATAGGACCACTGCTCTAGTGGAAGGTGCGCGAGAAGGCGCTGGGATGGTGGGTTGGGGAGCCCAGGAAGAATCAGATGTTTCTACCCCTTCATCTCCCATCCTGTCCCCCAACCCCCAGACCTTCCTGGGCTCTGAGGTCAAAGGTCAGGGGCCTCCTCAGAGTCCAGCAGAGAAGCTGGGTGGGGCCCATCTGGGGCAGGGGAGGGCCTCCTGTTTGGCCAACAAACAGAAGGGGCTCACCCCCACCCTGACCTGCCTTTCTGAGTAAACAGCCCCCCGTTCCATTGTCTGCTGGTGGATTAGAGGAGCCGGAGCTGGGCTTCTTATTCTTTCCTTCTTTTTTCTTTTTTTTTTTTTAGCACTGAGAAAAGCCATTAAGGGATTAACACCCCGATTTATGAAAATGGAGGATGATAAAGGAACAATGGGGTGACAGCATTGTGTAAACGACACATTCATTTCAGGGACAGGGCTGCTAACTGGGAGAAATGGAGAAATAAATGGAACAATGAGGAGATGCTTTTACCAGCTTGTCATTAATTAGCCCGGAGCACAATTGTTTTATTGTCCTTTTTGAAAAATACAAAATTGGTAGGGAAATACAAGCACGGAGCAGAGCGATTATTCCCTGTCGAGGGCTGACATCTGCTTTTCCGCGGCTCCTGAGGCGCCCCTCCGGAAATGGAAACGGCGAGGGAGGAAACTTTCCCTGGCAAAAGGGGAGAAATGACCCCCCATGTGCACCTCAAACTTTCCCTGGCAAAAGGGGGGAAATGACCCCCGCATGTGCACCTCAAACTCCCGGGCGGTGAGGGCTGCCTCTCACCTGGGGCCGTTCTAGCCTCCACCAGCCAGGGAGCAAGGGGCTGGGCGGTGGGAGGTGAGCGGCTTCCCTGGGAGGTCCTGGGAGCAGGTGGGAGGGACAGGAGCTTGGGGGACAGGTGACCGCCCGCTGGGGATGGGGAGGCCAGCCCAGTGGTCCCTCACCTGGTCCCCACCCGGCCTGTCGGCTGGGCCAGGAGTGTGGCTCTGCAGCCTCTGACAAGGGTCTCGCTCTCGCCCATTTATCTCATCTACAGCGGGGAGCCCAAGGGTTTGAAAGATGCCCACGTCGGATGCGTGTCGTGAAAAGCCTTCTGCACATCCGAGAAGTGGACTCAGCTCCTGACAACAATGTCTTCCCCCTGAGCCACAGACAGGGCCCGCCCTGCGGTGGGGGGAGGACATGCATCTGGGTTGATGGGTCCGGAGGGCGTCTGTCAGCAGGGGCTGGGGGGGCGGGGGGCGTAGAACCCTGGAGACTCACAGGGGACACACAGCATGTCTGTGGGAGTCTTTTTAAAAATATATATATTTTTATTGATTTCAGAGAGGAAGGGAGAGGGAGAGAAAGAAACCTCAATGATGAGAGAGAACCATGGGTCGGCTGCCTCCTGCACGCCCCACACTGAGATCGAGCCCGCAACCCGGGCCTGTGCCCTGACCTGGGATCGAACTGGGACCTCCTGGTTCATAGGTCGATGCTCAACCCCTGAGCCACACCGGCCGGGCTGTCTATGGGAGTCTTGATGGAGTAAGTCGGCACATGCTGTGGGCAGGCCTGGGCAGAGGTGCAGCTGGGCGTAGGATGAGGCTGCCCAGATCCAGGCACAGGCCACCCCTCCAGGTACCAGGGCCGTTTATACATCTGAGCGCCCCGTTTTAGGCTCTAACATGTCAGCGATGGAAAAGTCGGCCCACGGTGGCCATTTCTAGAAAGAGTCCACCAATCACACAAGGGTTAACGGCGGCTGGAAAGAAACGGCACCCACAGAGGCAAACAGGGTGCCGGGCAAGGAAACCGTAAACAGCGTGGCCATTGTCCCTGCCTTCCGTGACTGCTGGCCATTGTTCGCCTTTCATCTGGACACACTGTCGATACAAATACAGCCATCCTTACAGCATTGTGCCCTCACAGGCAGCGGGGACACAATGCGTCTCTATGCCTCCGAGCTTTCTGTTTCTATAAAGATGCCTTTATTCGGGAAGAGTCCGTCTGCGGGCCTCACAGATAAATGTGGAGCGACTGTGGACGCATGTCCATCCATCCCACGCAGTCAGTCTCCTAGGTGCCAGGCACTGCTCCAGTGCGAGGCCTCTGGCCGTGAACAAACGTGGAGCCCCCCCCCCGCCCCCGCCTTCCCTAAAGAATGTCGCCCATTGCCCTAACCGGTTTGGCTCAGTGGATAAAGCGTCGGCCTGCAGACTCAAGGGTCCCAGGTTTGATTCCGGTCAAGGGCATGTACCTTGGTTGCGGGCACATCCCCAGTGGGGGGTGTGCAGGAGGCAGCTGATCGATGTTTCTCTCTCATCGATGTTTCTAACTCTCTATCCCTCTCCCTTCCTCTCTGTAAAAAATCAATAAAATATATATAAAAAAAAAGAATGTCGCCCAGTGCTGGGTGTGAAGACAGAAAATAGTCATAGACACGGGTCACGTAATGATTATTGCTATGGAGAAAAATGAAGCAGGTGGAGGGGTACAATGTGTAGACTAAAGAACATATGTACGTATGTATGTATGTATGTATGTATATATAGTATATATTAATCCTCACCCGAGAATATTTTTCTATTGATTTTTAAAAAATTTTTTTAGAGAGAGTGGAAGAGAGAGGGAAAGACAGAGAGAAACATTGATGAGAGAGAAACACTTTGATTGGTTGCCTCCAGCACATGTCCCAACCAGGGCTCAGGGTGGGGAGGAGCCTACAACCGAGGGACATGCCCTTGACCGGAATCGAACCCGGGACCCTTCGGTCCGCAGGCCGATGCTCTATCCACTGAGCCCAACCAGCTAGGGCAGAATATGTGTATATTTAACATCTTCCACTAGAACACATTTCAGCCAAGCATGCGGCAAAGGGAGCAAGCAATAGGGCACGGTGGGGAGTGTGGCAAACGGGAGCCTGCCTGCTGGTCTAGAGGGCAACCACGACTCCTGCTGCTCCTCCAACTTGGGAGAGTGGCCGTATCTTGCCATCTTGAAGCGAGGCTGGATTTTCCACGGAACTCTCCTGAGTGTAAACCTCTTACAGTTAAAGCAAGCGTAAGGCCAGACTCGCTCGCAGCCATCTGTTTATACTCTCCGCGGAATCTCTTCCCAGGCGGGGAGAGCTCATACCACACATCTCCGTACCCTTTATTACCTGGCTGCCAGGGAACTGAGGAGCAAACTTCATTTTTACTTTTTGTTGAATTTACTGGGGTGGCATCGGTGAATAAAACTCCGCAGGTTTTCATTCTAAGGCCCTGTAACTATTCTGCATTCCATTCTTGGCAAACGTCATCTTCTTTCTTCTTCCGATTCTCATAGTCTAAGAGGGATTTAAAATGACCCATGAAAGACCGTGCGCTTGTTGTTACAAGCAACTTCCAATTATGTTCAGTGAGGAATCCATTCTGGCAAAACTAGGCTGTGAGGAAACCGCTACTACGATCGCACTCTGATACCCAGGAACTATAGGTGTTGGGGGGGGGGGGCATGTGAGAACACCCCGTATTCATGGTTGCCTTTTGTTAGTGAAGCGGATGCTGCCATGTGGGTCGGTTTCCCCGGAAACAGCCGGCTGCCACTTCACTCCGTGGCCATCCCCAGCGCCCCGCCCCGCCCGGTGACCTGACTTGAAACGGGCCCGTCTCCAGGCCTGGCCGTCCGGATGCCAGCTCAGCCTGCCTGCTGCCCGCATTCCCTAGAAAGGCGCTTCGGCTCGGGCCAGCTGGAACCCCTGCCAACCCTCTCGATCTGGGAGGGGAAATCAATTGCGCCTCGTGTGCCCATTCTGGGCAGCTGGAAGTGGCTGCCGGAAACACTTGTGTTCAGAGAGACGCGGAGGCCCGCGGAGGTGGAGCAGGGAATGCGGGCTGGTCCCTTAGGGAAGCCTGCCGTCCTCAGCAAGGCGGCTCTCGTGGGGCGTGAGGAGGGGCAGGGCAGACGTGATTCCCTTTCCTTCTCGGGGACGGGCACGGAGGGGCTCAGGCAAAACCAGAGGCCCCCGTAGGCTGCACCCCTGTTTGCTTTAGCCAACAGTTAGCAGCCTTAGATGCAAGAACCCTGGATTCAGACTGCCTCCTACGCTGTGTCACCTCTGGCAAGCTCCTTAGCCTCTCTGAGCCTCAGTTTACTTCCCTGTAAAATGGGGATAAGAGTTGTATCCTATTTCCCAGGACAATGGGAAACCAGAGGCCCCCGAAGGCTGCACCCCTGTTTGCTTTAGCCAACGATTAGCAGCCTTAGATGCAAGAACCCTGGATTCAGACTCTGCCTCCTATGCTGTGTCACCTCTGGCAAGCTCCTTAGCCTCTCTGAGCCTCAGTTTACTTCCCTGTAAAATGGGGATAAGAGTTGTATCCTATTTCCCAGGACAATGGGGACGATCCAGCGTAAAGACCTTACTTCACTCAGTCGTTAAGCGCTCGGTCAACATCACCTATCACTGCCAATATTACCGTTATTTTTCCGAGGGTCACCCTTGGGTCTGCCCATAACTCTATGTCTCACCACCTCCTCCCACCTCGCCTACCCCCATCACACCCGCCACGATCTCTGGAATGTGCCATTGTTTTTCATGGTCCCGGGCTGCTGCCGAAGTTCAGCTCCCCTTACCAGAGAGAAAGTGGGGTGGGGGGAGGAGGAAGAGGGTAAAAGGGGGGAAAAATGGTGGTGGGCGGAGACTTGACTTGGGGTGGTGAGTACACACTACAACATACAGATGATGTATTGTAGAATTGGACAGCTGAAGCCTCTATGATTTTAATAACCGACAGCGGGGGAGGAGGAAGAGGGTAAAAAGGGGGGGAAAATGGTGGTGGACGGAGACTTGACTTGGGGTGGTGAACACACACTACAACATACAGATGATGTGTTGTAGAACTGGACAGCTGAAGCCTCTATGATTTTAATAACCGACAGCTCCCCAATAAATTCAATTTAAAAAGAATCATGAGAAAATTTTGGGGGGGGAGGTTATGGATGTACCCATGATCCTAAGTGGTTTCCTGGACGTCTACATATAGAAACTTATCGTATTGTAAATACATGTAGGTTATTGAACGTCAGAGATACCTCAATAAAGCTGTTTGATGAGAGAGAGGAAGAAGGAATCGTGTGGAAGCACATTCCCGAGTTCTGCAGGTATGCGGCTACCTAATCGGACGTAATGTGTTTATTGAAGCCCCTAACGTGCTCAGCACGGCTGACCGTGATCCCCATAGCAGCCTGTCCCCTTAGTCTTCTCATTTCACAGGAAGAACAACCCTTCGGTCTAGCATTTCCTTTCTCAGGGAGGAAACAGCAGCTCGAGATACGAAGAGGTTCCCCGAGGCCGCCTGGGGTGGACCCTGGCTGCGGAGCCAGCATCTCCCAGCTGACCGCCTCCTCCTCCCGCACCGCCTTCCCCCACAGGGCGGACGGGACGTCCTCTGTACGCTGTGCGACCCTGACACTCTGGCCAGCGCCGTTGGATCAAAGGTTGGCCCCTGACCTACGCTGGTCCAATTAGCATCTCCCTCCTGGGAAGCCAGAGCTGCCCCGAGAGGCAGCCCCTGGGTGGGCTGAGCGAGGAGGATGCCCAGGGGAGCACGGGGAGCAGGGAGAGGAAGGAGGCCCGTGCACAGAGAGCGTCAGAGACAGGAACCAGAGCTCTGGGCCTTCTGAGCTGCTGTGGCCAGGAACCCCTATGACACCCTGACCTCGGACTCCATGGCGCAGCGCTGTAGAGTCAAGCCTTTGTGTTTTGGTTTTGTTTTGCTGTAAATAAGAGTTATATCAAGAAAGCTGCCCTTCCCGGTTTGGCTCAGTGGATAGAACATCGGCCTGCGGACTCAAGGGTCCCAGGTTCGATTCCGGTCAAGGGCATGTACCTTGGTTGCAGGCACATCCCCAGTAGGAGGTGTGCAGGAGGCAGCTGATCGATGTTTCTCTCTCATCGATGTTTCTAACTCTCTATCCCTCTCTCTTCCTCTCTGTAAAAAAAATCAATAAAATATATTTTTTAAAAAAAGAAAGAAAGCTTATGGATAAAGACATTACTGAATGTCATTCATTTAGCTGAAAAGCCCAAGGTGGCTCTGGCTTTCGATGGGGCTGCTTTGGGAGCTGAAATAGGACCAAGGACCCAGGTTCTCTCTGCCTCCCTCTTCTGCCTCCCACGGTGCGGAATTCATTCTCGGGGATCACGGGGTCCCTGGCAGCTCGAGACTTTTCCTTGGTGAGAGCAAAAGGGCTGCAGGAGCTCCGGACCTCACACCACCACCCATGCCCCCTCCAGGAAAAGACAAGCCCCGCCTGTCGGGCCCTGGGGCTTACTCTCATTGGCCCACAGGAGGCCACGTGTCCATCTCTAAACTGATTGACAAGGGGATGAGCCATGCTATTTAGATTGAACCAATCAGGACTCTCCCTGGGAGCAGAGGGCGGGGTCTATCCCTCCCACACCTGAAGACTGCAGATGGAGAAAGAAGAATTCCCCAAAGGACAATCGGGTATTTTTGGGGGGAAGATGGGAAGCAAGTGATAGATACGATGAAAATCACCAACGCCTGCCCCCCACATCCTACAGCCTTAACAAATGCTTCTTTTTTGTTTAATCTTTCTTGAATTCATTTTTAACTTTTAACCACGCAGTCCTAGCTACATAGGGACACGTGACCTTCACCCTTTCCATTCACTAATTTATTCTAAATCGTTTCCGGGAAGCGCTGGGAAGAGACACTCACCAGGAACACGGACGTTTAGACAGACTCGGCCACGCTCCTCGTCTCCACAAAAACTTAACAGAAATGTGGTTATTGTGACTAATACTAGGATAGGAACAAGGATATAAAAAATGGCGCTGATTAAAATTATGAGGGGTAATCGAAAATATTTAAGATGCAATTCCCACATGTTTCGTCATGTCTCATTAACTTATAATAATCCATTTCAATCAAGATTTGGTTGCCTGACTCGTCTTGAAGGATTCTTCGCTTGAGTCACTGTTATTAAAAGACAAAAAAAAAAGACTATTTGGTTTCGCTAGATTCCTTATATTCATATAAATATTTGCAGGAGGAAGACTTTCAAAATCTTCCTCAGCGAGAATAGCAAATACTGTAAAATGTGAGAACGGGCACGAAGGCTTGCGCCACAAACAGCGCCGTATAATTTTCAGGATGAGGTCATTGCCTGGGAAGAAAATGCCAGGAACAAGAGCCAGTTGCCCTTTCAGGAAAGTGCTGAGTCACCAATGTGATGAAGGCAGGGGGACAACGGCGTGCGAACGCAGACCCTGAGCCTCAGAGCCGAGGAGCGATGGGACAGTGCCAGACGCTTCCTGGGAAGGTGGTATAGACATGCCTTACCCGTGTGTTTCTCCCTTATGTTTACCCCAGGAGCATACATGATTAAAATCATGCCCAAGGACGTGTACAAAAGCTCTTTCAACCCATTTAACTTCAAAATCAAAGGATAAAAAAAAATTGTGCATGGTCTGTATTTGATGGCATTTTTTTTTTTTTTTTGCTTTCTTAGTGGTATATGAAATGACTCCGTCCCTGGACAGAGCCCTAGATTGAACAGAAATACAGTAGTTCAAGTCTCATAATCTCATGTGACATTGTATTGCTATTGCAATTAATCATTATCTACCGGCTGTTATTTTTTGCTGCTGTTGGCCACGCTCCCATATTCCATTCACTACTTTTTCCCCTTGCATGCAGGCCTCAGCGCCAGTGCACAGAGAGGTCTAGCACATTTCCTGGTAAGGCTATGACAAGGTGGGACAGATGTAGGTTCACAGTTGTGAGAACACGAAACACAGGGTTGACTCTTGCATTATTATTTATTAACTAGAGGCCTGGTGCACGAACTCATGCACAGGTGGGGTCCAGCCGGCCCGCCCCGCCTCGATTGGGGCGGGCTGACCAGGGGGAGGGGATGCGGGAGGTTGGCCACCAGCCCCGACCCCATCGGGCTGGTTGGCTGGCCATAGTGTATGTCATAGCGACCGGTCATTCCGGTCGCTTGGCTTTTATATATGTAGATTATTCTATTCTTTTCCATATGAACACCTGTAGATCTACGTTTGCCCCTCCCTGTATCTGTGGTTCTATCCAATAAGGGTAAGTGCATGTTTCCGCCGTACACAGGCCATTGCACGGAACCTTTTTTTTCCTGTGGTCGGACACCTGGCTTCCTCCGTGAATCTGAGCTCTGTGACACAGCACGTGATGACCGTGCTCCCATCACCATTTCCCGACAGGCACTGAGGACGCCGATGCGAAGGGGAGAGCAGTTCTAATGAACACGTGCTTAGTGGTGTCCAATGGAAGTGCAAGCGAGGTCGGAGTAAACGAACAGCACATGGACTCCCTGCTCAGGCACCGGCTCCGAACCGGTTGGTCCCTCTGCCTCCCATGCCTCCACCGGATGGGCTCCACCGGCCAATCTCCCTTCATCTCTGGCTGTTTCTAGAAAACGCACGCTATGGCGTGGATGCTAAACACACGGGAAAGCCTGAGCGGGCCTCTTGCAAATCTCCCTTCTCGCTCATGGCTCATCGTTCCGTGACGTCATCATGACCACAGGGCCGTCGCGTAAACACACAGTTACCTCCCTCTCCCGTCCAGATGGTCGGCTATACATAATGACAGTGTGTTTGTACTTACTGGGTTTAATTGCCAGATAATCAGCAAGAACATGCAAATTGCTAGGTTGTTGGAACACAGCACATTGAACCCCGGGAAACCTGGGTAGCGCCGGGCCGTCACCAGGCTCTTATACGGATGGTGACGACGAGGGGGCCGGGGTTGGTTGTAGTCCATTGTGTGGGTTCACGTTACACCCGCTGAGCGTGGATTAATGTCAGATGATGAGGAAATGCAATGGGCAATGGGGACGGGCCACAGGAGTGACTGAATGGGGCACCAGCTCTTGGTTCTGGAGTCCCACTCGGTTCCTAACCAGCACATCCCAGGGTCACACGTGAGCACCTATTCCCGGCCCCCGTGGACCTGCCCCTGTGGACCTGCCCCCGTGCTGGCAGGGAGAGATGGCAAACCATCCACCAAAGGAGCCCTCCCCGCCACACAACGTCCTCGCTCGGGGCAGGTGCCGATCAGTGATTCTCTTTCATTGTTGATGTTTCTATCCCCCTCTCCCTCTCCCTTCCTCTCTCTGAAATCAATAAAAACATCGTTAAAAGTAAGTAAATAAACAACATATGCCGCTTTGCAATAAAGATTTTTAATAGTAAAAAAATAATAATTATTATTGTCATCATCAGAGAAAGAGATTATTATTGAGCCTAACGGTCAGTAGCAGCATCGACAGGAATAGCTGCCACTCACTGGGTTTGCAGAGCCAGGTCCAGAGCAAAGCACCTTAAATGAATTTCCCCGTGTAATCCTCACAGTAACTGTGTGAGACAGATAATACTGTTATTCCCATTGTACAGATGAGAAAACCGAGGCCCAGAGAGGCGAACAGAAGCTAGTGCAATGGAACTCAGGCAAGCTGACTCCAATGCCCATAACGCACCTGACCCAGGGGCAATCCACTCCTTAGGAAGTACCAGGAAGTCGGTCCCAGGCCCACCTGGTCCTATGCCCTGATAGGAGAGAGATCTCTCTGCTTCCCCGAGCACTTTTCCCTGTTCAGCCCCTGGGTCAGAGCCAGCACGGAGCCACGAGGGGCCGATCACCAGGCAGCGCCGTCACTGAAGGGCGTGCGTGTCAGAGGGGGCTTCGTGGTTATTTTCAGCCCCGGTTCCTGCTTCTTCGGTTTGGGTTTTGCACGATTGATTAGGAGCCTAAATTAACGAGAAGGGGAACACGTGTCCAGCTGGTGCCCCCAGATGTTCCTGGAAACAAACTCTCCAATTTGCACAGCGTGATGGTGTAAACACGACAGGCTCAGTCCCCTCACTCCTGGCCGTGAGGACGGCCTGGCCCGGAGTCTGCGCTCGCCCTCCCGGGTCTGAAATAACATCCCGAAGTGTTCGCTGATCCTCAGCGCCCGGGGCCCGCACCAGGGCAGCTCATTATACTGCTTCACCTGCGTCCCGGGGAGAAGCATCTAAACTCCGAGCAAGAAGGAGAAACAGAAGGTGAGAAGGAAGAAAATAGCCACTGAGCCACACCGGCCAGGGCAGGAACCATCCCCAATAAAGAGGACGAGGGTGGAAAATTCTGCAAAATGGATGCACACTCACAGACCCCCGTCATAGTCCAGTGGCCCAGCTTTCTTTCTTTTTTAAATATATATATACTAGAAGCTTGTTGCACGAAAAGATTCGTGCAATAGGCCTTCCCTTCCCCTGGCTGCCGGCACCAGTTTTCCTCCGGCACCCGGGACCCAGGCCTTCGCTCCGGCCGGAGCCGCCTTCAGTCTTTGCTCCGCCGCTTCGCGACTACGTATGCAAATTAACCGCCATCTTTGTTGGTGGTTAATTTGCATATCTTGCTGATTAGCCAATGGGAGGCGTAGCGAAGGTATGGTCAATTACCATGTTTGTCTATTATTATATAGGATATTGATTGATTGATTGATTGATTTCAGAGAGGAAGGGAGAGGGAGAGAGAGAAACGTCCATGATGCAAGAAAATCATTGATCGGCTACCTCCTGCATGCCCCCTACTGGGGATCAAGGTCACAACTCAGGCATGTGCCCTGACAGGGAAACTGTGACCTTCTGGTTCATAGGATGACACTCATCCACTGAGCCACCCCAGCTAGGCATCCAGTTGTCTTTCTTATCCTAGCCTTGTATTCCTGTTGTTGTTTTTTTAAATCCTTACCCAAGGACATGCTGAGAGACAGAAAGAGAGAAACAATGATGTGAGAGAGAAACATCAATCAGTTGCCTTCTGTACATACCCCAACCGGGGATCGAACCTGCTCCCCAAGGATGTGCCCTGATCGGGAATCGAACCTGCAACCTTTCCGTGCACAGGACGACGCTCAACAAACAGAGCCGCTCTGGCCGGGCCCTTTTGTGGTTAGAACGAGAAGACTGATGCATCCGTTCCAGGTACGTCTTGCTTGGGGTGGTGACCGAAAGAAGTCAGCCAGGCTCCCCAGTACCACTCGGTAGCTCTCCCCCTGAGGGAGGCACATGCCTGCAGGGGCCACGGACGGCCTCCCTCTGTGGCCTCCACTTGCAGGGAACTTGAGGAAACTTTCCAGTATTATAGGAGGCTCTCAATGTGCTGGGCATGTGGGACATTGGAGTCAGGCCGTGAACAAGGGATGCGTGATCTACGCCTTTGAGAAATGTACAAAGCAGCTCTCGCTCCCCCATCACATGCCTGACTGAGGATCCTGACAGGGTTAAGCCGCTGTGTTGGGGACACACATACAAAGGCTATATTCAGCCTTAAACCGTCGCTGGGAGATGCAAATTACAACAGGACGCCACCTCGTACCTATTAGGATAGTGTGCCTACACGGTACATCCCTTGTACCTAAAAGGAGTCACATCCTGACACATGCTACAGCCTGGATGAAACTTGAAGGCATTGTGCCGAGTGCCACAGCCAGATGCAGACGGACAGATGTTGGATGACTCCACGCATCGGAGGGACCTAGAGGGTCAGTCGCACAGAGGCAGGAAGTAGAAGAGTGGCTGCCAGGGGAGTGGGAGCTCGTATTTCAAAGGTACAGTGTCAGTCTGGGAAGTTGGAAACCGCGTGGCGATGGAGGGTAGTGATCGTGGCGTAACCTTGCGCCCACGTGTAATGCCGCTAAACGGACGCTTCAAAATAGGTAAATTTTGTGTGTATTTTACCATCAATTTATTTTATTTTATTTTTTAATGAAATCGAATTTGCTGTGGTTCATGGTGTGGGTGTGATATTTAGGAAATCTTTGACTAACCTCAGATCAAAAAAGATTTTCTTTTTTTTTTTTCTAGACATTTTATGGTTTTACACTTTACAGGTTAGGCCTACGATTCACCTAGGCCTAGAGAATTATGGGTCCCCAAAATTTAACCAAATTTTTGGGTTAAAAATTTTAGACATCGTATAACATGGATCTGAGGGGGTTTTGTTTGGTTAGTTTCTGTTGTGTTTTTGCAAATGGGCTGTCCAATGGTTGCACCGTTTGATAAAAAGACTATTCTTTCCCCACTGAATTGTCTTTGCACCTTTGTCAGCAGTTTTGTGTGTGTGTGTGTGTGTGTGTGTGTATTTCTGAGCTCTCTCTTCTGTTCCATTCACCTATTTCTATCTTTACACCAAAGCCACACTCTCCTGAGTAGAACTAGAAACATTTCAGTGGCCTTATAGCTATCCTTTTAAGAAATTTTGGAACCAAGCGGTACTGGCCTGCCGCTTCGTGTTGTATTACAGAGTTGTCCCGGCTCTCCCGGGCCCTTCGCGCATCCACATGAACTTTAAAACCAGCTTGTCAGTTTCTCCCAAACAGAAACTTGGTGGGGTTTTAAGATTGCATCAGAGTGATGCCTCTGGATCTACAGATCAACTTGAAGGGAAGGACACTGAGACTTCTGACCGATGAACATGGGATCTCTCTCCATATTTAGATCTTTTCCGTGTCTTTCAGCGAGGTTTCGTAGTTTTCAGTATACGAGTCTTTGTGTCAGATTTAACACAGGCATTTTAGGTGCAGATCGACGTGGTCTGCTTTCAGTTCTAATACGTGGATAAAGGAGTGGAAGGAGACAAGAGTGGGAACACGAAGACCAACTGGACGCTACCACACAGAACAGGCAAGTGACGACGGGGCATGATCCTGACTGGGGACAGTGGAACAGCGGTGATAAAAAAAAAAAAAGGAAAGAAAAAGCTGATTGGAAATGTAATTAGATTGAACCATATGGAATTGCCATTCTTTGCAGGTCACAGGAACTATAACATTGGCAACTTCATATGGTTCAAGCTAATACTCTTGGAGCGGAGTCAGGGCTCAGGACTCGCTGGCTGATTAGGTGCAGGGAAGTCATGAAAGGAAAGAGTCAAGGGTGGCGCTTAGGTGCTGAGCTCCAGCAAAGGAACGGACGGGCGATAATGCCATTTCCTCACACTGCAAATCCAGGGGGCAGGGGGAGTGGGGGGGGAGCCCAGCCCTGCAGCCCATTCTCCCTGACTTTCTCTTTATTCCCGATTCTCTTTCTTTCTCTCCATCATCTCTAGCTTTTTCGGGAAATGCAATGGTCACGGGGCTACATGTTTACTTTTAACCACGCATTTTTCCCACCCAGCGCCCCGTCTGACATTTTAACGGCCTTCGCTGGCCCCGCTCTCCGTGGGCAGGGCACGCAGCGAGCGCGCCGTGTCTGTGCACAGCGTGAGGCTCCTGCGTGCCCGCTGGATGTGAACGCCATAGCAACGCGCCCTGAACTTTTTATGCCTCTGCGCCCGATCCTCATCTGGAAGGGTTCTGGGCCACATTTTCAAGCAATTTGGTGCCGATCGTCGCGAGGCTCCCGGGTTTATGGAGGGAAGGCCGGGAACGCATGCTTGAGTTTAGACTCAAATTACTATCCTAAATGACTCCGTGGAGGGTTCCTTTTAGGGGTCACCGAGAGCCAGAGTGGAATGTTTTTCCTTCTTCACTTTAGCCCAGGCCTTGGGGCACAAGGACCATAAATGCAGGTAATGTGTTTTATGGCCAGATTCTCTAGGTTCATTTTCCACCTCGCTCCCCGCCCCCGGTGATCGCCATGGAACCCCACAGAGCTGGCTGCAGGCTCCCTTCCTACAACCCTGTTTCTACAAAGGCTGAGTAAGGGACTCGGGCGGCTGAGCCACAGGGCAGGGCGCGCTTGAGGAGCATCACACGTCCTGTCTGGGGCTCAGCCAGGCACGCGTGATTGCCCTCCAGCCCCGCGGAGCGGTCCAAACGCAAAAGAGCTGCTCGCGAGGTAGTGAGCTCCCCATCCCCGGAGGTATTCAAGAAGTGCCCACAGATCGGATTGACAAAGGCGTTATCATCGGAGCTGTAGGTATCTGACCAGGAGTAGAGCGAGAAGCATTTAAGTGGCCTTATAACACAGACCCTTTTTTGAAACTTAAGATAGCTTTTCCCTGTTTCAGCAATATTTATTGCGCACTTACTATGAGGCTGGGACTTGTCCCCTAAAGCTACAGCAGTGATGGAGGTGGTCGTGGGCCCTGTCCTTAAACAGCCTCCCCTCTAGTGAGAGTGATACATAATGAATAAGTAATTGATGACGAGGTGATGAAGAGAACTGTGGCTCTCAGACACTGGGCCGGGGCCTTGCTGTCATTTTTTTTTTTCCATGGGTTATTTCAAAGACGCTTCCGGACCCTGGGAGGCCAAACTCCACTTTACAAATTGTGAAATGCAAGCCCAAAAGAGGCGGCCTCACGTGTCCAGGCTTACACAGCTGCTACCTGCCGAAGCTGCAACAGCAGCCCAGGCCTCCCGTCTCCGGGGTCTGCACACTTACCTAAACCTCTGGTTAAGGTTCTTCCAGGACCAAGTCAGCCCAGGTCCTCAAGGCCCAGGTCTCCACACACCCTCCCCCCACTCTCACCTCGAGAAAGGTAAACAGTACAGGTCCGCTCGCTCCCTCTACTCCCACTAAACATACTAGTCCTCAGAGGTTTTCACATAAAAACCATCTCTCTGCCTTACGCAATTAAGCTTGCCGGCTCCAGGAAAGAAAAAAATTATAATAACACATTTTACTTAAAACTTGAGGCGTGATACTTGCCAGAACTCCCCCACTGTCGTTTGGAAAGCGAGGGGGTTTGTAAAGGCCCTACTGTGTGCTCAGCCCGGGAAGGGGGTGAGGGCTGAGTGGCTGGAGGTGCCCCGATCGAAGATTGGCTATTTGCCCTTGATAAACTTAATATCTCGTTGCAAAGACAAAAAGAGATGAGCAGGAGGGAGGCAGCAGAGGACCAAGGACAGGACTGAGACGCGAGCACCGTGCCAGCGTTTTCTACATCCGGGATCTCGCTGTGTGTCTTTGGACCAGTCCCTTGGCCTCTCTGAGTCTTGAATTCTTCACCCATAACAGTGCTGCCCCAAAGAACTCTCTGGTGATGGGGATGTTCTCCACCTGCGGTGCCCAATGCCGTGGGCATCGAGCTCAGGGAAGGTGGTGAGTGGGACTGCGGACTGGATCATTAATTTCATGTAATTTTTAATTACTTTACATTGAAATAGCCACAGGAGGCTAGTGGCTACCATATTGGGCAGCACAGACCTAGAAACCCGGGGCTTGGAGGGCTTCATCTATTTCAAATACAATACACTGAGAGAGCGCCTCAGAAGTGTTCATTGTGCCTCTGGAACTTTCTTGAAAGAAAAAGTCCTGGTGAGACACGTGGGCCTGGGAGACAGGGGCCACACCCCAGCTTTGACATATCCGGCTGTAAAGCCCTGGACAAGTTCATTAGCCTCTTCATGCCTCAGTTTGCTTGTCTGTAAGATGGGGATAATAATAGAACCTAGTTCACAGGGTTATTGTGAGAAATAAATGAGATACTAGATCTTTCAGAACAGTGCCTGAAACTTAGTAAATGCTCAACAAATGTAGCTTTAAATTTTTATTATTATTATCATTTTAAATATATTTTGATTGGTTTCAGAGAGGAAGGGAGAGGGAGAGAGAGATAGAAACATCAATGATGAGAGAGAATCATTGATCGGCTGCCTCCTGCACGCCCCACACCGGGGATCAAGCCTGCAACCTGGGCAAATGCCCTGACCAGGAATCGAACCGTGACCTCCTGGTTCAGAGGTCGATGCTCAACCACTGAGCCCCGCCAGTATTATTAGTGGAACTTAGCATTTCCTCAGCTTTCTGAAATCACACCTTGTTGCCCTAGCAACTCTTATCAGAGAGGCATCAGGATCCTCTAAAAACCATCTTTTTCTTTTTTTTTTTTTCACTTTAAAACACTTCATTATGGAAAACTTCAAACACATACAAAAGCTAGAGAGTAGCATAATGAACCCACCCATACACCCATCTCTTCTTTTCCGTCACACTCAGCACACGGCCAATCCCACGACATCTGTATTCACCCACTCACCTCCGGGACTTTCTTAAGCAAGCACAAGATATAGCGTGTTCATCAATATCTCAACATACATGCCACTCCATGTAGATCACTTTTTAGAAAGGTCCCTTAAACACACACACACACACATGCTCACACATGCACATTGTTGAAGTCCTCTGCTTTTACTGTATTTGGAGGGCACTGCGTGAGGTTCAAGTTAACTGAACTTTCTGTGGGGATCATTTTGTAATAAATCCAAGTCACGTCACTGTGCTGAACACCTGACAAACCCTCTTCTCGGCCCTGGCTGGTGTGGCTCAGTGGGTTGGGCGCCGGCCCGTGCACTGAAAGGTTGCCGGTTTGATTCCCATTCGGGGCACATGCTCGGGTTGCGGGCTCCATCCCCGGTAGGGGGCGTGCTCTCACATCAATGTCTCTCTCTCCCTCCATGTCCCTTCCTGTCTCTCGAAAAATTGATTTTTTTAAAAACCCATCTTCTTGCCCAGCCGGTGTGGCTCCATGGTTGAGTGTCGACCTATGAGCCAGGAGGTCACAGTTCGATTCCACCCTGGAAACGGGTGGGGGAGGGCGGGCCCCTTCTCTTCCCTACCAGAGCGGCCGGTGTAGGTCCTTCCTAGCATGTGTCACAACCTATCATTTAAAAAATACTTTGGTTTCCCTGTTTTACGGTCTGTACGCCGCACCCCACCAGGATGGAAGCTCTGAAAAAGCGGGGCCTCCCCATCTTGTTCACAACTGTCCCCCCGGTCCTGCCCCAGCGCCTGCAAAAGCAGCGTCCACATCCATGTGCTGAGGAACGCGTGAAGGAATGGCCGCCAGGTCCTATTCAGTGACGCCCGGAGCAGGCGGCTTACCCTCCCAGGGCGGCCGCTATGTCCTCGGACGCGCTGGCCGAACAGGAAGCTCTTCTGAAGCAGATCTCCGCCCGTCCTCTCCGCCGGCCCCGTGTCATCTCTTGGGGGCCCCCCCTACCTGAGCTGACCTTTTCGTCCAACTCACAGGCTCCTAAATGTTGAAAGACAGGGAGCCCATCTCTTTGAGTCTTTTTCTTTTAAGAGAGAGAAAGTGGAAGTGGGGGGAGAAAGAGAAAGAGAGAGAGAGATAGAGAGAGAGAGAACCATCAATGTTAGAGTCACGACGACTGGCTGCCTCCTGCACGCACCTGACCCAGGGCGGGGGAACAATCCTGCCACCAGGTACATGCCCCTGATGGGGAACCGAACCTGTGACCCTCAGGTCCACAGGCCAGCGCTCTAACCATTGAGCACACCAGCCAGAACAATTCTTGTTTTTTTAATCGAGGCAAAAAAACACACAAACAAACCCATGTTCATTTCTTCATTTGCTCTCCTAAAAGGGAAGAGCCGTGGCTGGGGGTAGGAGAGAGGATGGAAAAGGAGAAGCGGGTCAGTAACGGACCGGAAGTCCCCAGCACCGGGCCTCGCCAGCAGGCTCCCTGGGACTCTGACTATTTTTTCCAGTTGAGTTTCTGGGGGTGACGTTGGTTAATTAATGACACAGGTTTCAGGGGTACAGTTCCATGACACATCACTGTGTGTTGGAGTGCGTGCTCACGTTTGTCATGTACTTTAAAGCCACGTGCGTTTCTCAGTCACGTTTGGGGACACACGTGGGGAGAGAGGCCGTGGCTTTGGATTTCCATGTGAACATAAGTGAGAGACTTTTGGTTAATAGGCTCTGCCAGCCTTGGGATTCTAGGACTCCATGAAGCACACCAAGCACTGGTGTGCGCGCGCGTGTGCATGTGGGTGTGCGTGCGCATGTATGTGTGTGCGCGTGTGTGTGCGAGTGTGCATGTGTGTGTGCATGTGTATGTGCACATGTGTATGTGTGTGTGTGTGTGTGCGCGCGCGTGTGTGTGTGTGTGTGTGTGACCGGACAGATGGGCTTTTCTCCCGAACACCCCCAGAACGCCTTGCAAAGGCCCAAAGCCCGTGACCAGCCTGAGGGACGGAGACGCCCGGAACGGCGATGCCGGCCCTGAGTGACACACTTCCCCTTGGTGCCCTCGAGAAAACCGGTCTTTATGGCAGACAGGGCGCTGCCTCTCTTGCCTCCCAAGCTTCCTGCTTACCTGCCCACACCTGAGTCACTAGCCCGGGCTGCATGGGAAGCAGACCGGGAGCCCAGGCCCGGCCCTCCCGTGACCAGGGCACGAAGCTGCCTGCCTCGCGGGAGCCCCCCTGCTACTGGCCAGGACGGTGCAGTGATAGATAGCGAAGTCCAGTGCCCTGGGAGGGGTGACTTTCAAAGCACCCGAAAGCCGGAGAGAGGGGCGGGTAAGGCGTGACGTGCCATCGGCCGAGCTGCTGTATAAAGCAGGATGAAAACAGCAGTGCATACAGCTGGAGACGGTACGTGCCGGAATAGCAGGCAAGCTTGTTTGTCTAAAAGTGTTTCTTGACTAAGAGGGAGCTGGATTACACCTCAATGTGCTTGAATTCCCGCCGGTTGCAAACAGCTCTCTCCAATGCTTTATTTTGAACACACAGGCCTATTTTAGGAAAACAAGTTCGCCTGGAATAACCCCAGCCAGCTGGTTTGGATACTGAACGCAGTCACCTGACCAAATCAATAAAGAAGAGGACAAAGACGCTTAAAACGGGGTTAGTCATTCTTCCCGGGGGGTATGACTTTACGCGAGCAAGTCCTGCACGTTGTTGCGCACAGACCTTTACACAGTTGGCTCGGAGAGCAATGCCGTGGTTACTGGCGCTGGCGACCAGGAGCAGCCCTGGTGCATGGGAATAAAATTTCTGATGTCAGCATCGTTCCAAGATTCAAAAAGTGCCGGATCTAGACACAAAGAGGAACAGACCGTAATGGTAAAAGGGTCAATCCGACGGGAAGACGTAGCAACGCTCAACATGCACGCGCCTAACAACAGAGCCCCAAAACTTATGACGCAGAAACCGACGGAATCGAAGAAAAAAATAGACAAGTCAACCGTGATAGGTAAGGACCTCCGTATTTCACTTCCTGTTGTGAATGGAACAATTAGACAGACCATCAGCAAGGAGACAGAAGACTTGAAACAGCACTCTAAGCTACTAGACCTCACAGACGTCTACAGAGCATTCCACCAACAACAGAATGTACATTCTCCTCCAGTGTACCTGGGGCAGACTCCAGGACAGACCGTACGTTAGGCCACAAAACAAGCCTCAATAAATGCAACAGTACTAAAATCACGCAAAGTATATTCTCTAACCATGATGGGATGAAATTAGAAATCAGTAACCAAAATAAATTTGAAAAATGTGTACATATGTGGCAGTTAAACAACCCTCTTCTAATTAAACAACGGTCAACAACAACAACAACAAAACCACAAGGGAAATTAGAAAATACTTTGAGATGAATGAACACGAAAAGACAACATACCAAAATGTATGGGACGCAGCTAAATCGGCGCTGAGAGGGAAATTTGTGAATTTAAAAAGGAAGATTTCAAATCAATAACCTGAACTTCCAGTTTGAGAAATGGAAAAAAAACAAACAAACAAACTGAAAACAAACCCAAAGCAAGCCGAAGGAAGGAAATAATGAAGATCAGAGTGGAAAGTCCTAGAGAATAGAACAGAGAAAAATCAATGAAGCCCAAGATTGTTTCTTTGAAAAGATCATCACAATTGACAAGCCTCTAGCTAGAATGAGCAAAAAAAGAAGGGAAGGAAATTCAAGTCACTAAAACCAGGAACGAAACAGCAGACGTTACTACTTACCTTACAGAAAAAGTACTGTACCCATGTGTTTGTAGATACTGACAAGCTGATTCCAAAATGTGCATAAAAAGGGGAAAGGAACTCAAATCGCCTGAATCATTTTGAAAAAGAAGAACAAAGTTGGGGGTCCCCCCCTCCCTGGCCCTCGAGACTCAGCCCAAGTGTCGCAGTTCCGCCTAGGTGCTGCCATCTTTGATGTCCTCCGATTGGATGTCAGCCCGTCCCCTCCTCATCCCCACAGGAAACTGAGCAACCCATCCGCAGGGCGCCCCTCACACTGTATTGTGACCTGCTTCTTGAGGACATAGATGGCATCTTTCCTTCTCGCCCCAAGGACCCAGAAGAATGCCCAAAACAAAAGATAGTTAGTACATGTCATTTTAAATGGATGGATGGATGGATGGATGGATGGAAGGAAGGATGGATGAGTGGATGGATGGATAGAAAGATGGATGAATGGATGGACGGATGGATAGATGGCTGATTGGATGGATGGTTGGATGGTTGGATGGATGGACGGACAGATGGATGGACGGACAGACGAACAGACGGACGGATGGATGGATGGATGGATGGATGGATGGGTGGACAGATGGATGGACAATGGATGGATGGATGGATGGATGGACAGATAGATGGATAGATGGATGGGTGGACGAATGGACAAATGGATGGATGGACAGATGGATGGACAGATAGATGGATAGATGGATAGGTGGACAGATGGATGGACGGACAATGGATGGATGAATGGACAGATGGATGGATAGATGGATGGGTGGATAGATGGATGGACGGACAGACGGACGGACGGATGGATGGGTGGGATGACCAGGTGGATGATTTCAGAATGCTGTGTCTGCCTACAAATAGATGAGGCAGCATGGTTTCTTAGGTCATTACCACGGAAGAAACACTAAACTGGGAAACCCGGAGACTTGCAATGCTGCCACAAACCCCCATAGGCCTTTCCTCCAGTCCCTTCCTCTCTCTGACCCTCAGTCCGCTCTGGGAAACGTGTGGGTTTCATAGAAGGATCTCGAAATGTCCTCCAGATTTCGGTTCTATTGTCCCAGGACTAAGCAGGTTCTTCTCTCCATGCCGAGCGTGGGATGGCACTGGCCTTTTAAAAGCCAGGCTCAGGGCGCACACTCATTACGTCTCTCCAAATGGCCACCCCGCGGGGTAGCTCAGCCCCAGGCTCCACCCCTCTCGACACCGCGGGCACCCCTGGGACCCAGCGCTGCCCGAGCTCCTTTTGTAGACAATGTCCACGGGACTCCGTCAGCACGCCAACAGGCTCTGGGCACCGGGTAATTTGTCAGCCACAACCATGTCACCCTATAAACCGGCCCTAAATTCCATTTTCTGTTACTAATGGGAAAGGCCATGTGACAGGAATTTATGGGGTGCCTCGGGTTTGACAGACAGACACGCGGGTAAAAGCAGAGGGCGCAGGAGGTCTCCTCTGGTATTTAAAATCCTAGGTCCCCCCGTAAAACCCGGGGGCTGTGTGTGACTGGGCCTTGGGAAAGAAAAGAACGTCTCCGTCCCCTGCCTGCCTCTCTGTTTCAAAGACACTCTCGCTCCGAGCTGCAGTGCTTCTCGGAGGTTTTCTAAACGCACAGAAACAAGTCATCACAGCTTGGCCTCCTTTCGGAATGCTGGCTCTTTTTCTACATGTTGACCAAGACACCCACTCCATTCCTTATTCTGTCTCTCACCACGGGGGGTTTGACCAGGACTTAATTTTTAACATCTTTGCCTGGGCCAGCGCGGTGGTTTCTGTCTAATATTTGGAAACAGACTCTTGAAATGACTTAATTACCCCGACATGGCAGCAACATGAGTCAGGTTTGCAGTAGACTCTTTGCCAGGCGTGCTGAGGACCACAGAGCTGCTCACCGTGCCATCCTTAACAAAGCGTAACCCTTGTTAGCCGAAGGCGGGGGGAGGGGGGGAGTCACCCTTTAGAGTAAGGCAGTCGGCCATTTTCCTATTGGTTTCCTAGAACCCACTGTTTTTATTCTAAAAATGTTATAGTTACAAACATCCAGGGCCGGAATCGGCTTGTCGCAAGCACCGTTTTATAGCAACTGCACGGCGTTTCCTCTCTTGCACTATCAGAAATTCTTGAGCATCAAAAAAAAAAAAAAAAGAACGCCTTACACTTTTAATGCCCAAAAAATTAGGATCTGGGTTTACCATTTCTCCAAGCTGATTCCTCGGGGAGCAAGACAAAACTGGGCATGAGGTTAAAATTTTAAAAGATAAAAACTATTTCTTTCTCTGCCGTTCAAGGGAGCTCAGCAAGAGACTCTGAGAAGCCCAGGGAGAGGCACGGGGGGGGGGGGGGGGGGGGAGGGGGGGGGGGGGGGGGGGGGGGGGGGGGGGGCAGAATGCGGACTGATTAGAGAGCACCAGTGCCCCTGCATGTATCTGCTCGGCGACCTGGGGACCTATTTTCAGAATTTTAACGACCCGCACACAACCCGTGCGGGAGGCCTGGGAATTTAACAGGTGGGAAGGGGGCGAGCTCCCCCGGGCATCCGCACACCAGCCTCTCCCTGACCAGCGGAGGTCGTGCCTGGGGACAAATTACAAGAGGGGAATGTGAATGCCTGGCTTCCTGGGAAATAAAAGGTCAGAGGGTTTATTAGCACCATCGAGCCTTGATTGCCCAGGCCCGGGAATGGAGCAGCGGCCCGGAACTCGGGGCTCTGCCTCCGCCTTCCCCGCCCCGTGGGGAACCCCCGCCCTGCTTCTTACTCCCTCCCCCTCCTTCAGCGTGTGGCCCCCCAGACCTGACCCAGGGAAGAACCCCATTTCTCTGGAGGCGTCATCCAGGGGCAAAGTCTGGATTCATGTTCGCGGGCCAAATGGTGAGATGAAGGCACTGGAAGAATGAAAGACCAAGTCAGGCCTGGTCTCCGCAGGGAGGAGGGGTGGAGGGGTGAGGCCTGGCCGTACAGATCCAACAGGTCAGCCCCTCAGCTGTCCCCTCAGTCCCCCCAGAGGGCATCTGCTACCCCTCCCGGGTGGGAAAGGGACAGGCCGGGGTGTTCTCACATGGATGCCATTGCTTCCCACAGGAGGTGGCCACTCACCATCAGGGCCCAAGCACCGAGGCCGCCACCCAGGACAGCAAATGCAATCCCAGCAGGTGGGCGGGTTTTGTACAAAAAAAACATAATAATAAAAGGCCAAGAGACATCACGACCGAAATGACCAAATGACCGGTCACCATGCGGTGCATGGAGCACCTCCCGGGCCTTCCCCCGCGGCCCACAGGCTCTGATTGCAGCAAGGCTGGTAGCCGGAAGGCGGGCGGGCGCGGCGAGGCGCACATGGGTGGGCGGA
>NW_005370423.1:2098934-2099270 GCF_000412655.1 Myotis brandtii
CATGCGGGTGGACGGGGCGTGGTGAGGTGCACGTGGGTGGGCGGGGCACGGCGAGGCGCACGTGGGTGGTGTGGCCTCTGTTCTGGGGACGTGGCCTCTGTCCTGGGGGTGGTGTGGCCTCTGTCTTGGGGGTGGTGTGGCCTCTGTCCTGGGGGCGTGGCCTCTGTTCTGGGGGGCGTGGCCTCTGTTCTGGGGGGCGTGGCCTCTGTTCTGGGGAGGTGTGGCCTCTGTTCTGGGAGGTGGCGTGGCCTCTGTTCTGGGGGGTGTGGCCTCTGTTCTGGGAGGTGGCGTGGCCTCTGTCCTGGGGGTGGTGTGGCCTCTGTTCTGGGGGCGTGG
>NW_005370423.1:2099484-2101403 GCF_000412655.1 Myotis brandtii
TGTGGCCTCTGTTCTGGGGGGTGTGGCCTCTGTTCTGGGGGGTGTGGCCTCTGTCCTGGGGGTGGTTGAATGCATGGAACAAAGCGCCCTGCCTAAAGTGCTTAGCACACGGCCTGGGACAAATAACCCCAGTCTTAACGTTGGCGTCTTGGCGTTGGTGGTTGTTATTCTTTTCTCAGCCAAGTTAGCAGGCCAGGCCCTAGGCGAGGGCTGTGAAGACAGCAGAGGCGGGATACGCTTAGAAACGGACACTGCTCAAGGAACACATCACGGAACACATCACCGTCATGATAATAATGACAGCTGCGGGCTACTCGCTCGCACCAGGGTTGTTAGGAAAGTGCTATCATCCCTCCAAACAGGAAGGTCCTCGTTCCACCTGGCCCATGGCCACCCTTGTACATCCTCCTCACCGGGGGCCAGACCACGCTCCCCCCAGGCTGGCCACAGAGGGCACACCCAATGGGCCTCGCTAAACTGGGCGGGGCTTGTCCCTCCTTCCTTGTTTGGTCACCTGGGCCCGACTCCAGAAATTTCCCCCTTTTTCTTTTTAAAAATTTTTTCTATTTATTTTGATTGATTTCAGAGAGGAAGGGAGAGGGGGAGAGAGAGACAGAAACATCCATGATGAGAGAGAATCATGGATCGGCTGCCTCCTGCACGCCCCTTACTGAGAATCGAGCCTGCAACCCCGGCTCGTGCCCTGACCGGGAATAGAACAAACCGTGACCTCCTGGTTCATGGATCGATGCTCAACCACTGAGCCACACCAGCTGGGCAAGACACTTGCACCCCTAACCCGTCCTTAAGCCTTGCCCTCCGTCCCAGGAGAGAAGGGAAAAACTCAGCCCCAGGTTTCTTATAAATACACTTGGCTGCCCCTCCCTGCCACCTGGAAATTCACATATTTTCTAAGAACGAGAAGCCTTAAACCAGCGGTTCTCAACCTGTGGGTCGCGACCCCTTTGGGGGTCGAATGACCCTTTCACAGGGGTCACCTAAGACCATCGGAAAACAGATTTATAATTACATATTATTTACAGTAGCAAAATTACAGTTATGAAGTAGCTACGAAAATAATTTTATGGTTGGGGGGTCACCACAACATGAGGAACTGTATGAAAGGGTCGCGGCATTAGGAAGGTTGAGAACCACTGCTCTAGGGTTAACTTTGCTCCAGAGGCAAAGTTCAGGGCCTTTGGCTACTGCATAGAATCTGTTTCTGGCTAAAATAGAAGCACCCCAGGCCCAGGGACCCGGGCTCAGTTGCTGAACTTTAGGAAATAACATGCGAACATGTGAACAAAGTGAACTACAAGAACTCATCCCGGCATCACTCCGTACCAGCAGAGATTCCTACCACCACGGGCAGTCACCAGACTGCACCGGATTAATCTTCAACAGCGACCCCCTGTGTGAGAGATATGCAAGCGCAGGATTTTACTTCTTTCATTGCTTGGTGCGTGGTTTCTCAGACTTGGCGCTGTGGACGTTGGGGGCCAGACAATTATTGTGGGAGACGGCCATGTGCATTCTACGGTGCTTAGATGCATCTCTTAGCCTCTACGATGCAAGTACCCCCCCCCCACACACACACACCCTGGCATGACGGAAAATGTCTGCAGACATTGGCAACCTGCCCTCCCATATGCAAACTCAAAAAACGCGCGCCCGCGTACAGGTAGCAATTCCTCCCGCGAGACAACCGAGCGCTCAGTGAACAGCCTCTGACAACAAACAAGAGGGAGAGACGGACAGAGACGCCCGGGAACCGGGGAGCCCTCGGGAGCGTCGGGGAGTCCCCACCAGAGGAGCAGGCGCGCACCCCAAGGTCCCGACCCGCCACCTCCCTCCGAAGGCACGGCCGTATGCGGCTCACCTACCTGCCCGTCCCCGCAGGCTCACAGCTACACGCCCGG
>NW_005370423.1:2101478-2106681 GCF_000412655.1 Myotis brandtii
CCCGGGGCCTCGGCCGAGCAGAGGACGCGGAAGCTGCCATCGCCACACACACCCGGCCCACCTGCTGCTCCGGCCCAGGTGACCCCAGTTGCTGCTCCTGCACCGGAAGTGCCTGCTCCAAGCAGCTTCCCACACTGCCCGGCACACAGCGCCTGCGCAGAGGCCGCGTCTCCATGGGGCCATTTTCGGTTCAACAACCAGAGAGGCTGTGCAGAGACGGCTGGGACCGCCGGGGTTCCCCAGGGTCAGGGGGCTCTGGGCACCTGGTGTATATCCCCCTCCCGCCCCACCCACCACCACCCCTGCAGGGCGGGGCTCTGACCTGCTGCAAGGATGCACCACCTGGGCTCATTTCAGCCCCAAAGCGGGCAGGCAGGGGCAGCAGGACATGACCACGCACACCTGCCCCCCACCCACAGCTGCTCCGGCCGGCAGGCCGCGCCCAGGCCCCTTGGGGACCCGCTCAGCCCCGATCGTCCTGCCAAACCTCCCGGCACACGGTCCACAGGGAGCTGATCCAGAAAAGGCCGCTTTTCCGAGATGGAGAGGCAACTGCAGTGGGGCCTTGACTTACGAGTGTCCCGACTTACGAGTTTTTTGAGATACCAGCTGTCTCTCCGCCGATTTTTTGCATTGAGTTGATAGAGTAATTTGAGTTAACGAGCTCCTTAACGAGCTCGGTCTCCGAACGAATTAAACTCGTAAGTCAAGGCCCCACTGTACTTGGTCTCATTCACGTAAACAAACATAGAAAGTCAAACAAAATGGAAAGACAGAACAATTGCTCTCAAATGAAGAAACAAGGAAAACCCCCAGGAAAACCCCAAAGAAACAGAAATAAGGAGGTTTCCTGATGAATAAGCCAAAGAACCGGCTGGAAAGGTGCTCACCAAACCTGAGCGTGAAACAGGGACACTTGGGAGAACTTCTACGAAGAGTTAGAAAGTGTGAGAAGGAGCCACACACCCCGGAGGGTACAGTGACTGACATGACAAGCTCCCGAGAAGGGATCGACCGTAGGTTCACGAACAATGAGAAACAGGCCAGGGACCTGGGAGGTGGACTGGTGGGAATCAGCACAGCAGAGAGAAATAAAAGAATCAAATAAACAGAGCGTGGCTGAAGGGACCTCTGGGATACGACCAAGGGCTCAAACATTTGCAATGCAAGGATCCAAGAAGGAGAAGAAACAAAACATAAACTTTATTTAAAGAAATAATGGCTGAGCCCAGCTGGTGTGGCTCAGTGAGTTGAGCATCGACCCAGGAACCAAGAGGTCACTGGTTTGATTCCTGGTCAGGGCACATGCCAGGTTTGCAGGCTCGATCCCCAGTAGGGGGCATGCAGGAGGCAGCCAATTGATGAAGTTTCTCTCTCATTGATGTTTCCATCGCTCTCTCTCTCTCCCTTCCTGTCTCTCTAAAAATCAATAAAAAATATTTTTAAAAAAATAAGGAAATAATGGCTGAAAATTTTCCTAACCTGGGAAACAGACAGCCAGGTCCAGGAAGCACAGAAAGTTCCAAACAAGATGAACTCAAGGAGACCCACTCTAGGGCATATTATAGTTAAAATGGCAAAAGTTAAAGATGAAACAATCACAAAGGAAGCCTGGGTTGCGGGCTCGAT
Organism: Myotis brandtii; assembly: GCF_000412655.1. Lineage (NCBI taxonomy): Eukaryota > Metazoa > Chordata > Mammalia > Chiroptera > Vespertilionidae > Myotis > Myotis brandtii. The sequence goes on from NW_005370423.1 coordinate 2,103,108, forward strand.
CCCCAGTGGGGGGCGTGCAGGATGCAGCTGATCAATGATTCTCTCTCATCATTGATGTTTCTATCTCTCTCTCCCTCTCCCTTTCTCTCTGAAATAATATATATTTTTAAAAAATTAAAATAAATAAAATATGACACCAATAACATAAAGCATGGACGGGTGTGTGAAAATGTAACCCGAATAGAATATATTCAAACTTAAATGCCTATCCTCTTAAAAGAGACTGCTATAGACAACGAATGAAATACATAAACTTCAGGGTAACCACAAACCAACAACCTACATAAGATATACAAAGATCAAAGAGAAGGGATCCCAAACAAAACACTACAGAGAAACAGCCAACCACAAGGGAAGAGATCAAGAGAAGAAGAAAAGAACAGTGGACAACTATAAAAACAACCAAAACAAAAAAATGAACAAAGTGGCAATAAGCAAATATCTATCAATAATTACTTTAGATGTAAGTAGATTTTAGAGCCTCGGGGTGGCTGAATGGGTTAAACAGCATGACCCATCTATACGCTGCTTACCAGAGTCTCACTTCAAATCGAAAGACACATCCAGACGGAGAGGGAAGGGGTGAGAAAATATATTCTACGCAAATAGAAATGGAAAGAGCTGTACATAGGTGTTTGACACACTGAGATGCTTGCTGTTCAGCTGCGGATTGGGGGAAAGAGCTCGGTGTTTGGGATTAGGATTGTCAAGGCCGGTTAGGCTTGAGTCATCACTTGCTCTCTGTTCAGGGTGGGTTTAACAAAAACTTTCAAACTTCTGGCTTGGGAGTTCAGATAGGTTTGTTTGTCTTTGGATATATAAATAGTTGGTTGCTAAATGTGGTCAGATTTCCCCTAACTGGCTGTTCCTAAATTCTTAGGGTAGGTCCTGGTGAATTACACTTTTGTGAATTAATTGTTGCATGTGTAATTATTTCCTTTGGGGTGTACCTAATTTGATAATTTTTAAAAAAAATATTTCCGTTTAAGGTATCTGTTTGCAGGTCAGAAAAATGAGAAAATGTAATTGCATAATGCTCTGAAATGTAAAAACAAACAAAAAAACAAGCTGTAAATAAAATCAACTAAATCCCATAAGAAAGAAAAGAAAGAAGAAAGCTAGGGTAGCAATACTCATATCAGACAAAAGAGACGCTAAAATACTTTTTTAAAAGACAAAGAAGGACATGTTTATAAAGGAGTCACCCAAGAAGAGGCTATAACCGTGGCCAATACCGATGCACCCAGCATACAAGCACCTAAATGCATAAAGCAATTACTAGTCGACATGAAGGGAGAAGTCCTCATGATGCAATAATAGCAGGGGATTTGAATACCCCACGCACGTCAGTGACAGGTCATCTAGAGCGAACATATAAAATCAAACAGTGGCCTCAACTTCATAGACCCCTTTACAGCATTTCAGCCCGAAATCGCAGCCCTCGACTAACAGCAGAGCGAGAGCTGGTGGATAAACACGGCTTCCACGCCTTCAGGAGACTTCGCTCCGAATCCAGTCTTCTGCTCTGAGTCCCATGTCCCCACACTGACAAGCTCCCCTTTGGAGGGCCGCCTGTCCCTTCCGGCCTCACCTCCTAATATAAGCCACTTCCTCTCAACTTCTTATCTTAGCACCCACTTCTGGAGCCACCCCAACCAAGGCTCCCGGCCTTTTTCCTTCTATTATCCTTACCTCACTGCCATATTCCAAAAAAGGCAAAGCTTAGCAATTTTTTAAAAAATATTTTTTATTGATTTCAGAGAGGAAGGGAGAGGGAGAGAGAGAGAGAAACATCAATGATGAGAGAGAATCATGGATCGGCTGCCTCCTGCACGCCCCACACTGGGGATGGAGCCTGCAACCAGGGCATGTGCCCTGACTGGGAATCGAACCCTGACCTCCTGGTTCATAGGTTGAGGCTCAACCACTGAGCCATGGTGGCCGGGCAGCTTAGCAATTTTTGAGGGTCAAAATCCAGAGTTGTCCACAGAGCCCGTTTCTCACCTAGAAACCTATTTCCCTGTGTTTACAGCCTAGGAGCTTTGCAAGACCTGCAAAATGTTTGAGACCCCAAACCTACGGCACTGGCTTGAAAATATCAAAAGAAATCTGCAACGCCCCCCCGAAATATCTGCTCATTTGAAACGTCTACAAAATGTAGTAGGCAGCCAACTAGTCAACCACCGCTCAGGTAGCTCCGCATGCAGCTGTGCACGGACTGGAATTGGTGGGGGGTGTGGGGGATTTTTAGGGATATATAATGAAATATTTAGTGTTGAAATATAATAATGACTGTAGTTTACTTTTAAAACACAAACTGCCCTGGCGCCGGTTTAGAGTGGATAGAGCATTGGCCTGTGCACCAAAGGGTCCTGGGTTCTATTCTGGCCCACGGCACCTACCACGGCTGCAGGCTCCTCCCAGGCCCAGGACCTGGTCGGGGCATGTGCAGGAGGCAGCCCATCGATGAGGCTGGACAACATGCTGATGGGCTGAGGATGTTAGAGACCAGGCCCGAGACCCGTGTGTCCAAGACAACACTTGGACTCTTCAACACAGAGGGGGGCCCTGGCTGGTTTAGCTCAGTGGATAGAGCATCGGCCTGTGCACCAAAGGGTCCTGGGTTCGATTCTGGCCCAGGGCACCTACCGCGGTTACAGGCTACTCCCAGGCCCGGGACCTGGTCGGGGCATGTGCAAGAGGCAGCCCATCGATGTGTTTCTCTCACATTGATGTTCCTCTCTGTCTTTCTCTCTCTCTTCCATTCTCCCCGCCACCACAAACAACAACAACAACAAACAATGAAAAAATATGCTCAGGTGAGGAGTAACAAAAATAAATTAATAAACAACAACAAAAACAAAGGAGGGAGGGGGGCACAAAAATGGCCCAGAGTTATAGACCAGGCTCTGCAGGCAGCAGTCTTTTCCGGGGAGAAGATGTCACCCTCATTCAGAATCCAATATTCACCCCCCACCGCAAACAACAACAACAACAAACAATGAAAAAATATCCTCAGGTGAGGAGTAACAAAAATAAATTAATAAACAACAACAAAAACAAAGGAGGGAGGGGGGCACAAAAATGGCCCAGAGTTATAGACCAGGCTCTGCAGGCAGCAGTCTTTTCCGGGGAGAAGATGTCACCCTCATTCAGAATCCAATATTCACTCCAGCCTTGTTCTGCCTTCTCTGGGATCCATACTCCGCAGAGCAGTTCCTAGGATGTCACCGTCTCCCCCGCCGGATGCTGACACCTCCGGGCCCCTCCCCCACCCTCGCTCTGTACCCAGATGTGACTGGGAGGCCGCCGGGGCCCAAGGTGATCCACACAACAGGGCCCATCGAAGCCACCAGATGGGCAGGGCTCTCGCCGCTCCTTGATACGAAAGGTGTTTTATTTCTCGTCTCTTTGTTTTTGTCACTGAGCGCAGGCTTCTGGTGTGGGGATTAATTAAAGTGTAAACATTAAATATTGATTGATGCATTATCAGCGTGGAGCAGTGGCCTCCCGTCGGATTGATTCCCACGGTGATTTATTGTCATATTTGGGGAGTCATTTTGCTTGATAACCA
>NW_005370423.1:2106834-2116479 GCF_000412655.1 Myotis brandtii
ACCTCTCACTCTGGCTCCACTCCCCTCTTTCTTCCCCTGGTTCCTCCTCTTATTCTTCCAGGTGGCATCGGAGTTCCAATAACTCAGACATCTTCATCTTACTGTCAAGGGAGAGTGTGTGGCCTGACATTGGTTTTGCGTATGTGTCTGTCTTGTGTGTGTCTCCCAGGCAATTATCAAATCAATTAACAACTTAACCCAGAAAATAGCAAGCCTACTCTCTTCTATGGACTATGTCTGACTCACAAAGCTTGCCCCTACTGCGCTCTGTGACAGAGGAGTATGGGCAAGTTGGGGGGAGAGGGAGGGGAGAGTAGAAAGTGAAACAGAGAGAGAGAAAAAGGCCCTAATTCCATCTTGTCACTTCTCTGGGGTGTGCCTGCACTGGGGAGCTGGGGAGCTGGGAAGCGGAGAGGGAATAAAGTAACAGTCCCACTTACAGTTAGTTATGAGTCTCTATAGCTATGAATGGACATGCCATGAAATTGCTGTTTAGTTAAAAGTAATCAAATAGCGACTATTGCCCAGTCATCATGGCTCAGTGGTTGAGCCTCGACCTATGAACCAGGAGGTCACGGTATGATTCCCGGTCAGGGCACAGGCCCGGGTTCCAGGCTGGATCCCCAGTAGGGTGCAGCTGATCCATGACTCTCATCACTGATGTTTCTGTCTCTCTCTCTCCCTCTCCCTTCTCTCTGAATTCAATAAAAACATATTTTAAAAAATATATTGACTATTTCACAGGACTCCCTTCCCAAGTAGGATAGGATGGGTATTGTTGATCCTGTTTTGCAAATGAGAACACTGGCAGGTAGAGCTACCAGTTAGTGTGAGTTTTGGCGTAAAGCAGGCATGAATCTGAATGTTTTACACAATTTCCTCGTGGAAAACTTACCACAGAGGCAGTGCTAGGGTCTGAATGCTTGTGTCTTCTCCAAATTCACTTGTTGAAATCCTAACCCCTAAGCTGGTAATATTAGAAGGTGGGTGGGGCCACAGGGAGGTGATCAGGTCCTGAGGGTGGGGCTCTCATGACTGGGATTAGTGCCCTTATGCAAGAGACCACAGAGAGCTCCCTTCCCTCCCTCTACCCCCTTCCACCACATAAGGATACAAGAAATCTAGTCACTGGAAGAGGGCCTTCAGCCGACCCTGCTGGGGTCTGATCTTGGATTTCCAGCCTCCAGAACTGGGAGAAATAAATGCCTGTTGTTTCTAAGGCAGCGGGTCCGGGCTCTGTTGTTATAGCAGCCTGCACACACTAAGACGGGCAAACGCTGACATGTTACTCATGTTACGGATCAAAGACACAAACCACAGCAAAGCTCCCAGAGGCTGAACAAGTCAGTGGAGAGCGTGTTGGACACATAAGGTTAAAGATGCCAGCACCCCGGGTGTGTCTAATTCAGAGGGTGACTCGCAGGCACCCCAGGGCCCCTGACACTCGTCCATGGCGGGTGTGGGCTGGCAGCCCCACAAATGGGGGGAAGAGTTTGGCTTGGGAAGCTTCCCGTTTCCTCATGCCTCCGCCTTGGCAGGAGGTGGGGTACGCGCACCGTCCTGAGAGTGTCAAGGACATCGGGGTGGGGGGGTGTCCCCCATTCTCTAAGGGGCTGTTGTGAGCAGGCGCCAGAGTCGGGCCCCACGTGAAGACGTCGTGTTTGAGACCTTCTGCGCCGTCCCCCAGACAGGACTTGCCACTGGTCTCCGGTCTCCAGCATCCTGTTTGGAAGGTGCCCTGGGGAGCCGAGAATCTGGCCTCCGGTGAGTCATCACACCAACTATCAAGTAGCAGCAGAAAGGACGCGGCACTCCGTCCCCCAAAGCCTCCCTCTGGCCCTGGAAATGCCGGCCGCTGGCTGAGGGGCCTTCTTGCCCAGGTCTCCCGGATGCCCTCCTCTGTGCCGACACCATACAGTGCAAACTGCTTCTTCACGCGGTCAAGGGCGCGCCCTCCGCTCTCTCTGCCATCCCATTCTTCTTCTTCAACGGGCATGTTCCCAAAAACGGTCTAGACAAAGCAAAGCATGATTGGCTGCTATAGAATGACCACACCCTTGGAGAGCTTCATCCTGTGCACAGGGCAATGCACACTACACGTTACCGGTCAGTGGAAAATGCATGAGCCGGCGATCGCTGTTAGACAATCTCCTGGTACAGATATATCTCACTATCTCACTATCTTAGACTTTCCTATGGGGGAAAAAAATGCACTTGAAAACTGTTTTCTTGCCTGGCTGGAGTGGGTCAGGGGTTAAGAAATGACCTATGAACCAGGAGGTCACAGTTGGATTCCTGGTCAGGGCACATGCCCGGGTTGTGGGCTTGATCCCCAGTGGAGGGGCGTGCAGGAGGCAGCCGGTCAATGATTCCCTCTCATCATTGATGTTTCTGTTTCTCTCTCTCTCTCTCTCTCTCTCTCTCTCTCTCTCTTCCTCTCTGAAATAAAAAATATATATTTTTTAAAAATTTTGTTTTCTGTGTGTGTGTGTGTGTGTGTGTGCATGCATGTGTGCACTCACGCATGTGAATGTTGGTATTGGCGGTGGCGTTTGTTTTCAGCTTCTTCAGTTGAATGTTCAGAAAGTGCATTTTCCATCTTATGTTTTCATAAGCCCATTGTGGCTACAGATGGCTCTCTACTCATTTGGACCCAGCCCCTAGGTTCTGGTACGCGGTGCCATGAACTTATAAGTAGTTTACGATGTCAGTTTTGACGTCTGCGTCCAAGAGTTGGTTTGGAAGGTGTTTTTAAATTTCTAAGAGAGAAAACAAATTGCAGCATATTTCCTAGAAATCGTTTCTACCGCCAATTCGAGGACCGGCTACCTTTCCTTGCGTTGTTCAAGTCTATCTCGCAGCTCTCACATTTCAAAAGTCCCGTAAGAGCCCATGAGCATCCTCCCAGCCCTGCAAAGCAGAGCTGGTTTGATTGACAGGCTGGTTTGATTGACAGGCTCGGGGGACGAAGTCCACAGGGGTGAGATGGTGTGTCCAAGGTCACAGAGCAGAGAAAGGACATACGCCAAGGCCCCATGGCGACCACTGCTTGTGTGCTGCTGCCACATCCAGCCCTGGCTCTGGATAAGGTTCCGTGTTTCAACAATGTTTATTGAATGTCTAGCATGTGGCAGCTACGGTGCTGGTCCAGCATGAGTAACAGAGTAAAGTCTCAGCCCGCCGGGCCACTGCGTGGGGAGCTCACGTTCAGGGGAGCGAGGCCTGGAAACAGCAGAGGAACCCGGAATGCAGAGGAATCGCTGCTGCAAACTCACGGGAACAGCCAGTCCTCGTCACAAGAGCCAACGTGGCCGTGTCTACTGGGGTCCCGGGAATTCTTGCAGGTTCCCTTGACCTGGAGGCACCCCTCTGAGCGCTGCCAGACACCAAGGGCCATGGGGGAGCGCATGTATCTGAGCCTTGCTGTACTCATCCATAAAATGGGCAGCCATGTCAGGTGCCATGGAGAGAGATCCTGGCACCAATGCTCAGCACCGTACCTGGCATCGTGGGGGCCCCTGAGTGGCTGAGGGAGCCCCGCGTAGTAACAGAACAGGCATCTGATCCAGGAACACGGAAATGGCACGTTGGGGAAGCACGCAGAGCTTCACGGAGACCTGCTTTACGGAGCCCTGCTTCATGCTTCATGGAGACCTGTTTCATGGGGACCTGCTTCATGGGGACCTGCTTCATGGAGACCTTCTTCACAGAAACATGCTTCATGCTTCATGGAGACCTGCTTCATGGGGACCTGCTTCATTGAGACCTGTTTCATGGAGACCTGCTTCATGCTTCATGGGGACCTGCTTCATGGAGACCTTCTTCACAGAGACCTGCTTCATGCTTCATGGAGACCTGCCTCATGGAGACCTGCTTCATGGGGACCTGCTTCATGCTTCATGCTTCATGGGGACCTGCTTCATGGAGACCTGCTTCATGGAGACCTGCTTCATGGAGACCTGCTTTATGCAATGGCACCAGGACCTGCCTGGGCATCAAAGCTGTGTCTGTGTCGCTGTCCAGGAGAAATCATTCCCTGGAAGGAAACGCCCCTAATACTTTACTCTATCCCCACAGGACACACAAGACGCCCTCAGCACCACGCCCATCCTCTCCTGCAGGCTCACCGGGGGCTCCAACCAGGGACCCTGGGAGCGAAGCCTGCGTCATTTCTGCTCACAGAAGCGGCGTTCTCGCTTTGTAATCAGCAGGCACCGTCGTCTCCTGATGTGGGGGCTACGGCCTGAAACTGTGTGTGACGGCTCAGAAAAGTTTGAAGAACAAAAAACAACAACAAAAAAAAGAGTTTTGAAGTCTGCTAAATGCCCACCATCTCCATAACCACTCGAATCAGGTTATTTTTTGTAATTCCTTTAAATGAAATATCTTTGATAATAAATGCAAATTAGGGAACAATAAATTATAACTTCTAGGCTGACCAGCGACTAATTACATAGATTATAATTAACTCCAGTTTCCAACACAAGGTATTTATCTTAATAATCAGCCGCGCACATTAGCATATCTGAAAGGGATTGGCCGCACAGGCCGGGCCATTTGAGGAGCTCAGAGCTTCCTCCCGGGACGAGGAAAGGGCGCAGACTCAAAGGAGTGGCGGTTACTTCCCAAAGACGTTCGGGCTAAGTATACAGTGAGGGGCTCAGATTATAGGTGTAGAACCCCGACTTGAAAACATTTACCCTAAATACACCCTCTGACCACCAAGCCGGAGCCTTCGGGATCTAAAAATCTATAATTTCCACGGATCTGATCCAAATACCTTTAACCCTGCTGGGCGCTGTGAATGCCGCCAGCATCCTTCGAGGCTGTGGGTGACGGTATGAGAGCGACCAGAGGAGACAGGGTTTTCGGGAAGCCCCCCACCTTCTGCGCCATCAGCAGGGAGAGCCAGTCCGTGTGGCGATGAGACGAATTCCACGGATATCCGTCCGGTGCCGCTCTCCCAGGCATTTTATACGTTTTTTTTTTAATATATATTTTTATCGATTTCAGAGAGGAAAGGAGAGAGAGAGAGAGAGAAACATCAATGATGAGAGAGAATCATTGATCGGCTGCCTCTTGCACGCCCCCCACTGGGGATCGAGCCCACAACCCGGGCATGTGCCCTTGACCGGAATCGAACCCAGGACCCTTCAGTCCACAGGCCGATGCTCTATCCACTGAGCCAAACCAGCGAGGGCCCAGTCATTTTAGCAACTTCATTACCTCTCTGACCCACAGGGCTCTGTGCTCCGGGGATTGTAAACAAGATGAGGGCCTGCCCGGCCACCTGAGGCCAGCTTTAGTAAGATTCAGTGTTTGGGGTTTTTGTCTTTCCTTCCTTCCTTCCTTCCTTCCTTCCTTCCTTCCTTCTTTCTTTTGTCTTTATTGATTTCAGAGAGGAAGAGAAAGGGAGAGAGATGGAAACACCAATAATGAGAGAGAATCATGGATTGGCTGCCTCCTGCATGCCCCTCACTGGGGGTCGAGCCTGCAACTCAGGCCTGTGTCCTGACCAGGAATCAAACCCTGACCTCCTGGTTCATTCGTCAATGAGCCACACCGGCTGGGCAAGAGTCAGTGTTTTGCGTTCTACGTGTTCTAGAGTTCAGGGGTGCAGTGAAGAGGTAGGGAAGTGGTCCCAGCAACCTGGGTTCCTTCGAGACCATGCTGCCTTCTCCTCCAGTGCTCACGAGTCTCTCTCTCTCTCTCTCTCTCTCTCCTTTTGATGCAGCTGTAATCCCAGCTCCGGCCACTATCGCTGCATTTTCCAACAGGTCCTGGGTCACTGTCCAGGGGACTTACACGAGTCGGACCCGCCAAAGGCACCGCGAAGGTCAAACCTTCCAGCCGCAATAGAGCACCTCCCCGATTTAATCTGGGAGATTGATGCGCAAATCACCCTGATTTCGATTTGGCGCCAGGGTTATAAACACACTTGCAACCGCCGATAACGGGGAAGATGCGGCCCAGGCGCGGGGCACTGTATTTCACGCCCTGGGTGAAGTTTTCCCTGATGCAGCCATAAATCAGCCCGCCAGGGGCGTCTGATGGAGGCAGCGAGGAAGCCAGGGATGGAGACGTGGACCCAGGAAGGGCTGGGAGCCATCGGCTTGTATCAGGGCCACCGAGCACAGCGGGGGCTGCAGAGGGCCACGGAAGAAATCACGATGCCCGGCCGGTGTGGCTCAGCGGTTGAGTGTCGACCTATGAACCAGGAGGTCAGGGTTCGATTCCCGGTCAGGACACATGCCCGGGTTGTGGGTTCGATCCCCAGTGAGGGGCGTGCAGGAGGCAGCTGGTCAATAATGCCCGCTCGTCATGGATGTTTCTCTCTCTCTCTCTCTCCCTCTCCTTTCCTCTCTGAAATCAATAATAAAATAAATATATATATTTTAAATGTATAGTTCTGGGCACTGGAGCAGCGCGTCTGGGAGAAGGAAGGGCAGATTAGAAAGCCACGTCTTTCCGACACACGCAGTGAACTGTGAGGAGGAGGACGCAGTGGAGCGGGGAGAGCGGGAAAGCATAAGCAGGCAATCAGACGCCGCACTTGGCGGCAGCTTCTGTGGCCACACTGTCCCTGCAGGTCCGTCCTGCCTGCCTCCACGAAAGGCTTACATCAGATTCATGTATTTTTTTTTTTTAAAGAAAGCACCAGTCACTCTAATTTATATAATCATTTCGTAAAGTGGCCCAAATGCCAGGCTGCACTGGTCCTGGGCCGTTGAGCTCAGTGCCTCCACGCCCACCCCCCTGGGCCCGGGGGCCTCTGCCTCCTGCTTAGGGTCAGCTCTCCGTTCTGCTTATGGAGAAGGTGTGCCCCCAGCTTCCTCCCGCCCTCACCGCCCCCATTCACCTGGGGGAGCCCCAGCCAGCGGGTGGGCGCAGGGCCTTGCTCCTGGGGGCATCAGGGACATGCCTGGCGAGGTGCTCCCTGGGAAGAAAAAGAACAATCCAGGCTGGAAAGAGCACAGAGAGGATCAGTAACTTGCATCACATACCCCCCTCCCCCCCCACACTCCTGTTCTCCCAGCGCAGACAACGTCTCTGCTCACGCAGACAGCCGCCCGTCTCCTCGCGCAAAACAGGACCAACGGGCTGCATTTGCAGGAAAAAATTGCTTCCACCTGATGCAACTAAAGGTTTCTTCGATTTAGAAAAATAAAGCTGCTTCCTATCCTGCCCGCGTGGACGCCTTGCGTGTTCCTGCCGCGTAAGAGCGCCAGGATTTGGGTCTGAAGTTGAAGGCACTGGAGAGACCCAGCCAGGTGCTTGGAGGGGTGAGGGGGCCGACTAAGAAGCCTGTTTCTCAACAGAACACCAGACCGCGTTTTCCTTTCCCTTTTCATTAAAGTGGAAACACACACACATACTTCTTCCTCTTCCTCCTCCTCCTTCTCTTCTTCTTCTTCTTCTTCCTCCTCCTCCTCCTCCCACTCCTCCTCCTCCTCCTCCTCCCACTCCTCCTCCTCTTCTTCCTCCTCCTCTTCTTCTTCTTCCTCCTCCTCCTCCTCTTCTTCCTCTTCTGCCTCCTCTTCTTCCTCTTCTTCCTCTTCTTCCTTCTCCTTCCTCCTCCACCTTCTTCCTCGTCTTCCCTCCCTGGCCTCCTCCTCCTCCCCCTCCTCCCCCTCCTTTCTGCCTTTTCTCTAATGATACCTTGGAAAACCAGGCGACTAAATGAAAAACTCCGCCTTGCCTGTAGGAAGGGGGAGAATCCCAGAAATTCTTAAAGCTCAGAGGAAAGGTAACTGACTAGTCTCTCTGGGGTCATTGCATCCAAATTAAACTTCCAGGGTGACACGGTTTACACCCTCACAGAACAGAACAAAAAGATAAGGATAAAGACCCTCCCCCCGAGGTGACAACTCAACTTAAAATAACAAGGAAGAGAGAATGGAGGAAAAGAAACCGAGTAATCATTCTCCCAAAAGGCAGGGCTCGGCCCAGTGATTAGAGAAACCCCAGCCCCCTGCTCAGTGAGGCCCCTCCTTCCTCCCCTCACTCTCCCACACCAGGCGGAAGGCTTGCGGGCAGGGGGGGGGGGAAAAAAATGTGTGCACAACACACCACCCCAAGGGTCCCGTGCAGGCCCAGCCAAGAGGGCGCACAAAACGCTCTTCCTTCTGCCTCCGGACGACGGGGAACCTTCTGGATGGCGCTGCCCAGAGAGAAAAGACAGAATTCGGGGGAGCAGGCACAGGTGGAGGAGGCCCAGTGGGTCCCCACCGGGCCCAGTGCTCCTGACCCTGGTCTTCCCAGGAGGAGGGGAGGGGGACTTGGACAGCCACCCACGTGATTCCCCAGCTGAGGGGCAGCCAGCCCGGGGGCAGGAGGCTGACCTGCTGGTAAAACACTTCAGGTAGAGCCGTAGAAGGAGGGGCCACATACTTCCGGGGTGAGCCTGGGCAGGGGACAGGGGGACTTGTGGGACAGGCCCTGGAGAAACCCCCCACCCCCACCCCCTGCAGGATCGGTTTACTATGCACTGTGCCCCCTTCATCTTCTCCTCACCGACTTGTCCCTGGGGGAGCGGGGACCAGGTCTAACCGACTCTGACAGGGCTCTGAGTCCCTGGGAGTTCGAGGCCGGGGCCTCCGCTTCCCGCACTGGGAAAGGCAGGGTGGCCTGTGCTTCCAGTGCAGTCTGACGCCACCCTGGTCACCTGCGAGCTCGGTGACAGGGCGGTGATGCCTCTGTCCTGTGCATCACACACAAACGAAGGAACAAGTGATTCCTACCGGCACCCCCGAGGTCAGGCGGGCTGACGGAGACGAGGCCTGGAAAACACGCCCTGGCCTGGCCGGAGGCGCAGTTGGTTGGAGCGTCATCCTGATGCGCCCAGGTGGCAGGTTCGATCCCTAATCAGGGGACATGCAAGAATCAATCAGTGACCAATGAATGCATAAATAACAGCATCTCTCTCTCTCTCCCCCCCTTCTTCTCTCTAAAATCAATAAATGTTTAAAAGTATACTTTAAAAAACAAAACACAGCCCTGGCCACGGTACAATCTACACTGTCCTCATGGCTCAGCCTCCCTCCATGCATGGCTTAGATCAGGGGTGGGCAAACTTTTTGACTCGAGGGCCACAATGGGTTCTTAAACTGGACCGGAGGGCCGGAACAAAAGCATGGATGGAGTGTTTGTGTGAACTAATATAAATTCAAAGTAAACATCATTACATAAAAGGGTACGGTCTTTTTTTTTTTTTTTTAGTTTTATTCATTTCAAACTGGCCGGATCCGGCCCGCGGGCCGTAGTTTGCCCACGGCTGGCTTAGATGGTGGGAGTGGACATTAGGAAATGTCATCTTTGCGTCTGAGTTAACTCCGTATTCCTTGCAGATGTGATCTCTGGGCTCTGACAGTCTTATTAGAGCCTGGTGCACGGAATTTGGGCAAGGGGCTTCGTCCGGAAGGTCATCCGGAAGGACGTCCGGAAGGTTGTTCGGCTGTCTGGCCTAATTAGCATCTTATGCTTTCATTATTATAGATTAGTAACGCGGGGGTTGATGTGGGGGAAGACCCGGGGGACTGAATGAGGGAACTCGAGTGGCTAGAGCCGTGGGTGTCCGTGCTGCATGCTGTTAGGACAGGTGAGCGCCTCCCACCCAGAGAGGGATGCCCACGGGGACACCCCCCC
>NW_005370423.1:2116622-2117455 GCF_000412655.1 Myotis brandtii
TCCGGGCGTGTGTGTGTGTGTGTGTGTGTGTGTGTGTGTGTGTGTGTGTGTGTGTTGCTCTCGCCGTCTCTTCTCTCTGGCATCTCTCACCCCCTCCACCCCCTCCTCCGACTCTGTCTGCAGCACTCCCTGCCTCCCGCGGACACCAGGCTTGATAATTATAGTTTATTGATCTCCTGGTGTTTGCTGCCCCCGGCCCGTGCTCTTCATCTTATTCCGGGCACCGTCTCGTCCATCAAGCCTGCAGAGCGCTCCGGGTTCCTAACGGGGAGAGAGCTGAGGCCTGCGCCCCGGCAGGGCCTCTCTCGGAGGTGGGCCTGACCCCACCCGCCACCCCACCCGCCACGGCCCTCCACGCCCTCCCAGCTCCCTCCTGTGCATCACCACACACCAGGCTCAGCGACCAGAGAGGACGGGGCTCGCCCCGAGTCTCACAGCTGTCTGTGCGGCAGCTGGGATCCGAACCCCGAGCCCACACATCCCCACCTGCCCCGGAAGGAGCAGGACCATGGATGTGGGGGACGCAGATGGCGTGAGGGGAAGGAAAAGGACCCTAAGATGCTGTTGGGGGGGGGAGCCCCCTGAGACTGGCGTGACTGGCAGATTCCCCGCCCACCGCCACCCAGAAAGAGGGGGTCCCCCGCCAGCCTGCGCCCTGGCCCAGCTGCTCTGGAGCCGACCTGGTTCCTGGGCTGTTTACTTCTCAGCCATAAACAGGAAGGCCGTAAAAGGGGCCCCTTCGGCCAGCCATTCTTTGGCCAACTACTCAGGGATCCTCTCTCCTCCCCCCCTTCCTCTCCCTCCCCCCCCCACATGTCCCTGGGCAAAGGGAG
>NW_005370423.1:2117551-2120125 GCF_000412655.1 Myotis brandtii
TTCCTTTAGAATGCTGCCCCCTCCCCAGGCCTTTGTCCCCGGGCCCTCACGTCTTCTCATGCCTCCCCCGGGCTGGGAATTCCAAACGTGAAAGTCACTCCTGAGCAGAGAACAGAGGGAGAGACCCTCCCCCACCCGCCCCCCCCACCCCAGGGAGCCCAAGGCCACCCAAGGACACACGGTTACGGGGACAGGCAGCAGTGAGGCCCCAGGCTTCCCTGGGTGGCCGCATGTGGTTGTTGTTTGTTTGTTTTGTTTTTTAGTGTGAGTGGAAAGGAAACATTTCCTGGAAAGGGAAAACTACAATTCTAAGAGAAACCTAGAAAGAGATTAGATACGGGGAGGTGAGGAGAGAAGCCGCATGCTTACACAACCCCTCAGAGAACTGTCTCTACCACATCCTTTCCCCAGAGACCCCGGGGAGAAAAAAGGAACAGAGATTCTGCAACCAGAAGATGTGCCGTGGTCGTGGCCTGTGAAGGGTCCAGAGAAGTCCTGCGGCCAAGGGCCACGCTGGGGAACTCGATTTTCCGAACACCTTCGCCAGGACGGGTCTATGTCCACAGGTGGCCTGTGTCTCCTTAGGGCACGGGCCGTCCTCTCTGTGCTGTGGGGTTTCTGGGCTCATGCATGAGGGCAGAGGTTCCAGCCACTAACTCCCCTCTTCAGCGGCTTTCTTTGCCAGAAATTTAGTGGTAAGAGTCACGCAGACATAACCTTTTTAACAAATATCTTCCCATTGGTTTCAGAGAAGAAGGGAGAGAGAGAAACATCCATGATGAGAGAGAATCAGGGATCGGCTGCCTCCTGCACGCCCCCTATTGGGGATCGAGCCCTCAACCCGGGCATGTGCCCTTGACCAGAATTGAGCCCGGGACCCTTCAGTCCGCAGGCCGACGCTCTATCCAATGAGCCAAACCGGCCAGGGCTATAGTTAACCCTTTAACAACACGGGGCTTAGGGGTGCTGACCCCTGCAAAGTCACAGATCCACATACAACGTTTAGCTCTGTAGTTGGCCCTTTGCACCCATAGATTCCATATCCACGGGGGGAGAAGCCGTGGATGGGAATCCCGTGGACACAAAGGACCGGCTGCATTTATTGGGGGGGAATCCCCCGTAGGTGTAAGTCACACAGGTCAAAAGCGTGTTGCTCAAGGTTCAGCTGTATTTGTATATAAGGATGATGCTCTCCTACAAACATCCCAATAATCCTGGCAGCACATTTTCTGCGGGGCCGAGTCCTTGAAAATGTACGTGACTCTCTCCGCCCTCAGCAACACCCCAGGCCCATCATCTTACTGGGTGACCCTGTCTGGGCACCGGACAGCCGACTGAAATCCTTCATGCCACGTCCACCCGCCCCCACGGAGCCTTCTAGACTGCCGCACGGACCCCCTACCCCGCTCCCCTCCGTCCATCTCATCACCCTGACCACGTCCCCCATGACTGGCCTGAATTTTGGGGGGTTGTTTGTTTGTTTAACGAAATGTGGGGTGTTGTCAGGACTGAAACTGGCGAAGCTAATCTAGCTCACTGATAGCTTGGCCTCGAAGCGTTCAAAAAAAAAAGAGAAAGACTTCAGTCAATTGCCTATGTGTAATAATTGGGATTTTATGTTAAAACCCTGGTCTTCCTTAAAAAAAAAAAAATCAGCAGATCTGGCAACGATGGGCCCACATTCCTTTTTCACAACCTCCCCTTGAGCTGACCGGCCGCCTGGAGGTGGACACGTGTCCAGTTTACTAAACTACCCCCCTCCCCATCCGTATGTCACTAGGAAGCGGGGACACCCAGCCGCGTATCCCTGTCCGCCACCAACTGCAGTATCTTGAGGACGTTCTACACTTTCTGGGCCTCGATTTTTCATCTGGAAAATGGGAGCGTTAACACTCTCCCTATGTTAGTCAGGTTCAGCTGGGTTTGCTGAGGTTTAATAAAAATTAATCTCCGAGATCCCAGTGAGTGAACAGAATAAAGCCTATGTCACACTCACGCTCTATGTTTGCTGTCGGTGGATGGAGGGGTCGGGGGGAGCCGGAACCCGAGACCCGGGCATGTGCTGTGATCGGGAATGGAACCGTGACCTCCTGGTTCATAGGTCGATGCTCAACCACTGAGCCAGGCGGGCCGAGCGGGCCCGCCCCTTCTTGGAAGGTGTGTCCCCAGTCCAGTCAGCAGCCCTGTCCCTCCAGGCCCCCTCCCCTCGCGGCTCAGGACCGGGGTCCCCTCTGATTGAGCACATCTCCCCGACATCAACTCCAAAACGGCGTTTGTTTCCGGGCCCTTCCGCTGGGGCTCTGTGTGTGACTTCGCATCGCGCTCGCTGCGTTCCCTCTGCGGGTCCCGGCCATCCTTCGGGTTAAGAACAAGAATATTCTGGGCGCTAGTGAACGGCAGCGTCGGGTGGAAGGTTGCGCTGCTGGGGACAAGGGGTTCAGGGGTGGGCAAACTTTTTGACTCGAGGGCCACAATGGGTTCTTAAACTGGACCGGAGGGCCGGAACAAAAGCATGGATGGAGTGTTTGTGTGAACTAATATAAATTCAAAGTAAACATCATTACATAAAAGGGT
>NW_005370423.1:2120171-2130317 GCF_000412655.1 Myotis brandtii
GCCAGATCCGGCCCGCGGGCCGTAGTTTGCCCACGGCTGGGTTAGATATTTCAACGGTGCAGCCCACCCACTCACCCACGGGCTGACCAAAAACAAACCCCAAATGAGGACGCGAGTTCATCCTCCCAGCTTGTCCTTGTTTCAGAGCATCTCACTGCCGGGGCCCCGGGTCTGGCAAGGACTTTTGGAGCTTGAATTAGACGCGGAACAACCTCCCAGGGTCTCCCTCAGGCACGTAGGACCGCGCCCCTTACACAGCCCCGGGTCTGGCCTGCGCGTGTCTGACGATCGGTTCAATATCTCCGTGGCGCCTAAGAGGTTTTTAATATAGATATTAAATACATCCATATCGCCGCCTCCGTGAGAGCGCGCGCCGCTGGCTCCTCCGGGCCTCCCGCGCTACTTGCTGCTGACACACACGATTAAAACTAAAGCCGCCCCGAGGAGCAGCCGTTTTCCACGGTATTAGGACGAATGTTATCATTTAAGTGGCTGTGGAGCTTTGCCAGCCACCGCGGCCCCAGATAACGGCGGAAACATGATCGCGTGAGATAATCCGAGCGGAAACGACTGTCATCGTCCGCAATATGCCGTTCGGATGCTTAGTTAAGACTTACGCTCTCGAACGAACGGCGATGCCGTCGACAGAACAGAGGCCATCGGTGCCACGATTAGATAGAGATCCGACTCACTTCTGGGGCTCGGGAGGGGACCCCGTGTGAAGTAGCCCCGGAATCCGTGCGGTGAGTTAAGGAAGGAGGGTGAAAGGAAGGGACAAGAAGATCTGCTTCAGCCTGGCCGGTGTGGCTCAGTGGTTAAGTGTTGACCCATGAACCAGGAGGTCAGGGTTCAATTCCCGGTCAGGGCACATGCCCGGGTTTCAGGCTTGATCCCCAGTAAGGGGCGTGCAGGAGGCAGCCGATCCATGATTCTCTCTCATCATTGATGTTTCTATCTCTCCCTCTCCCTCCCTCTCTGAAATCAATACAAATATATTTAAAAATAATAATGGTTTGTCAGGTCCTCGGGGGCCATGGTGCCATCCCTCGGGGACACGGAGAGTGCTCACTCCCTCCTCCCTTTCCTCCTCACTTGCCTCTCAGATGCTGGGACCCCTGCAGCCTCGTAAGAACTGGGGCTGTTGGAAGAGCCTCTTCGGAAGATGATGGAGATCGATTTGTATTTTTAAAAGAAACACACTTTGCGTGAGAGAAGGAGCGGGCGTGGAGGGAGGGCCCCGCGCCGGTTCTGGAGAAGGCGTGGCCTCGCCGGTGTGGGGCAAGCCTGGTGGCGGGTCTGACGGGACTTGGCACAGGCAGGTCCTGTGTCGCTGCTGGCGGTTCGTTCCCGCTGCATTTGCATACACACATGATATCTGTTACCCTAATTACATCCACTTCCCCAGGTACCGGCAGACAGCCCCGCGCCGGGGCCCACGGCGGATCCCCGGGCCTCGCTCACAGCTGTGTTTTGATCAGCGGGAAAGGCTCCCTGGCACCGGAGAACTGAAACCACCTCGCGGGGTATGACAAGCGCAGCCGAGCGTCTCTCGAGAGTGAAAAATCAGAGGTTTCTCTAAGGAGAGTGGGGACGACCACAGAGAATTCAAAGGAGAATCGCCTTTCATGCCTTCCACTGCGAAAGCTCAGTCACGGGGAAGGCCCGCCGTCCGTCAGGGAGCGCGGCCCCAGAGCTGTCCTCAGGCCTGGACCCCCTAACCCCATACATACTACATACATGCTACATACATGTAGGAGAGGAGGGCAGTGGGGCCTCCCCGGGGAGCCTAACCTACTGTTTTCCAGAAGGGGGTGTGTGAAGGCGAGGAGGCCAAGGATGGGTATTGTGGAGGAGGGGGTATTGTGGGTCATGACACATTCCCACCTGCCTCAAGTGACTTGCAAGCGATATGCAAATTTATGCAAATGATACACAAATGACCAGAGCCCCCTTAGACTCTAAGACAGGTATTCCCATGTTTGCATGCGCCCACCATGGACTCCAGGCCCACCCCTCCAGGCGGGCCTCCCTGGGAGGGCTGCGTCCCTATGTTACAAGGATGGCTATGAGTCAATCCCTTAGGTCAGCGGTTCTCAACCTGTGGGTTGCGACCCCTTTGGTGGTGGAACGACCCTTTCACAGGGGTCGCCTAAGACCATCCTGCATATCAGATATTTACATGACGATTCATTAACAGTAGCAACATTACAGTGATGAAGTAGCAACGAAAATAATGTTATGGTTGGGTCACAACATGAGGAACTGTATTGAAAGGGCCAGAAGGTGGAGAACCACTGGCTTAGGTGCTATGTGAGTGGGCCCTTTGCAATACATGGCACGCCCCTAAGTTCTCTCCTGCTTGACCCTTGACAACTCTCCGAGGGCCCCTGAAAGGTTTTATGACCCCACTGTGTAAAGCCAAGGGCATAGATGGGCTTGTCTGAGGTCAGTCAGCCAGGCTGTGCAGAACCTGCCTGAACCCAGGGGCCCCGCCTGGCTTGATCTGGTGCGAAGAGGTCCCTACATGGCCCTGATGGCAGCAGTTACACCTGCAGAACGGCGGAGGACGGAGGCAAGGGACACCAGGAGGGAGGGTTCTCAGTCTCCCCCGCCATCCCAAAACCTGGCAGGATTTCTTACTGGGAAAATGTCTGAGGGGAGCCCGGCCGGTGTGGCTCAGTGGTTGAGCACTGACCTAGGAACCAGGAGGTCAGGGTTCAATTCCAGATCAGGGCACAGGCCCGGGTTGCAGGCTCGATCCCCAGTGTGGGGCGTCCAGGAGGCAGCCGATCCATGATTCTCTCTCATCATGGATGTTTCTATCTCTCTTTCCCTCTCCCTTCCTCTCTGAAATCGATAAGGATATATTACAAAGAGAAAAATGTCTGAGTGGGGAGCAGGGCTTGGTGGATTGAACATCCTCCCTCGGTGATTTCGATGTGTTCCCAGGGACTACGCATGGTTGGAAGCTATTCATTCATTCATTCATTCATTCATCTTCACCAAATGCTTACCGAGGACCCACTTTCTACATGCCAGGCCGTGTCTGCCTCTGGCCTGTACTCAGCAGAGGCAGACACGTGTCCGTTTCGCCAAGGGACATGACAAACAGAAGACAGCCTGGCCGAGACCCGTGTAGACAGGGCGGGCTCTCTGAGGAAGGGTGTGGGGGCTGAGACCCCTCATGGTACTTGCGCCAGCCCTTCGAGAGCCGAGGGGAGGGCCTGGCCTGGCATGACTGATGTTGAACAGACAAGACCTTTCTTCCCGGCCACATGCAGGTCTTGATGTAAACTCAGCAGATTCGGATCGAGTGACTGGCGTGGTGAGGACGGGGCGTTGTGCCGATCGGAGCAACAGAACAGCCCTCCTGCCGCTGGCCCTCCGGGGCTCACGGGGTCCCTGGCCCCTGTTCACAACCTTGTGGCTGTTACTGAGGCCTGTGCCCCTGCGTGGCGGCGGTGACCAGTGGCATCGGCAGCCCTGGGTGCCTCCCCGGCACACGGCCCTCGGGGCAGCCCGAAGGCTCCGGTTGCTTAAGCCAAGGAGCTGCCGGGCGAAAGGGCCGCCTGCGTCCGCTGCTGGGAAGCGTCACTGCACTCACTCCGTGCGGCAGCCCTGAATGCCTGGCTCGGCGGGTGTCAGCTCTCGAGAGGATCACAGACGGAGGTGGCCCCAGAAACGATGCTCTGAGCTCGACACCAGCTTCTCATTGGCCGAGAAGGGGACACGGGATCCCAGTGGCCGAACTGGCACCTCTCCCCTCGGCGCTCAGACGCTGGCCACGCGGGGTGTCCCCCTGGCCACGTGCACCGGGAATTGGCACCACCGGACAGACACGCCGGGACGGAGGCACAGACCCTCCAAAAGTCACACCAGACCAGTGAGGACACTGAGGGTCATCTTGGCGACAGGTCTCCTTCCCAAGTGTGGTTTGCTGGACAGACCCAAGGAGGGGGTCACGTTCCATCTCGAGACACACAAGCCACTGGGCAGCATGAGGGAGGCAGAGCGATGACGGGGCAGGGGCTCCGGGGCAGGGGTCCGAGAGCAGCTCTGGAGCCCAAGCCATCATGTCATCGCAGGGACATGTCCCGTCAGCGCTGCGCCTGGCCCCTCGGCCGCCGGGCTCACTGGGGAGAGCTGTAACCTGCCTCTTCTGGGCCAGCTCCGTGTCGGACAGTGAGGCCCGCGCTGTGCTTTGTCGCTGGTGCATTTCGGACGCCCCGTGATCACTGCCGTTGGCAGCATCCTCACCAGCAGCAGCTTTTCCTTCCTCCTGACGTGTATGGAGCTGTGGTGAAACCCCAGGGACGGGCTGCACGCATTAGTCCCTGTCATCCTCACAGCCACCTCAGCAGGCCAGGGACCACGGCTGTCTTTAACAAACCGATGCTGGCCCCGGCCGGTTGGGCTCTGTGGATAGAGTGTCGGCCCAGGGACAGAGGGGTCCCGTCCCAGGTTCCATTCCGGTCAAGGGCACACACCTCAGTTGCCAGCTCCATTCCTGGCCCTGATCCGGGTACATGCAGGAGGCAACCAGTCGATGTGTCTCTCTCACATTGCTGCTCTCTCCTCTCTCTCTCTCTCCCCCCTCCCCATCCCTTCCACCCTCTCTCTCAAAATCAATGGGAAAATGTCCTCAGGTGAGGAGTAAAACAAAAAGCCAAAAACCAACACAAAAACTGGTGCTTAGAGAACTGAGTGACCTGGACAAGGTCAGGAAGCTAACAAGTGATGGGTCCACAGCTCCCGCCAGGGTTGGCCTGGTGCTTAACCGCTCAGCTGTGCGCCAGCCCACTACCCACTGCCCACTGCCCACCGCCCATTGCCCATCGTCCACCGCCCGCCGCCCACCACCCGCTGCCCGCCGCAGGGCAGTCCTCTTCCCACGCGCACACACTCGCACGCTCCAGCTCTAACCAGCCTGCCCCGTTCCCAGCAGGCCTTGCGCTGCAGCCTTCATGGCCACAGAACAGAACTTCTGCGAAAGTGCCTTTGCTTTGTTTTTATTTGGGAGATGGGTTTTATGCCCCGGTTGGGGCTGGTGGCGGATCCCGCCTCTCCTCCATTATAAACTCTAATGTACATGCCATAAAAACGTCCCCTCGGTGCTTATGGAAATATATTGATCCCGGCCATTTACACCCACACGCAGCGCCGGAGGGCCGGTGCACACTCTTTCCTGCGAGCTGGGGCTGCAGGCTTCGGGCTTGTGAGTCTCCCCTGGCACACGGCTGGGGGAGGGGGGTCAGGACAGGAGTGTGTATGACCGGGATGCGCAGGCGCTCTGCCCTGGTTCCTGGCTCTCGCCCTGTTTAACGGGGTCCGACAGGCCCATGGTGGGAAGCATGGACCACAGCCACACCACCCCGGAGGAGGAAGCATGGAAGAGGCTCGCATCCCTCAGAATGGGGACGTGAGGGGAGCAGCTGCGAGGGCTCTTAGGCACACGGTCCCCCCGGGGTGGCCGCAGCCCCCCACAGCACACTGCCGCCCGGCTTCTTTATTCCTCTCCCCTCGCTCGGGGGAGGCGGGAGCACAGCCGATCGATAGGACGCGTGGACCGAGTCGCCTGCAGCACGGCCGTGTCTCAGGCCGGACACGGTGCACCTGGCGTTAGCAGGGAAAGGCAGCCCGAGACGGAATCGAGGCGCACCCCACTGCAGGCCTGCCTGCGCCTGCCCCCTCTGATAAACACGCCCCCCCACGGTGATCTCTCGGCCAAGAAAGCACCTCCAGGAGGCGATATCCCGCCCACCTGCCACCTGCCCGCGCACTTCGCAGTCAATGGACAGCTGCTTGGAAAGATCCTCCCAGGCGCCCTGGCGCTGGCTGGGCCCTCTCCCCGAGCACCCATTTGATTCCTGCGTGCTGCTGAGAGAGCAGATGTCACAGGGAGGCTGCTGGGTCACTTCCTCAGAGGCCTTCCCTCCCCTGCTCCCACCCCCATATTCCTCCCTGTGCCTCCATCCAAGTCACCCTCCATCGATTCACAGTTTTCTCTTCTCTCAAGTACTTGCCGTTCCCTGAATGTATGGAATTTATTGGTTAGGTATACCCCCCTCATCAGAAGAGCAAGGCCCTTATCTGTCTAGGCCACTATCCTTCATGCCTAAAATACGGACTGGCATATAGTAGGTGCTCAATAAATGCGGTTAATAAACATATAAGTGAATGAGTTCATGAGAAGGTGAAGGGTCACTAAATGGCATTTTTTTTTAAACGTAGAAGACCTTTGCTCTGGAAAAAATCTCAGAACTCCCTGATCTAGTACAGGCATTTGGGAGGGCACCCACCAACCCTGGGGAGTACTCACAGATCAGCTCAGAAGCCAGGAGGAGAAAGGACAGAGCCGCCTAGACCTGGAAACCTACTGAATGGGACTCTGAGACATTAGCCCAGCCCCTGCCTCCCCCCCCGCCCCCCAACCTGGGCTGCTCTCGAGCTCCTGCAAATCATCTGGAATGCAACCTGTTCCCATGCCTCTGACTGTGACCACCAGGACGACGGAGGACACTCGTGCATAATTTACATACTGCCGAGTCCTGGGCGCCTCTCAATGCAGCCCCGGAGGCCCCGGCAGGCATGTCTCCGAGAAGGACACCCAGTGACAGATTAACTCCAGTCGGCCCCTCGCTCGGCAGGAGGGAGAGAAGGCTCACCCTCGCCGCGCCCACATCTGCAAGCGTCTGTTTTTCCCTTTTGGCACGAGAATGTTGAGAGCAACTTTATTTATCGTAACCAGAACCTGGAACCGATACAAACGCCCGTCAGGAGGCGAGTAGACAGTCCGAGTGGGGCCGAGGCGCGCATTCGATATCCCGCAGCAATAACGGGCGAGCGGCTTAAGCCCGGGAAGCTGGGATGCTTCCCAGGGGGCCGTGCAGGAGGGCGAGGCCTCCCCCATCTTGCTCAGCTCCTCTGCTAACAGGTATGGCTGCTCAGACGCACATTCTTTGCCCAGATTCTGACCATAAAAAGTGTTTTAATCTCAAAGCACAAGGAGGGGGGAGCTGTTCGCAAGAGCACTTAGCAATCTGCCCGTGAATGTGGAATTCCATTTGGTCGCAATGTGGTGATGCTCTGCTCATGAGCCGGGCGGCGCGGCAGCCAGGAGAGGCTCGGAGTCCAAGAGACTCACCCCTGGGAGGGCGGGAGGGCTGAGCGGAGGGCTTCCCGGCCCCACGTGAGCTGTGGCTACAGGATGCTCTAGGCCGGCGGTTCTCAACCTGTGGGTCGCGACCCCTTTGGGGGTCGAACGACCCTTTCACAGGGGTCGCCTAAGACCATCGGAAAACACATATATAATTACATATTGTTTTTGTGATGAATCACTATGCTTTAATTATGTTCAATTTGTAACAATGAAATTGGGGGTCACCACAGCATGAGGAACTGTATTAAAGGGTCGCGGCATTAGGAAGGTTGAGAACCACTGCTCTATGGTAATGGCCGTGGTTCATTTTTAGAATCTGACCGGAACAGGGAAAGCCAAATAGCCAACAGAGGAAGGCCTACGCGAACGCTGTAGGTAGTATATACTTTTCACGGGGCTCCAAGAACAGCAGCACCTGTCTCACGTTTTGTCTTCTGCATAACCCAGAGGAGTCTACACAGTCAACAAGATAAACTAAAATCTGAGCCGCATGAAGCCTCCAGGGCAGGGGTCCTCAAACTTTTTAAACAGGGGGCCAGTTCACTGTCCCTCAGACCGCTGGAGGGCCGGACTATAGTTTAAAAAAAAACTATGAACAAATTCCTATGCACACTGCACATATCTTATTTTGAAGTAAAAAAACAAAACGGGAACAAATACAATATTTGTATTTGCATGCGGCCCGCGGGCCGTAGTTTGAGGACCCCTGCTCCAGGGGAACGCTGCTGGCTGGCACCTAAGCGACAGGGGTCTCCCACGTCCACCAGCGCTCAGGAACCTTCCAGAAGCATGGCGACGGTCCGTCCCTGGCCCCAGTGACCCACCCGCACAGCTGGGCGTGGGTCCCTGCACAGCCTGCGCTAGTCTCCATGTTCCCTCTAGCCTGGGCTTCCTGTTGGACGGTTACCGACTCCCTGCGAGCGAGCGCGGCTTTCACCCTGGCTCCTCTGCGGTCCCGCTCACCCGCACGCTGAGCCAGGCGGCAACACGCTCCCCGGAGGCCATCTGTGTCATTCGCTGCCTGCCAGCAAGGAAGGCAGCCTAGGGTTTCTTCACAGTTATATTCCCCGTACTTAGCGCATGGCTGTAGCGTGAATGCATACATGGATCATGGATGGATAGGTGGACAGATGGATGAGTGGACAGATGGATGGATAGTGATATTTTAACCATATTATATCATTTCATCCTCACAACAGCCCTTTGAATAACAATAGCAGTTAACACTTATATTGTGCTAACCACATGCCAGGCACTAGTCTAAATTCTGCATGGACGTTAACTCTTTTTTTTTTCCCCCATTGATTTTTAGAGAGAGTGAAAGAGAGAGGGAAAGACAGAGAGAGAAACATCGATGTGAGAGAAACACATCGATTAGTTGCCTCCCTCATGAGGCCTGACCAGGGCCCAGGCCGGGAATGGAGCCTGCAACCAAGGTACGTGCCCGTGACTGGAATCGAACCTGGGACCCTTTCGTCCGCAGGCCGACGCTCTATCCACTGAGCCATACCAGCCAGGGCAGGATGTTAACTCTTCGAACTCTCGGAGCTCTGTGAAATCAGCGCTATCGTTATCTCCTTTGCCCGATGAAGAAACTCGCGGAGGCCCGTGGAGGGCACGCTGCCAGCACGCACCGTGCTTCCTCCCCATCAGCTACGCGTTATGGAGCAGCAAACAGTGGACGGCGACGTTAAGTGGACCGAGGCCCCCGCCCCCCCAACGTGGGTGCACAGCCAGGACTGCGTTCTCATCTCGCTGTTAAAGGTCAGGGCCCGGAGGTGAACCCCAACAGCCTGACTCCAATGCCCGAGTAGGAAACGTGGACTAAAGCTAGTCCGAGGCACATAGATGAGATCAGTAAGAGAGAGAATGCTGGGGTGCGGGGGGTGGGGGCGGCGATAAGAGGCTAGTTTTCTCAGGATTGTTCTCCCCAAACTGGAGGTTCTGGGGGGCGGGAGGGTCCAGGAAGAAAGAGAAAAGAATAACCAACCTGGAAAACGGGGGCCCCTCCCCACACCCCGAAGTCTCCTACAGTCATTTTGTTGTGGTTGGAGAAGGAGAGGTTCGCTGGCAGCTTCCCCATTTGAGTCCCTGGGCACAGGCCGCAGAGCAAGTCCCAAGCCAAGTGCGCAGGGAACGTGAGCTCAGTCCCGACCCGAGTGAGCGAAGTTCTGAGCGAGGCTCCTCCGGGAGTGGATTTGATGACATAATCTGTCAAAGCGTCCGGGGTGGGGGGGCTCCCGGGATGAAAGAGTGGAGGCCAGGACAGAAGGAGAATTACAAACAGGAACAAGAAGGGGGGGGCGTCCCTGACATTAGCGTGTGGGTGGTGATGGTTTCAGGACGATGCCTTCCGAGAGATCAGCTCTGTGCTGAGAGGGCTCGAGGAAGCAGGGAGGCACAGCTGGGCATTGGGAAACGTTAGCTTCGTTTCCTAAACATAAAAGTCCACGGGAGACTGGATGGGAGGCGGTGTCCCTGTGGCTGGACGATGAAGGTCCAGAGAAAGCAATGACCGTGCCGTCATGAAGAACGCTGGTGAGCCCGGCCGGCGTGGCTCAGCGGTTGAGCATCCACCTATGAACCAGGAGGTCACGGTTCCATTCCCGGTCAGGGCACACGCCCGGGGTTCGGGCTCGGTCCCCAGTGTGGAGGGTGCAGGAGGCAGCCGATCGGTGATTCTCTCTCATCGTTGGTCTTGCTCTTTCTGTCTCTCTCTCTCCCTCTCCCTTCCTCTCTGAAATCAATTTAAAAAAAAAAATTTTTTTTTTTTTAAAAAGAAAACTGTTGAGCTGGCAAAGGAGAAGGGAGAAGAGATGGGAGGGGGCTACACCCGCCTTTCGTGGTCCTCCCACAGGAGCTGGAAAGGACGCAGGTTTGACAAGCACGGGGTTGATGAGCTGAAGTGCATTGTGGGGCCAGGGTGAAGGTGCTACCCGGACTCCAACAGCAACCCCAAGAAGAACCCTCCCTCCCTCCCTCCCTCC
>NW_005370423.1:2131336-2131806 GCF_000412655.1 Myotis brandtii
GGGTCCGGCGCCTGGCCTCCGGGTCCCAGCGCTGCCCAGGCGCTGAGCTGGAGATGGACCCTCAGCTCCAGGTGGCCGAGTCCCCAGAAAGGGCGCCTTTGCGCCGGGGGGCACTTGGCCGCTGGAGAGCCAGCGCGCCCAGGGCGCACAGGGGAGAGACCCCTCTGGGGCTGGGACCCCCTGGACCCAGCCAGCCTGCTACCCAGGCCTCGGGTTCGAAGCCTTTCCAGCGGCCCAGGAGAGGTTAGGATGTGAGCGACAGCAGTTTGGCCAAGAAAGGAGTTTCTGAAACTCCTGGGAAAGCGAAGTCCCCGGGCTTGGAAAAGAACCGAGGCTCCCCAGGTCTTTCCAATCTTAGTCTTTGCTGTCTGTCATGTTTCCTACCCACTCCCCTCCAGCTCCAACCCTTGGCAAGAGTCCTAAGGGCTAGGGCTAGGGTACTAACCACCTCAATCCTTCTCCCCCCCCCC
>NW_005370423.1:2132302-2133482 GCF_000412655.1 Myotis brandtii
TGGGGAGCGGGTGCCCAACCAGCGCCCGTGGAAGGAGGGCGCCCAGGGCCCAGGGCAGGCCTCACTCCAGGCTCCATCCCAGACCCTGGGGTCAGGCTGGGCCAGAATAGGATGTGTTTGCGGGTGTGAGAACCAGGCCTCCAAAAGGGGAGATTCAACCACCTCTCCCCTCTCCAGGGCCCGGGAGGCCAGAAGGCCCGGAAACCCCTTCATTGGGAACTCAGTTGTGGCCTGCGGCCTTGGGGTACAGCCCTTCACCCCGCCAAGCTACCCAGGACGCCCTACGACTTGGGAAACCTGAGGGTACAGATTGGGTAGAAACGCAGGCAGCAAGCCCACCCCTCCCCCCACATGTGAGTTTGCACCCCTGGGAGCTGGTGAGGTTCTTGTTGGCCCAACAGAGGTCATGACCCTGGGCGGCCACTGCCTCCCTTGGGCACCCCCACGCCCCTAAGTGTCAGGCCCTCTGATTTGGGAACCGCAAGTCCAAACCCCGCCACCCCAACCTCCCCAGCAGCTGCTCCACCCAAAGCGGACACACGGGGGGCCCCTGCGGACCGCGCTCCTCTGTTGGGTGGGCAAGTCGCCGGCATGGATTCCAGCGCTGGCACCTCGCAGCCCCGCTCAAAAGTACAAACCAACCCCCACTCTGTCTCCGTCTTTATTAATTTAATTATTTCTGGGCCTCGCAGCACTCCAAGCCTCACCCGCGCCCTGACACTGCGGCGCCCGCGTCGGCGAACCATGGAACTTGGGCCGGAGACAATGGCCGGTAATTGATGCATTGCCATGGACAATAGAGACCAATTCTCCTCTCCCCGCCATTCTGACCACCCCCTCCTCCTCTCCCCGCTCCCCGCCCCCCGCTCCCCTCTCCTCTCTCCCGGCCACAGAACGAAGGAAAACAAACAAGAAATTAGCGGGAGAAGCCGCGCACGGAGCCAGGCGCCCGCCTCTGCGCCATGGAGGACGCGGAAGAACGAAAAAAGTTACGAAAGTTTGCATCACCCGACTCGGTCGGTCTCTGCGCGCCCACTTCCAATCAAACGTCACGCAGCTGATGTTGCGCGTGCATTCGTTCGGTTGTTTGTTTTGGGGGGAGGGAAAGACCCCCCCCCTTCCTTAATCACACAGAGAGCAAGTCACCCGCACGTGGGAAGCCATTCCCGGGAGCGTCCTG
>NW_005370423.1:2135134-2135390 GCF_000412655.1 Myotis brandtii
AGGTCTGGAGGGGCCCTGGGCGGAGCCGGGCCGCCCCTTATCCCACGGGCTCGGGGCTGCTGCTCCCGAAAACTTCAGCCCTAATTGTCCTGGGAATGTCCGAGGTAGAGAAGGGGACCGAGGGAGCAAGCGAGAGGCTGGAGGATCGGGGCCCTCGGAGGCGAATCGGGGTGCCGGGAGAGCTGCCCCTCCCCCCAGCCCCCAAACCCATCACGTTCCCAAACCTTTCCTGGGTCCTCTTCTGCGCACCCCCGCG
>NW_005370423.1:2137710-2145034 GCF_000412655.1 Myotis brandtii
CGCGCCGGGAGGCCGAGAGGCTGGGGGACTCCGCTCCCTGCACCCCACCTGGCGTGGGGGGCCCTGTAAGAAATCGGGGAGCACTGAGGCCGGTCAAGAAAATGATTTGCTATATTCGTCCCCGGACCCCAGTACTTGCTCCAGCCGCAAACCTTACCCAGAGTCTCTGGGGTTCCTCAGTCCCCCAAGAAGGGTCCCCGAACCCCGCTTTCCACCCCCGGGAAGCCGGGTCTGGGGGGTCAGTCGAGGTGAGGTGACCCCAGGCCGCAGCTGCTGCTGCGAATATTTTCCCGGATTTTCTCAGCTGGTTTCTCTGTCCTTGCCCCACACTCCTCTTTCCTAAAGTTTCTGGGGAGACCCCATCCATCCGCCCCGCTGTCCTGCTGTTACAGTGACAACGTGTAGAGGCAACAGCCGGCCAACCGGAGGAGAAGGGGGAGTTTTTAGTCTTTTTTTTTTATTTTTGTAAATCTGTATAGGTTTTCTACATTTTCCAAAAAAATAAAAAGAAATTACACTCGGGCTTTGAGGAGAGCCAGGCCAACCCGGCGGCTGCCTTTCGGAATCCTGAATTTTTAATAGTGAAGGCGTCCCATAAACCCACGGCATAAAAGGGGTTCACTACCTCTTCCCATTATTATTTATTAGGACTTTTTTTTTAGTTTATTTGAGCTTAGAGGTAAGTTAATTAAGTAACTGAATCAAGTTTCCTTTTCTTTTTTTCTCTCTTTTCTTCCTTCCTTTTCTTTTCTTTTTTCTTCCTTCCTTTTCTTTTCTTTTTTTTTTTCTTCTTTTCTCTTTTTATCCCCCAAAGCTGCTTCATTGTCCCAAGAAGCTGTAAACGGAGGGGCCCTTTCTCACCTCTCCCCACCCCCTTTCTCCTGGGCAGTAAATGGTTTTAGGTGATGACTGTTCTCACATGGCTGAACAATAAGTTGGGGAGAAGCTGCCCAGAGGGTAGGTTCTGTAAGAGGGTTACAGGATTTAGTGTGTTGTAATAATATTAGTACACAGCTAATCCTCCTCCAGGTCTGACTTACGGGAGGGCCCTGCACAGGCCCCGTCTTCTCATTTGGGAACCCTCGCCAGGGAAAGGGAGCCAGGAGTTTGTGACACATCTCAAAGTTACCTTCAAAAAGCCACCACCGTGTCCGCAGAGGAGTAGCCATCTCGACCCCCCGCCCCAACACACACACACACACACACATCATACACCCTTCAAGCACTTGTTTGGGGGTTTTCTGTGTAAGGGCTCTAGTTGTTTTTTTGTGTTGCTGTTTTGTTTTGTTTTTTAAATAAAAGGTCGTTACATTTTTAGAAGGCAAACCCTCCCTCAAATAACGTGGTTCCTTTTTCTTCTATCTTGAAATGGTCTCCCACGGTGCCACATGGAATATGGAAGGCGCATCCCACATTTAAACCTAACCCGTGCTCTGGTCCCCCGCCGGCCCTTCCACTTTTAGGACTTCTGCCTAGAGTGGCACCTACAAAAGTTTGTGGACCCCACTTCCAGTAGCCAAGCGACTCCCCAGGCTGTGGGCAGCCTGGGCCGGTGCTGTGTGCCATGCATGTATGTGTTTGCGTGTCTGTGTGTGTGTGTTTGCGTGTCTGTGTGTGTGTGTGTGCGCGCGCGCATACAAAGAAACCCCGAGCTATGCTGGACAGCCACACGGATAACTTCATTGGAACAAGTTCAGGAAAACAAGATTATTTTGGTCAATCTTACAGTGTTCACATTTTAATTCTACTTCCGAGAGGCGGAGGGACCAGGAGCACCCTCAGAGAAACCTGGGCGTTTTTCTGTCTCTTCTGAAACCAAGATGATGGCGAATATGATTTGTGTCGGAGGTGATATTCAACAAGTCTTGAGTTGCATGTAGGAAGAGGACTGCATTGGGGAAAGTATTTACCGAGATAAGTTATTCTGAGGAAAAGGGAGTATTGGAATCTAATTTTCTTCTATGTGGGTTTTTTACTAGAAATGTGGATTCCACGTGTGTGTGTGTGTGTGTGTGTGTGTGTGTGTGTGTGGTGGGTTTTTCTTCCGTGGGTGGTGTTTTTTAAGATTCCTGTAAGTACATGGAGGGCCCATTCCTACCCCATTCATTTAGTAAGAAAGAATTTTGGTGCTCAGAGGGTTTTTTTTTGTTTGTTGTTTTTTCCCCCCAAGGAAGAGATAACATTGGAAGAAAGATAAAAAGCATCATGAACCGCAGATAAAACATTGACTGTCATGTAAAGTCGCATAAAAATCCTCCTATTTGTATTAATAATGAAATTCTATTATTTACCAAAGTAATTTCCTCATCCTGAGCAGCTTAATGGCTGCTCATTGATTTCTGGGCCCAGAAGGTTAGAGAGAGCCGTAATGAATTGGTGTGGTTTTAAAAAAAAAAAAAAAACAACCAAAAAACAAACCAACACCTGCAAGATAAGGCAGTTGCCAAAGAATTTATGTCTCATCAGGCCTGTTTTTAAGTTGGTCGCATAATGGGAGATGCTGGGTGAGGCAATGCAAGCTGTTTGGGGGGGGATTGGCGTCTCGGGGGGGCGGCACAGACTCCCTAAAATGTTAAAGACAAACACACCGGCAAAGGCCTGAGAGCCGGTGTGTGTGACAGTGAGTTTTGTGATGCTGAATGTTTTGGGGGTTTATTTTATATCCAGTTCCTCCTATAGTCTATAGGCCAATTGATGGGTCCTGCTTGGGGGACTTCATTCCATTTCTTTCCATGTCTGCACCAACAGTCCTTTCGAAGGCAGACACCTACCTGTGGGTTTTTTTGTTGTTGTTTTTGTTTTGTGTGGGGTTTTTTTTTAATGTGGAAACCTTCCTGGGAACCTGGGGAAGAAATTGTTAGATGAGTCATCCCCTCCGTTTTTTTGGAATTATTAGAAGCCAAGCTCTATGTAGTAGCCAGAACCAAACTCCTCCTGCAATTCCTCACTTGGTTTTTCTAAGACATCCCCTGGAGCAGCTAGCTGGCCCGCTCCTCCCGGCGTCTTCTTAGAGCGCCCACGCTGAAGCAATTGAGCAGGTTAGCTAGCAAGGAGGTGGTCCATGCTCCTACCACACCACCACCCCTCCTCCCCCACAGCAGGACCGCCTTTGCAGGCCAGGCTTGAGAAAACCTAGCCGTGTCCGGGCTGTTTTAACCTCTGCCGGCCCCCTCCCAGGCAGAGGTGACGAGGTCCAGACCATAATATGTCCTTCAGGATCTTCCCCGTGACCCCCAAATTGAGCCTTGCTGGTCACTTAGCAGGAAGTGGGTCGTTTATTTTAGTTTCACCTTATCAGCTTGGCTTCTTTTCCTAACCTCATTCCCCCCGGGCCGCCCTGGGATGCCAGACCCCCAAAGGGGAAGATTGACAGGCAGTCCCCATCGCTCCGTTTTTTTGCCCTCACACAACAGGGATTCAGTTTCTGGTGCCTCTGCCAATGTTTACGTAGCCAAAGTTTAGATCTCGCCTTAAGGAGTCTCTCTTTTCCGCGTCACTGGAAGAGCTAAGCCACAAAGAAGTTGCAGAACAAACCCTCGCAACTGGAACCCCATCTAGTGTTCAGTTTGATTCAGCCACGGGGACGGCATTTCCCCCCTTGCCACTCCCCGGTGCCTTTCGTGGGCTCGGATCCCGATTTTTAAAAGGAGCGTCTTGTTGCTTCCCCCCCCACCCCCTCCTCCCCAAAGATTTCACTTGTATTCTTCCACGCAAGACGACACTGGTCCGGGGCAGAACACCCAGGAAACTTGGAAGGTGCCAGGAAATGTGTGTCTCTGGTCTCCCGTCACAGAGAGGAAACTTAAGACGCGACCGAAAATACACACAGCCTATATGTGCTGGTGTTTACGGTTTCTTGGGAATTTTCAGCTGGACATTCAGGCTTTTCCCAGGTCTGTGCCAACAATTAAAAAAGAAAAAAGACCAATCAATCAAAAATGTCTGCGATTGGCCCAGGAAATAGGAAGAGCCTGTTAGGATTCTAGGCTCCCCAATCATGGTCACGAGAGGGTCTGTTAAAAATGGGAATGTGATCTGAAGGTCAGGGGAAGGCAGGGGACGAGCTTTCTGAGGGGCTCCCAGAAGAAGACCAAGCCTGGCCGAATGCTGTGTTGTTTTGGTTTGGGTTTTGTTTTTTTGTTTTGTTTTGTTTTGTTTTCCCCTGGTTGGCTAGCCCTTTCTGTGTGGGGCATAGTTTTATTTTTGTTTTCTCGGTAGACAGAGATCCTGGGACACCTCGATTTTCTGCCTGCTGTTCTGCCGTGTTTGGTTCAGATGAGGGAAAACGGACAAATTTGAATTGGGCACCAAGTCCCTAAGTAGTGTAACAAGAAAAAACATTTGGGATTTTAGTAGAAATTGGATGGAGCTGTAAGTTCACCCTTCCTCCTCACCCCGCCCCCCCCCCCCAAAAAAACCCCAGAAATTCCAAATATCTTTTTGTGTGTCAATACTTAAAAAAACACTCCTCCTTAAATCTTCCTGTCTGACCAGGATTACAAAATTAGATTAATTTGCATGCAAAATCCATAGCAAAGGGGCCCGCATGTCATTTTCACCACAGCACAGGGAACAAGGCAACTGTATTTACTCTAATGGGGTCACCAGTTGGAATCCTGTCACAGATTATTCAGAGATACAAGGTAGTAGACAGTTGGAAAAATGAATTAGAACGTGTTAGTTTGCGTGTGTGTGTGTGCCCGTGTGTGCTCGTGTGTGCACGCGCGTATCTTATTTCGACTTAAACTATTCCCTTTAGTAGTTCAAGATTCAAGCTAGTCCTGGTGTTTTATCTTTTTTTTTTTTAAAGCTGTTTCATTGGAACTGTGTTCAGAATTCGGATAGATTTAAAGTTAAGAACTATTACAGTGTAGCGACACCTGCTTTTGAAGTAAATCAAAATAGATACCAGAAATTGTTTTTTGGGTGGTTTTTTTTTTTTTTTTTTTTTTTTTGGTGTTCATAAACATCAGGAAATTAAATTAGTTGCCTCTCCAAGTGAGATCAAATGTCAGCTTATTAAAATGTTGCGAAAATCGAAGCTAAAGTCTGAGCAGCTCTTTAACACGGCCCCTTTCTTACCAGCCAGCAGGCTTTTATTTTAAGCAGCTCTATTTTCCGTGCAGTTTAGCACCATCTTAAATACAAAACTGTGCAGGTTGAGAAACTTGAAAATCCTCAAGTGAATCTCACGGCAGCGCCAGTGTAGAACTTGAGCCCAGGAAAGCAAGTAATCACCGGCTAAGTCCTGTAAAGTAACCTTCTTTTTATTTTCTCTCCGATAGCATGAGAATATCAGATGTTTGCAAGTTACCGAGAATTAAAATGCCCTTTCGTCGTGAGCACAGATGTGCTAAATATTTGAAGCAAGGACATTGTAATGTGTACAATTGGTGAAGTCAGTTTTCTGATTTCCCTGGCTAGTTATTTAGTTCTGAATCTGTCATTATTTGTCTAAGCCCAGCTGACCAAGCAAAACTGTGTTTTAAAGTGGCTTTATGTTTTGATAAATGTGAGCTGGTTGAAAAGTATTTTCCACTGAATGCAGAGCTTAATAGAACATGCTGACATAATAGTTTTAATGCATTTTGTTGAAAATGTGTGAACAAACAGAATAGCTTTTGTTCCTTCATAATTGGCAGTAAAAGTAGATGGAAACATAACCATTACATATGGAAATGTGCAAAGAGGAGGAAATAACATTTCTGTTGAATATATTAGGAGCTGCATTTCCTCGTTTAAAATAAGCATCCGAAATGGATGCATCCTTTAAAACTGGTTGTCAAAATACTAAGAATCTTTTTGTCACATTATTTTTGTCCCAAGTTAAGCCACATAACTTGAGCAAAAATTCGTGTAATATCTTGTTTACATTATTTTAAGGCAGGGAGGGGAAGAGAGAGAGAGAGACAGACAGACAGAAACTGCTTAAAACGGCACCTCGAATGTGCACAGGAATCCGGGGGCCAATTAGGATGATTAGACATTAAATTAAAACAGAGTCGTTGTTGGTGCTCCCTGCACCACTGAGATTTGCTGGGTATTGTGAATGCGTTTTGCACCCTGCCCTCGTGGAGATTAAAAGATGGGAATTAGGAAAGCCAGCGTGTTAAGTGTAACTCAGCTCCTCAAATAACACTCGCCGGGAAGAAAGTGCGCACACATTTGGCTTTCCCTGAGCCAACTCCGAAGCGCTGAGGGCAAATAGACTCCAGGCATTTTCGAAGTTTAGTTAGTATTTAGGTATTAATTATATTTTCTGGAATGCCCGACAGCTCGAGCCTTTTTTTTTTTTTTTTTTTTTTTTTTTCCTTCTACAAAAAAAGGCAAACGGCTGGCTTTTTGGAGTTGACTCTTAAGTTTCCTGAAAAAGCAGCATTTTGATTTTGCATTTATTCAGATTCACAATTAGCCTCTCTCTCTCTCTCTCTCTCTCTCTCTCTCTCTCTCTCTCGGCCCCTGCAAGTTTTCTGGGAGATTCAATTTGGAAGTCATGGAAACTGACTATTATCTGACTCCGTTCGGCAGAAAAGCATGCAGGGAGGTAATCCTTGAATTAAACAGTTTTTCCCCCGGCCCCCGGGGATGGCCACACACCATTTGTACAGCAGAAGTTGGTGTTCCCCGAGACGGGAAACAATGGGAGCCGGCCTGCCTGTGAATAGGAGAGGAGCCTGCCGTTTGGAGAGTTTTATGTTGAATTTACAAATGGATCTGAGTGAGAAGAAATCTGAGCAACCGGTGGAAACAGACATGAAATAAAGGGGATTTTTTTGATACCGAAAGGTCCGGGACAATCTGTTCAACAATTGGTAACAGTGAAGCGCAAACTGGGTTGCTGTGTGTGTGTGTGTGTGTGTGTGTGTGTGTGTTTTCCCAAAGCATTCAGACCAGGAGAGAGGCGAAGCGTTTCCAAACTCTTAAAAACCGGGAATTGTTTCTCCCCGCCCCCCTTCAAGGCACATCTTTCTTGAAGTTGATGTTTAATCAGAAATGTAAATCTCCACCAGCTGGAGAGATAGGAAGAGCCCTTTGGGTGAAATATTTTAGAGGCACCATGCGGCCCCGTGGAGCCTCGTGATGGATAGTCCTTGCTTTAATTTTAAAACAAAATGCGCCACGGGGTGACCCCGATGCCAGGCGGGCCTTGTCGCGGGTTACGGTCATGGCGCTGCTCTTCCGTGCGTGTGCGTGCGTGTTTTGCTTTCTCTTTTGTATCCGGTTGCGTGGAGGATTTGTTGCGGGTGCGACCACAGTGTGTGTGTCACGGATCTGGCTGAGCTGGGGCTCTGGGCGGGGGCGGGCAGGCGATGTCCAGGTTGTC
>NW_005370423.1:2145046-2145814 GCF_000412655.1 Myotis brandtii
GGGGTGGGGGGTGCTAGGCACTGCTTGTCTCCTTGTCAACCGCTGATTGGAGCCCGAATGGCTACAAATGAGTTTAGTGACAGAACCAACTGTCACAGGTATCCTGGCACCGGGTGAAAGGGAATAAGGTTGACAGGAGCGCCGGGGCCTAATAAGTCCTCCGAGCGAGCGGCCGCGGGGCCCGCTCTGGATGAGTGGACGGTGCGGCGTATGAAGTATTGGAGATCGATGTCTCGCTATGGAACGGCGTCGGGCACCCTGTCTTCGGTCCATCGTAGCTTACGTTTTGATGGATTGTCTAAAGGCCGTGGCTCTCGGAGGTACCAGATGGATAGGGACGCCTCCGACATCCTTTCCACGCCGCACGGACGTCCTTAGGTCCTGGCGGCTGGGTTTTTTTCCAGGGGCCACGGTTTCGAGCTCCGCAGGTCGCCCGCGATGGACCGGCCACCTCTGTCTGGGGTTTGAGGTCACGGGGGGACGGTGCCCCGGCTTCCTTCCTAACGCTGCTCCTCTTGATGTTGGCAGGACACGCAGAGAAGGGACAGCCCCATCGCCCCGCCAAGAGCAAGGACGCCCACGTGTGCGGCCGGTGCTGCGCCGAGTTCTTCGAGCTGTCGGACCTCCTGCTCCACAAGAAGAGCTGCACCAAGAACCAGCTCGTGCTGATCGTCACGGAGAGCCCCGCCTCCCCGCCCGACACCTTCTCCCCCAGCCCCCCTCCCGAGAACCCCGGGGAACACGTGAATGACACGCCTAGCAAAACCG
>NW_005370423.1:2147513-2148923 GCF_000412655.1 Myotis brandtii
CGGCGGCGGCCTCCTCCCCAGCTTTCGCCATAAGCAGCTTGCTCAGCCCTGCGTCCAACCCACTTCTACCTCAGCCGGCCCCCGCCAGCGCGGTGTTCCCCAGCCCTTTGCCCAGCGTGGGCACGACTGCCGAGGACCTGAACCCCTTGTCGGCCTTGGCCCAGCAGAGGAAGAGCAAGCCGCCCACCGTCGCGGCCTTCGAGGCCAAGAGCGCGTCGGACGAGGCGTTCTTCAAGCACAAGTGCAGGTTCTGCGCCAAGGTCTTCGGCAGCGACAGCGCCCTGCAGATCCACCTGCGCTCCCACACGGGCGAGCGGCCCTTCAAGTGCAACATCTGCGGCAACCGCTTCTCCACCAAGGGCAACCTGAAGGTGCACTTCCAGAGGCACAAGGAGAAGTACCCCCACATCCAGATGAACCCCTACCCCGTGCCCGAGCACCTGGACAACATCCCCACCAGCACCGGCATCCCCTACGGCATGTCCATCCCCCCCGAGAAGCCTGTCACCAGCTGGCTGGACACCAAGCCCGTCCTGCCCACCCTCACCACGTCGGTGGGCCTGCCGCTGCCCCCCACCCTCCTCTGCTGCCGCTCATGTCCGAGCAGTTCAAGGCCAAGTTCCCGTTCGGGGGCCTCTTGGACTCCACGCAGGCCTCGGAGACGTCCAAGCTGCAGCAGCTGGTGGAGAACATCGACAAGAAGGCCGCGGACCCCAACGAGTGTGTCATCTGCCACCGGGTGCTGAGCTGCCAGAGCGCCCTGAAGATGCACTACCGCACGCACACCGGGGAGCGGCCCTTCAAGTGCAAGGTCTGCGGGCGCGCCTTCACCACCAAGGGCAACCTCAAGACCCACTACAGCGTGCACCGCGCCATGCCCCCGCTGCGCGTGCAGCACTCCTGCCCCATCTGCCAGAAGAAGTTCACCAACGCCGTGGTCCTGCAGCAGCACATCCGCATGCACATGGGCGGCCAGATCCCCAACACGCCCATGCCCGACGGCTACCCCGAGTCCATGGGCTCCGACACCGGCTCCTTCGACGAGAAGAACTTCGACGACGTAGACAACTTCTCCGACGAGAACATGGACGACTGTCCCGAGGGCAGCATCCCCGACACGCCCCGGTCGGCGGACGCCTCCCAGGACAGCCTTTCGTCCTCGCCGCTGCCCCTGGAGGTGTCCAGCATCGCGGCCCTGGAGAACCAGATGAAGATGATCAACGCCGGCCTGGCCGAGCAGCTGCAGGCCAGCCTCAAGGCCATGGAGAACGGGTCGGTCGAGGGGGACGTCCTGACCAACGACTCGTCCTCCGTGGGGGGCGACGTGGAGAGCCAGAGCGCGGGCAGCCCGGCCATGTCCGAGTCCACCTCGTCCATGCAGGCTCTGTCCCCCTCCAGGGGCCCCCAGGA
>NW_005370423.1:2149801-2151274 GCF_000412655.1 Myotis brandtii
GTCCCCGGTGCTGCTGCCGGCCCTGCCCCGGAGAACTCCCAAGCAACACTACTGCAACACGTGCGGCAAGACCTTCTCCTCGTCCAGCGCCCTGCAGATCCACGAGCGGACTCACACCGGGGAGAAGCCCTTCGCGTGTACTATCTGCGGAAGAGCGTTGAAGTGGTGGCTGTGTGGGTGGGGCTCATGGCGGGACCAGGCCGGGCTGCAGCTGGCGGAGGGTCGCCGTGCATCGAATCATTTGGTACCTGAGCGAAACGGCGGCCCGCCTCCCTTGTCTCGTTAAGTGCACCAAATGAATGGCTTCACCTACCGGGGAAGACAGCCCGGTTGCCATGGGGTATTGATTAAAGCCTCCACCGGGCCTGTGGGCTGCTCCGATCGCTTAATAATTGCAGCTCTCCGCGGGCCGTGCATCTCCTGCTCATAAGCGTGCAGGCCCGCACGGTTTGTTTTTCCAGGCGCAGTGGCGTCAGCCCTCCGCTCGCGGGCATTATGATAATCGATGAGGCAACACTTCCTGCTGATAGGTGTTGGCAATCAGGCAGATATGCTTACATGAATCTAGAGCAACAGTTGAGCATGCTCCCTGTGTACAGTTTCTGTTGACAGAGGATGTCCCTAGAGATCGCTGCCAGCCGTGCGGGAGAAATAATGACTTTCTGGCGTTTTCTCTCTGTGCACGGGGCCCTCCATCAGCGGGGGCTACTCTCTCCCCCTCTGAAAAGGACGTGTCTAGGGGAAAGGGTGTCAGAGACAATCCTGACCATTGCAATGAGAGTGGACATAACAATTCTCACCCTGGACCGCGCTCTCCGTGACCACCTGGCTCGCGGGAGGCCATTATAAGCGAAATGGGGGCAATAAAAACGGAGTAAGGGAGGCACGTTTTCCCGGGAACAGGAGAGGCGGCCCCGGCCGCAGGGAGCGAACGGGTTATTACCGGTCTTCGGAGAGGACGGTCCCGTTACCTCGTCCACCGTCTGGCACGTAATAAGAACGGACATTTCGGCCACTGGCTTTGCTGAGTGTTGTTGGGGTGGGAGTGGCCACCGATTCAGCTACTAAGCGTCTCCCTTCCTTTCTCTCTTTTTTTTCTTTTTCCCTCTCGCTCTCTCCCCTTGCAGGTCCACATGGGCACCCACATGTGGAACAGCACCCCCGCGCGGCGGGGCCGGCGGCTCTCTGTGGACGGCCCCATGACATTCCTCGGAGGCAATCCCGTCAAGTTCCCCGAAATGTTCCAGAAGGACCTGGCGGCCCGGTCGGGCAGCGGCGATCCTTCCAGTTTCTGGAACCAGTACGCGGCAGCGCTCTCCAACGGGCTGGCCATGAAGGCCAACGAGATCTCCGTCATCCAGAACGGCGGCGTCCCTCCCGTCCCCGGCAGCCTGGGCAGCGGGAGCAGCTCGCCCATCAGTGGCCTGACGGGCAACCTGGAGAAGCTCCCCAGCTCCGAGCCCAGCGCGCCCC
>NW_005370423.1:2151454-2153931 GCF_000412655.1 Myotis brandtii
AAGACATTCTTTTGTACCTTGTTCCACTTCTAGAGTTCTCAGAAAGCTTATTTATTAGTGATATAACCCGGCTCTGCAGACAGAATGCAAGCGTGTTAACTTTGGTCTTCTGTATTTGGGACTAAATACTAATTGACTAGAGTGCTGTAAACTCGCTGTAACATTTATGGCAATTGCAAAAGTTGCCCTGCTCGGCGGTCTTAATCTGGCATTAACTTATTTTCTATATCCGGTTTAATACGAATCCGGTGTGGGCGCCATGCCCCCGCGATGCATTAGATCTCTAATAAAGTCTGTATATACATGTACACTTTGATCCTGCTGGAGCATTTTCTCAGCAAACGCATTGTCTCATCTTCCGAAAAAAAACAGAATTAAGGAAAAGGACTAAAGACGTACAAACTGAACAGTGTGGTTCTTTTGAAAGGTTTGGGGTTTTATTTTTTCTTTTCTTTTTTTTTTTTTGGTTTGGGGTTTTTGTTTGTTTTGCCTTTTTTTATTTTAAATTTTTATCCTAAAATTCAACCTGTTTTGTTTTTTTTTTGTAGATTTAACCATTTCCGTTCTGAACTGCTCTTGTATTGTGCTTTTTACTTGAGTTGTCCCCGATGTTCATAGGTTTCTGTACAATAAGGAGCACGCCGAATTCTCTAGAGAAAATACAAGTGTTGTTTTGGTAGTGGGAACTGAGACGTAACATTTTTTGCCTTGTAGGTATCTCTTCACCATAGCAAACGTGTGCTGGAATTTCCCAATGCTGCTGCTGCTACGTATAGCGTCTTGAACAGCCTTCGATGGAGAAACCGTAGATGCTCTTGTGAATACAGTGAGAACTGTCACGTTCATTAAAATGTACATATGTGTCCTCACGCGAGCAAGTGGCTGCTTCTTGGTCGAGAGCGCAGGCCTCGTGTCGGTTTATTTTGCGTTCGGTCTGGAAGGAACCGTTGGACTGTTACATGCACTTTCTTGGAAAGTTGAAAGGAAAGGGGTGGGGGGTCCAATTTCTTTAACATTTAATACGTACTAACAACAGAGATACTGTAATTTTACTCAAGTAATCAAATACATTTTTTTTTTTTTTGCAACAGATCAAACCAAATACCGTGTCTGTGTTTTTAGAGTGTGTTTTCTCCCGAGCCAGGCCCCGGGCGCCGTTTAACCTTTCCCCAGACACCAGTAAACCGGGTATGTGCGTGCGCATCGCGCGCTCGCTCAGGAAGGAATTGTAAAAGGCAGGAACGGGTTTGCATGGGCCTGTGGTTTCTCTTTTTTTTTCTTTTCTTTTTTTTTTCTTTTCTTTTTTGATTTGAGGCTCTAGATGTTTCCCCAATAGCTGCGATTTGTTGGGTCACTCTTCCCGCAAATCCCCGGCCAAGAAAAAGGGAAAATAAAATAAAAAATAAAACGCAGAGTTACTCCTGGAGGCTGCGCCCAGCCAGGTAGGTTTCCTTCAGCAGGGCCTGGGCTTTCCTTCCTGGGACACGGTGGCTTTGGGGTATTTTTTTCAGGCGGCGGGGGCAGCATTGCCTGGGAGGCCCCGATGCGCAGGGGTATATAATCCGCCTCTGAACCGGCCCAGCCCAGCCCGGGCACCAGCATGCGCATTATCTCATGGGCCTGGTAGGCATGGCAACACGCATTTCTGGAAGGATCTGTGCGTCCACTTGAATATTTCAATGTCAACATTCCATCGGCTTCCTCCTCCCTCCCTTCTGTGTGATGGGCAAGTGGCTTTTCCTCCGGGCACTATGTGGGGAGAGCAAGCGGATGGGGTGCAAGGTGCCGCCAGGGGGGCGGTGACCTTCCCCCCACCCACCCCGCAGCTCGGGGCCCTGCACCCACTAAGGGGGGGCATCGGACAACCTTCCCATCAAAGTTTCCAGGGGGTGGGGTGCAGGCCACTTGGGGGCGTCTCCCCAGGCTGGGGGGAGGGGGTGGAACCTGAGTGCACAGAGGGGGCGAGGCCAGGCCAGCCCGCGCACATTTAAGGGGCGACATGTAAGGGTCGGGAGTGGGTACCCCAGTCCCTCCAGTCCCCACCACACA
This sequence comes from Myotis brandtii, assembly GCF_000412655.1. NCBI lineage: Eukaryota > Metazoa > Chordata > Mammalia > Chiroptera > Vespertilionidae > Myotis > Myotis brandtii. Next base: position 2,153,504 of record NW_005370423.1, read on the forward strand.
CACACACACACACACCCTTTGCTCAGGTGGACAGCAGGGGGTAAGGCCGAATTCTGGCCTCAAGTTCTTGTTCTCCCCGGGCCTCAGGGGGTGTGTTCATTGGGTAGGGGGCGACCAGACCTTCCCACGTGGCTGGGCGCGATGTGGACTGGGGTCCCGGCCTGTGAAGAATAAGAGCTTCTTATTAAGGGTTGGGGTGCTTTTCCCCGAAGCGGCCCCTGTGTCCCGGGACTGAGACTGGGGACCTGCTGGGGGTCAGAGGGAGGGCCGCCGGCCACTTGCCACCTAGAGGAACAGCTGACACCGTCGCCCTGCTCCCCGCCCGCCCGCCTGCCCGCCTTTCCAAAGGCCCAGAGGCCCAACCCCGAGTGCACGGCCCGCAGTTGCACCCTGTGGCCCTGCTCTGCCCTTCGAGGCACCGCCGCAGG
>NW_005370423.1:2154009-2155057 GCF_000412655.1 Myotis brandtii
CGGGGCAGGGGGGTTGAGGGGGTCCCCACCTCCGGGGGCTCCCACTTGCCAGCGGGGCCTGAATCCGGGCCCTGTGCGCCCCGGGCTGCGAGTCCATTCCATTTCCGAGGGCGAGGAGGGTGGTCTGGGAGGGGCTGGCCGGTTTCTTTCCCTCTAACCACCGCCCCCCCTGCCGCCGCCTTCCCCTCCCTTTCTGTCCCGGTCCTCAGCTACTGTGGGCGTTTTCTCACCCCTGGTCAGCACCTGCCCGCCCTGTCCATGCCTCTCCCTCGGCCCTGCATCCTTCCATCCTGGGACAAACACAGCCTCACGCTCAGCCCAGCCCGAGGGAGAGGAGAAATGGGTTTATGTTAAGGCCCTTGTGGGTCTGCACCACCCCCATCCCCGGCCCCACCCCCCTACCCTGGAATGAGGACAGTGAACTTCACAAAAGTTTTGAACTCAACATAGTCGTGTTGGTGACACACTCCCCCGCTGCTTTTTTTGTTTTTTTAAGTGAATTGTAAAAATGCAGAAAAGTACAGCTTCGTGCCCATCCCGCAAGATTTACCCACGTGAGCAGCTTGTTGGGGTGTTTCTTCTCTCTGGGTGTTTTAGTCACTGCTTTTCTTTGTCTCTGTCCCACCGCCTCACACCGTTCTCTCACCCTCCTCTCATCCTGTGCCTTTCCTTCCCTATATTCTCAGTGGTGTTTCTTTGCAGCCCCTCCACCTCTATTGCCCCTCAGCCCCCACCCTTCACACACACACATACACACACACACACTCACACTCACACTCACACTCACACTCACACTCACACACAGGAGTTCCCTTCTTTCTAGGAAATATATTGGAAGAGGAGCTGGTGACTGCCCGGGACCTAGGGAGGAAAAGGGAAAGAGACCAAGGACACCCACACTCCTCGAGACCCCCCCAAGCCATGGCTGGGGAGGGCGTGCGTGGGGAGGGCAGTACAGTAAGAGGCGGGCAGGCTCCTGGGATTCATCCACTGGAGAGACCTCAAGCTCCCTGAGTTTTGAGGCTTCCCATCTCCATCCTCATGGGCC
>NW_005370423.1:2155182-2160736 GCF_000412655.1 Myotis brandtii
GGGGGTGTGTGGAGGGGACAGTTGTTGTTTTTTTTAATTAGAAAAAAACCATCGTGTCCATACAGAAAATCCTAAACGATCTGCCGTTGACATGAATTTCGAGCGGCGGATTATTTGCTTATTGGTTTTGGCGTGTTGTGAATGTCAAGAACGAGAGAACTTAAAAAAGAGAGAGAGAAAAAAGCTCCCACTCTTGTTAAAACTTTGCAGCCCCGCTAGAAAAATAAAGCATCCGCGTCGTTACCAGGAGGTACATGCTCTGCCCCCTAATGAAACAAATGTCCGAGGGGGTGACAAAGTGGGGGGAATGCAAAGTGCATTTCAAAGGGCTCCCCAGCAACGCGCCATCTGAGACTACCAGAAAGTGGAGACGGATAAGACAGGAATTAGGTCATCTCCCGCAGACCCCGGGGACGCTGTGCAGATCAAAGCCTGCTCCGTCAGGATAAACAACGCAGGGCCCATGGGGCTCTCCCCGTATTTTCATCTCCTCGCTCAGAGCTACTAATCTCACCGGCCTCCTCGGATGAAAGGGGGAAAAATGACAACTGTAAAAATGACTCCGCAGAAAAAAACGTCCCCTCCACGCCGCTCCGAGGGAGATAAAGGTTTAGATTGGAGCTAACAAGTAACGAGATCCAGGCCCACGTCAACACAAACTTCCTGGAACTTGAGCACTGAGTAAATTATCTAATCCCCGGGCCATTGTTCCCTCCTGGGGTGCCCCCGCCCCCCGACTCCACGGAGGGGACCAGATGATTTACATAAAATACATTGTTAAACTTTAACTGTAGTCTAAGAACCTTGCAGGAGGTCGCCCACTTACTCTACATCCCTAAGGACCTGCCCCCCCATATCCTTCTGCCCCTGCCCCCCAGGCAGCGGAGGGGCAGTGTGCTGGCTGTTAAGGCTGGGGATGTGCTGTAAGCCCATCTGCAAAGCTGGGCGCCTTGTCACCCAGGACGGACGGACGGACGGAGGCCAGACAGAGGTCCTGTCCTAGGAGCCCGGCTTTGGGTCACCGCCATTCGGCAGCCGCACTGTTTAGGCAGCTAAGCCCAGGGCTGTGCACCGTAGCTGGCTTTCGCCGCCGAGCGAGCGGACTGATGGCTTTACACCGACTGCCAGGGAACGTTTGATAGATAGAAACATCCAGAAACGGGACAGGAAATCCCAGGGAAGGAAAATGCGCCGCGGCTGAATGCAGGGCGGCCGCTCCTTGCTGAGCCTGGTTTCCTCTGAGCTGTTTAAACATATGGCTTGGCTCTGCTGGTGTTGCCCCGGCCCTCGGAGCTCCGGCTTCACAGAGACCCGGGACGGGGCTGTCAGCTGGGCTCCGGCCCTCTCCACACCAGGACGCGGGTGGGGGAGGCGAGGAGCCGTCACAAACACCGTGGGGAGCAGGCCACCTTCCGCATGGGGCCCGCCTCGCACGGGGCGGTCCCGGGACCGGCTTTTGACTTCCGTCCTGGGAGGGGCTTTGAGAACAGTGACATTGTGGGGGAGGCCGCACACGTTGACCCCCTCCTTGTTAGGGCCTGCGGGGGGGGACCCCGTCCAGCTGCCTCGGTGTGGCTGAGTCCTGACAGCGTGGCCTGCTGAGACACGGATGGCGAGGGGTCAGGGGTCACGTCGTCTTAGTGTGAGGCCCAGAGTGACCGGTAGACCTGAGTTAGAGGTAAACCCGGCCACCTCCCCCGATGGGGGGACAGGAAGGGGGAGGCTGGTCAGCCCGTAGAGCTGCTTCTATATTCAGAATTGGGGGTGTTTCTACCCATCTCATCTCATCTCAGTCCTGAGAGGCAGGCGGGGCCGCCGTCATCTACCAGGTGACAAAACGGAGACCCAGAGAGCAGAGAAGGAGCCATTGGCACCAGGAACCTGGAGCTGTCACTCACTCAAGAGTCAACTCTGCCCGGCCGGCTTGGCTCCGTGGTGGAGCGTCGACCTAGGAACCAGGAGGTCACGGTTCGATTCCAGGTCAGGGCACAGGCCCGGGTTGCAGGCTCCATCCCCAGTGTGGGGGCGTGCAGGAGGCAGTCCATCCATGATTCCCTCTCACAGATGTCTCCACCTCTCTCTCCCTCTCCCTTCCTCTCTGAAATCAATACGAATATATTTTTTTTTAAAAAAGAGCCAACGCGGTACAATCCTGACGTGCCTGGGCCACAGACCGGTTTCCCCATCTGGACCACGAAAGGCTCGATTGCCGTCCTTCCCAGCAGCTTTCAGCAGAGCCTCACAATGTCCCCAATGTCACAGGAATTGAGAACCACCTGCACGATTCCCGGCTTCCCCCGCTTTTCGAAGATTCATTTTTTTGCCCCTTCGCTTTACGAGAGACCTCTGTTAGCCCCCAAACCAAAAGAAACCCGAGGAGGACTCTTGCGTTTACAAAGAAGGTGAAAAGCAAAGATACAGCGTCCGCTGTTTGTTCTGCAACGAGCCCTCCTAGAGACGGCGGCCCCTGAGCAGGGAGCGTGGCCCCTCCAAGCTCCTTCCTTGGGAACCACACTGGGCACCTCAGCATCCTGACCCCCCACTCACCCCCCACCCCGCTGTGGACTGTGGCTGTGAGCATCCTTGCTTTCCCTCCACTGGTTGTGTGTGTCCCTTAGCAGGAGGCGTCCTACGGCAATTGCTTCTTTGGTTTGCGGCATTTCAGCTTAGGAAAGGCTTCATGGGAACATGCTCTTTTTGTTTTTCTGGTTTTTGTTTGTTTTTAAATATATATTTTTATTAATTTCAGAGAGGAAAAGAGAGGGAGAGAAACATCAATGAGGAGAGAATCATCGATCAGCTGCCTCCTGCACGCCCTGTATGGATGGATGGATTGGTGGGTGGATGGATGGATGGGTGGATGGATTGGTGGATGGATGGATGGATGGATTGTTGGATGGATGGATGGATAGATGGGTGGATGGGTGGATGTATGTATGTATGGATGGATGGATGGATGGATGGATGGCTTGGTGGATGGGTGAATGGGTGGTTGGATGGATGGATGGATGGGTGGATGGGTAGATGTATGTATGTATGTATGTATGTATGTATGTATGTATGGGTGAATGGGTGGATGGGTGAATGGGTGGATGGGTGGATGGATGGTTGGGTGGATGGATGGATGGGTGGATACCCAGGTAGAGAAGCAAGACGTAAAACAAAATAAGGAACATCCTGAATTCAGACTTTAGAAACTGCACAGGGAAGCAGATGTGAAGGTTTAATGAGCACAAGGATCGGATGCGTGGGAAAGGCATGGCCATGCTTCCTCCAGGGGGTGGGAGAAAGTTAATTCTGAGGCGGCCGCCTGTTGGCAGCTTTTTGCCTGTGTGCTGTCTGACATGAGCTTCTCCGTCCTTTTTCTGTGTCTGCTCTAAAATGACAAAAATACATCGTCCTGGCAGACACTTTGGGGAAACAGAAATATTTAAATAATAAATTATATACTGCATTATCCTACCACCCACAGGTAACAACGGGCTTTATTATTCTTGTGTTTTTCCCTCTAGAATATTTTCAAACACATGTGTCTTTCAGAATATACGTCCATTTATTTCAATATAACATTATAGGGTGAATATTTTTCTCATGCCATAAAGTACCTTTAAAACTATATTTTAGCCTGACCGCTGTGGCTCAGTGTTTGAGCATCAACCTATGAACAGTTCAATTCCCGGTCAGGGCAAATGCCCGGGTTGCAGGCTTGATCCCCAGTGCGGCCCCACGCAGGAGGCAGCCAATCCACGATTCTCTCTCATCATTGATGTTTCTTTCTCTCTTTCTCTCTCCCTCTCCCTCCTCTCTAAAATCAATAAAGAATATTTTAAAAATAACTATGTTTTAATGGTTGCTTCATATCCTATTACATGGGTGGAAACACATAATTTCTTTTCTTTATGTCTTTTATTCTACGGTCCAGAAAGCACTTCAGTTTTGTGCGAGCTCCCTTGTAGGTGGAGAAGGAATGTCTCGTAATGGGTTTCCCCTTAACAAGAGCAGTGGTCTCAGCCGGGGACGCCTGTGCCCCAGGAACACATTCTGCTCTGTCGGGAGCCAGTTCTGTTTGGGCCAAGCCCGAGGTTGCCGCTGAACACCAGCCGCACTCGGACGGACAGCCCCCACCGCGAAGGGCGCTCTGGCCGCCTGTCAATCGCGCTGAGGTTGAGAAACCGGCTACCTAGGACGGCGTCGGGGTTAATATTCAACGTCCACTTAACATGCAAATGAGCACCCTGCCCTTCAAGCGCGGGACTTTGCCCTGGAATTCTGCTTTGGAGTCATCAGAACTCCCGTTACTAGAATCTGGATTTACTTTCAAAAAAAAAGATTTTTTTTTTTGTACTGTGTTAGAAAATTTTAAATAACAGTAAAAGAATGTGAAACTAGAGATGCTATTTTTAAAAATGAAGGGCTGCCCTGGCCAGTGTGGCTCCGTGGTTGGGCGTCCTCCCTGCACTGAAAGGTTGCTGGCTTGATTCCTGCTCAGGGCACACGCCTGGGTTTGGGGCTCAATCCCTGGTGTGGGGGCGTGCAGGAGGCGGCCAATGGATGTCTCAGCCTCACATCAATGTTTCTCTCTCTCCCTCTCCCTCTCCCTTCCTTTCTCTCTAAAATATACATATTAAGTTCCAAGGATGAACTGAGTGATTCTGGGGTTGGTCCTTGTTGGGACCATACTCCCCTGGGGACACTGAGGCTCGGGGACAGTCCCAGGCTGTTGGTCGGGCTCAGGAGGGAAGGATTTCTGCGGTAGAGGGTGAGTGAGCCGGCACAGAAACAGTCCCTGAATTCCACGGTGCGCACTGCCCGGCCCTTACTGTGATGAGCTCTCAGTGAAATCCGCTGGAGCTGGAGTCCTGTTCCCTCGCCTTTCCTGGGACGGAGACGTGCTTCTGTGCGGCCCCCGCGATGCTGAATGTGCCGGGGAATCCCTCGTTCGGTCAGCACGTCACCGGAGCCCGTCTGTGGAGGGAAGCCTCCTCTCTGGCCTCCCAGATCCCAGCTTTGGGGCTTTCCCAACCTCCCAGGAGACAGACGGCGTGGAGACAACTTGTTAGGGTCCTTCCCTGCAGGTCAGAGGGGACGCCGGCTGCCGGTCGCCTTCTGCCCACAGCCTTTCTCGGGCGTATTGTGAATGGAAGAGGAGTTTAACTTGGAAACGTGTAGACTGGTGTGGCGCGTCTCTAAACGACGGCACAGCCCGGCCGGTGTGGCTCAGTGGGTGAACCTATGAACCAGGAGGTCACGGTTCGATTCCCGGCCAGCGCATATGCCCGGGTTGGGGGCTCATCCCCAGGGTGGGGCGTGCAGGAGGCAGCCAGTCCATGATTCTCTCCCTTCATGGATGTTTCTCTCTCCCTTCCTCTCTGAAATCAATAAAAATATTTTTTAAAAATAAATAAAATAGGACACACAGTCCTTCCCAAATTGGCGCTGGGGAAGAGATCTAACCCATCGGGTCCAGGAGTCACTTTCCGAGCTGTGACGATGGAAATGTGACCGTCAGTGAACAGGGACTCGGATGTGGAGGGAGCGCGGGCTGAGGGCAGGG
>NW_005370423.1:2163144-2166579 GCF_000412655.1 Myotis brandtii
CACCCGGGCCTGTGCCCTGACCGGGAATCGAACCATGACCTTCTGGTTCATAGGTCGGCGCTCAACCACTGAGCCACGCCGGCCGGGCTGGAAATTTTTGTTCTGCACAATTTTGCTCTGAGTCTCATTCCTCAGATACATACCGGAAATGAAAACAATTTCATTTAAAAAAAACACTTAAAAACAAAATACCTAAAAACTACAGAACAAGCTGCTCATTCGTTTGTTCTTCACAGGGTCAGGGGATCGCCTGAGGTTTCAGGTCACGTGGACATATGAGAATGTTCCTCCACTTTCTGTGCCCAAACTGACGTGGTTTCCAGGTTCTGCAGTGGCCAACCCGTGGCCAGCGTGGGCCTGAGTCAGCTCATCGGGTGCAATCGGAATTACGGAGCGGGATGCCCCTCCCCCTTTCTCTCCACACAGAGAAAACCACATTCTGCGATTCCACGCGACCACGGGTCTTCCCAGCAGAAGTAGACCAGTGGCCAAGATGGGCTGGAATGAGGCAACAGGCAGTGTTGGGGACAAAAGGGAGGAGGGAGGAGGGGCACAGGAACTGGCCGGAGGGGCTCAGAGGTTGAGCATCGACCTATGAACCTGGAGGTTACGGTTCAATTCCGGGTCAGGGCACATCCTCAGGTTGCGGGCTCGAACCGCAGTGGGGGGCGTGCGGGAGGCAGCCGATCCATGATTCTCTCTCTCATCATTGATGTTTCTATCTCTCTCTCCCTCTCCCTTCCTCTTTGAAATCAATAAAAAAAATTTATAAATATATTTTTTTTAAAAAAAGAATAGGATGGGGGTGGGAGGGGAGGAAGTCTCGTGCTGGAAACATCACTGCCAGGGACCTCCAGGTCTAACACCTGCCTTTGACTGCAGAGTCTGAACCGGCTCTCCAAGTAGTGCAACAGGCAAGTGTGTGGTGGGACCGGGGGAGGTTGTGTGTGTGTGTGTGTGTGTGTGTGTGTGTGTGGCATGCGCCCGCGCAGTGGCCGGAGCAGGGGGTATAGGGGTGTGTGAGGCGGGTGTTGGGTGTGCCTGGGACGGGGGAGGGGGATTATGGGGAGCGGAGGTGATGCCACTGATTTCAAAATCGATGACCTATTTGTACGAGCCTTTCTGATGAGTCAGGTGCCTCAAAGGCCGGGCGGGAGCCGAGCTGGCCAGCCTCCGGGAAGGGCGACCCGCTGGTGCGCTGGACGGGGTCAGACAAGGGCTTGTCCTCGCGGGGTCCCGGAGCCACGGCCCGGGGCTGTGTGGCTGTGTATCGGGGACGGGGTGGGTCCGTGGTCCTCGAGGGGAGAGCTGGGATGGGGCCGTGCTCCCCGCCGTGACATCAGGAGGGGCGCATGGGGGCTCCACCCCCACCCCCTCTGCTAGAGAGAGTGTCCAAGGCGCCTTGGCCGAGACAGGGCCGCAGCCCCGGGAACCCTGGCCACAGAGACACCTCTGGCGCAGCCTCCGCCCAGGATGTCCCAGTCACGGCCCCATTGCCATTTGGGGGCAGGGGTGGGACAGCTCTTTGCTGTGGGCTGTGCTGTGTCCTGTAGGATACTGAGCAGCAGCCCTGACTCCACCGACTAAATGTCAGTAGTAACACCACCTACCCCCTCTCAGGCCCTAAACCCCAGCTTTTGACAACCAAAGATGCCTCCAGACATCGCCGATGTCCCCTCATTGAGAACTGCTCTTTGGGGCCTTCATGGCCTGCTTTTCTGGAATCTACGGAGACAGGAAGAGTCTTTCCCCAAATGTAGATCGTCTGGGGAGGCCTGCCTTCACTGGCCCAGCTTTGGGGGCGCACGTGTTCAGGGGGAGGGTTTGCCTGTGCGTGCGTGGGACTGACCCCCTCCGGACGCTCCGGGGCGGCCAGCGCGTGTTTGCACAGTCAGTCCAAATTCCAAGCGCACAGGGCAGAGGCCACAGGCTGAGTGAGAGGGCCGGTGCGGAGGCTGCCCAGCCCGAGGCCTCGGAGAAGCCTCTGTGGCTGGGACATGCGCTGGGGGTCCCTGGCAGACCCGGCAGAGCCGTCCACTCCCAGGTCCTCCTGCCCACCGCGCACCCACTCTATGACGGGCTCTGTGCTGCCGGGACAGGGAGGGAGGAAGGACCACAGCCCCCGCAGCCTCCACTCCTGAGGGTGGAGGCGGCATAGAAATGGAGGTGATGGTAGGGGGCCTGGCCTTCCTCTGGGCCGGACTCTCCCAGAAGCTCAGAGGGACCCGCGTGGGGGCTCCCCCTGTCAGGCCACCCCTAAGGCGGCGAGGGGCCTCGCCTCTGTGTTCATATGTTTTTTGTATGAACATTTCAAAAGTAAGATTTTTTTTATTGATTTCTGACAGGAAGGGAGAGGGAGAGGGAGAGAGAGAGAGAGAGAAATAGAAACACCAATGATGAGAGAGAATCACGGACCAGCTGCCTCCTGCACGCCCCACACTGGGGATCGAGCCCGCAACCAACTGACGTGCCCTGACCGGGAGTCCAACCTTGACCTCCTGGTTCAGAGGTCGATGCTCAACCACTGAGCCACACCCGCCGGGCAAAAGTAAGATAGTTTTTCTTTACAGGGGCCCCCGCATTGCATCAACCAGAGGCCCCCCAAACCTGTCCATAGCCCCATCTTTTAGCTTCCTGTACATTACAGGAGGGGATCCTCTTTCGGCATCTATCCGCTAGGAGCAGGAGGAAAATGCATCTGGTTTTAATCCACTGACAGAATTAAAATAAAAAATGACATCAACTCCCCCCAAAATAGAGGAATGGGGGGACAACCTCTGGTCACCCCCTGGGTGGTTCCTTGGCTGCTGGGGCAGAGGCTGGGGTCTGAGAGTCTCACACAGCAGGGTGGGGAGAGAGGCAGAGGGCCCAGGAGGGAAGCCCAGACTTTGGTGAGGAGGGGCCGGCCCAGCAGCTGGCCGAACCCCAGGGCTGGGAGCTGTGGACCCGCAGCCCGCCCCCGGCCATTGTGAGCCCCTATTGACCAGGCCACAGAGCTATTGGGCTGCAGGCAGCTGACGCTCAGGGGTGCGCAGCATCGATCGATCGGCCCCTCCCCGGGTTATTTATGGGATGCGCCCTCCTGGCCCGGCCCCGTCACCCCGGCCGCGTGTTTAACGAGGGTTCGGGGCGCTCTTCCCTCGCTGGTTAACTTTAAGTATTGGAAGTGGGATGGATGCGCCCATAATAATATTATGATCCATACCAACCTCTTCTCGGGCAACGCGATCTATTTCATTACCGCCTTTCTAGCCAATGCATCGATTTCCGTGTTGCGGTTTTATAACACAATTTCAAGGCTGTTGTGGGCTTAATGAGCCGTGTTCTGAGGATGTTTAAAAAGATTTGAAGCTATTGTGGAAATAAATATTATGGATCACCCCCTCGCGAGTCATTTCTCCCTCCCTCCCTCCCTCCCTCCTGGCTCCCCTCCCC
>NW_005370423.1:2166660-2167777 GCF_000412655.1 Myotis brandtii
CTGCCCCCAGTGCGCCCCTCCCTGGTGCGGGTCTGGGGGGTGGGGGGCTGCAGCCCTACAGCCCTTTGTGGCCCAGATCAAAGGGTCTGAGCCACACAAAGGCGGCCCCACTCGGCCACACACAGCCGCACCTGCAGCCAAGGTCCTTGTGGCTTCCGCGGGCCCACTGCTCACGGGGGACACCTCAGAGGCAGGGGGCAGAGGAGCCCATGATGCTGATGGGAAGTGATGGGGCGCCCTGGGCTTTTCATTAGCGGCCCTGACTCGTAGCCCGGCCGGCTGGGGCCTGCACCTGTGGGCCCTTCGTCCCCGCCTTCATGGAAGTTGACAGGTTTTATTAACTTTCAGGACGCACTTCCCAGCGCGCAGGGCCGCCGTTTATTTTGTATTCACGCGAAACGGAAACCGAAAGAGCCCACGTTTACATAGTTGCCAACCCCGGCGACCTCCCTCCCTCGGGGGCGCCCGAGTCACGCTCAGCTGCCTTCTGTCCTGAAAGGGGCTCCTGAGCAGAGAGGGAGCTTGGAGTGCGGGGGGATGTTACTTCCCGACGGGAGAAAGCGGCATTCAATTGTCTGATATTTCAGAGGAACCCCCCAAAGACCTTCCAAATCGCACCGACACTGGGGTTCTTTGAGAAGCCATTGCTCGGGGGTGGAGGGGGGTAGGGGGAGCATTTGCAAGCAACCCCAGGAGCCCTGACCGCTGGGAGGTCTCCCAAACCTTGTTCATAAAAGGAGACACAAAGGTCCCGCCCCCCCCCCCCAGAAGCATCTTCAAACTTTGCCAGGGACACTTAGGGTGGCGGGGGGAGGGGGGGTGCCTGCTCAGACATTGCGGGCCCCCAACACATTGGAAAGAACAAATGTTGGGCTTAGTAAAATATACGCTTATTGGGGGGAATATTGTTACATAACCCAGCACAGCTTTATATAACGTCTGCCCGTCATCATTAGAAAGATCCTAAGTGGGGACCAAGGATTAGGATGTTGGGAGATGAAGAGGGCGGGGAGGGGGGTAGGAGATCCAGCAAAGGACTTGTATGCATGCATGTAAGCATAACCAATGGACACAGACACTAAGGGGGTGAGGGCATGTGCTGGGGGTGGGGTGGCTG
>NW_005370423.1:2168129-2172648 GCF_000412655.1 Myotis brandtii
GAAAATGTAATACTGTATATAATACTGTATGTAATTCTTTAAACAATTTACAAAAAGTGTTAGGATGTTGTTTATGCCCTGGTTTGTTGTTCCTGGCGCTGGGTGTCTTTTTTGGGTTTTACGTCTCGTGACAAATGGAAGCCCACAGCTACGCCAATCCATGTTGCATCAGTGGCCGGGTGTTGACAGTGCAGCCAGAGTCAGCCAGGCAGGCTGCGGACCCGCTTAAAGCAGTGGTTCTCAACCTTCCTAATGCCGCGACCCTTTAATACAGTTCCTCATGTTGCGGTGACCCCCAATTTCATTGTTACAAATTGAACATAATTAAAGCATAGTGAGTGATCACAAAAACAATATGTAATTATATATGTGTTTTCCGATGGTCTTAGGCGACCCCTGTGAAAGGGTCGTTCGACCCCCAAAGGGGTCGCGACCCACAGGTTGAGAACCGCTGGCTTAAAAGCACCCCGCTTTTTGGCGCTTCCCTTTGTGTGCCCCGTACCCTCCCAACCAGCCGGGGATCGGGGATCGCTTTGCAGGAAGCGAAGTGGAGGGAGAATAGAAAGCAGGTAGGAGAATATTACGCTTTTCACTTGGGCAAACAGATGGGATGCCTGCTCTTAGATTTAATCAGGGGCTGACAGGCAGGTAGGAGCCGGCATATTTCAGCCGGAGTCTCTTTCTTTTCAGGAAAGAATGAAACCACTTAATATTCAGGATATCTCCCCCCCGCCCCCCAACAGCCCATCGATGCCACACTGCCTGGTGATCCCCGATGCTTCACGTCCTCTCATTTCTGATGACATTACAAAGGGCAAAGTTCATCGCAGTGCTACTGAGTCCACTTATTCACACGTCTTTTCCTCTATCCGTCCCAGGCCGAGAAAACACCACAACAAGAAACTCTGGATGCGTGTGGGTGCGTGTGCGCATCTGTGGGGTTTACAAAACAAATAAAGCAACGGCGGCCCAATTCTCCGCGAGACACCCCCGTCTCCACTTACAGAGACAAGACGGACATCAACGGGTGAACCATTGGGGAGTCACGAGTCTCTGACCTCATGCTTTCTCCGCTCACCTTCTCAGAAAGATTTTGCTATCAATGGTTCCTCCTTTCTCCGCAGAAGCGGTAACCTTAGCGCACACAATCTGCTCCCCCCACCAGGCTGGCAGGGAGGTGCGGGCGGGGCGGGTTTAATATCATGGCGGGGCTTGTATTACACAAGACGGACATGAACGGGTGAACCATTTGGGAGTCTCGAGTCTCTGACCTCATGCTTTCTCCGCTCACCTTCTCAGAAAGATTTTGCTCTCAATGGTTCCTCCTTTCTCCGCAGAAGCGCCGTCCGCGGTGACCTTAGCGCACACAATCTGCTCCCCCCTCCCAGGTGGGCAGGGGGGTGCGCGGGGCGGGTTTAATATCATGGCGGGGCTTGTATTACCTCCTGGAAACAGAATCCCCACCCCTCCCCTGGCAAGTCCCCGACACCCCCACGGCAGCTCGTTTGTTGTACAGAGCCCTGCGGGCCCTCGCAGTGAATTCACAGCCATCTTTTCGCCCACAGCCTCCCGCGTCCCATAATGGGCCTCCCAACAGGTGTTCGTTGTGCCAGCCTGACTTCCAGGGCCCGGCGAAGGGTCCATTCTTTCGTCATTTCCTTTTCGCATCGCGAACTTGTCACTTATTAATCTGCCGCAGCTGCCAAGGAGGCCCAGCTGCTCCCGGAGGGCGAGGGCGCATGCCCGTCCCAGGAGGAGGCCGGGGCAGGGGGATGGCACCTCTGTCCATCCGGGAGGGAGAAATGGGAATTCACAGGCTGGAGGGCGAGGCGGGGTACAGACAGGAGGGAGCCCCGACCTGGCCTGGGGAAGGCCTTCCTCTGAGGCTGCCTGAGGTGGGCGACCTTGGACCCTCTGGGGAAGCTTCAGAGAGGAATGCCCTGGGTTTTACTAAACCCAACATACGTTCTTTCCAATGTGTTGAGGGCTTAGCCTGCAATGTCTGAGCAGGGGGCAGGCATGCCCCCCCCCGACCCTCACCTCTGACCTCCCAAGAGTCCCTGGCAAAGTTTGAAGATGCTTCTGTCGAGGACCTTGTTTCTCCTTTTATCAACAAGGTTTGGGAGACCTCCCGGCGGCCAATGGCTTCACAATCCCGCCGAAAACCACCAGGAAAACACGATGCAGAAGGACAGGGTTTTTATACGTCCGTGGGCGTCTAAAGCGAAGGTGGGTGTCGCTAGAATAGCAGGGAGTTGTGGGGAGACCTCGTCTTGTTGGCCACCTGTCCCCCAGGCCACGCCTCCAAGAAAGAGCCGTGTTCGGGAGACGGTGGCTCCTCAGCCTACGAGCCTGGTCGCTCCCGTGTGGAGGGCCCCCCAGAGCCTTTCAAAACTGAGCCATGGCTGCAGGAACTGTGCTGGGAGTGAGCCATGTTGATGACACACGTGCCGCACAGTGTCCCCTGGGGTACACGTGACCACACGTGGGCCGGTGTAGCCACGCCAAGTGCTGGTGTGCATGGACATCGTTGGTTTTTTAAATACATATTTATTGCTTTCAGAGAGGAAGGGAGCAGGAGAGAGGGAGAGAGAGAGAGAGAGAGAAAGAAACATCAATGATGAGAGAGAATTGGCTGCCTCCTGCACGCCCCCCACTGGGGATCAAGCCTGCAACCCGGGCGTGTGCCCTGACCGGGAATTGAACCGTGACCTTCTGGTTCATAGGTCGACGCTCAACCACTGAGCCACGACGGCCCAGGGGCATTGACTTTGTAATACACGAGTGCTTGTCTTTACCTTACCATTCATTCATTTGAATCACCCATTCTTTCCTTCAATCATTCTACAAGTATCGAGCCTCTCACGTGAACCAGGCACCTAGGAGCTAGGGATACAATGATGAGCAAAGCAGACATGGTCTGTGCCCTCATGGAACTTTTGGTCTAGAAGGGGAAACAGACACTCAACAAATAATCACAGATAACTACGTGATTAGAAGGCATAGACGGGAGAGTTTATGGCGGTATATAGAGATCTGACCGAGTGTGGGAGTGAGGCTGGGTGTATCAGCCAGGCTAGGTTATGTTCTGCTGTGTAACAAATAGCCCCAACATATCAGACTGGTCTCTGGCCCAGAGAGAGGAGAGGGGCCGGGTGGTGTTCACCTTGGCTTCAATATGAGGAACAGGTGGTGAGGAGAGGGGCTTCAGGAAGTGGGTGCTTCTGAATGATAACACACAAGGTGGCAGAATGTCCATTGTCTCGGAAGGAACCTGGACCAGAGAGACAAGCTGCTTGTCCCGAGCATGGCAGCTGGTAGAAGACTCAAAGCTTCAAAACCTCTCCCTCGACCATGTCTGGTCCCCACTGCCCACAGCGCCTCCCCCTGGCCCTGGAAGAGTCCTCGCGTCCTTGCTCAGCCCTCGTCGGGCCATGATCATGCGGGCAAGGCGCACTTAAACTTCATGAATGGAATTCCTGGTCCAAGGGAGCGCGCAGTTTTGTGTTCCCAATCGCTAAGGCGAGCCTCTGGGTCACACGCTCCTGAGAAAACTTCCAGAAGAGGATGTATGGGTGTGCCAACAAGAATGAAATGTTGGGGACACAGAAGGGAAATTTCAGAAGTGGCTGCTGGAGGAGGCCGGGGTGCCTTCCCCACGCTGAGCTCCTGTCTCCCAATTAGCATACAAAAACATTTTTAGAGGCATAACCTTTACTAATAAAATGCCATAATCTCAGGAAGACAGTGGGAATTATTAGATATTAACTCATGCCTAGTTGCACTGACAGCTCGCGGCCGATGCGCACACCAGGTGAGAATTAATATGCCATAATTCACGCTCCGTCATGCATTATTGCTTCCATAAGATAAGCACGAAGAATAACCTATTCTGGTGAAATAACTGGGATTCTCAGAGCCCTCCTGGCCAAGTTATAAATAGTTAGGTTAGGATCCAGAATTTTTTTTTTTATTACTAAATTTGAAAGAAATTGCACATATGTATCCTCATCTATAATTACCGTGAACATTTTTCCTAAGTCCTAACATTAAGTTCGGTCATATTCCACGTTTTAAAATTGAACCTAAGCAAAATCACATAATTTTCTTGAGACCAAAATAGAAATGCCTTTCCCCCATATATAATTGTGTGCGGTACGAGGGCATGATACGGCTTATACGGACGATGGCTTAGGAGAAGCGAAACAGGCCTGACCTAGAGGGGTGCAGAATTGAGACCGGGAGAGTGGGGGGTGCCAGGGGGCCTAGCGGATATTCCATTTATGAAGAGTTTGTGTCTCTCTGGACAGTTATAGTTACTCACAGATGCCCGTTTTCCTAGCAAAAGAGGCAAGTAGGAGGCACTCGCTGAGCTCCAGAAGCTGAAAGGGAGGGTATCGATGTAGGTCAGGGGTCCTCAAACTACGGCCCGCGGGCCACATGCAAATACAAATACTGTATTTGTTCCCGTTTTGTTTTTTTTACTTCAAAATAAGATATTGGCAGTTGGCAAAGGAAT